>NC_141875.1:498224081-498527112 GCF_056163025.1 Triticum urartu | reverse complement strand
CGCGCCCTGGTGGGTTGTGCCCACCTCGGGTGCCCCCAGACCGCCTCTTTGCTCTATAAATACCCAAATATTCCCAATACCCTAGGGGAGTCGACGAAATATTCATCTAGCCGCCGCAGAGTCCAGAACTACCAGATCCAATCTAGACACCATCTCGGATGGGGTTCACCACCTCCATTGGTGCCTCTCCGATGATGCGTGAGTAGTTCTTTGTAGACCTTCGGGTCCGTAGTTAGTAGCTAGATGGCTTCATCTCTCTCTTGATTCTCAATACAATGGTCTCTTGGAGATCCATATGATGTAACTCTTTTTGCGGTGTGTTTGTTGGGATCTGATGAACTTTGAGTTTATGATCAGTCATATCTTTTTATATCCATGAAAGTAATTTGAGTTTCTTTGATCTCTTATATGCATGATCTCTTATAGCCTCATATTTCTTCTCCGGTATTTGGGTTTTGTTTGGCCAACTTGATCTATTTATCTTGCAATAGGAAGAGGTGCCCGGTAGTGGGTTCGATCTTACGGTGCTTGATCCTAGTGACAGAAAAGGGAACCGACATGTATGTATCGTTGCTACTAAGGATAAAAAGACGAGATCTATATCTATGCAATAGATAAATGGATCTTGTCTACATCATGTCATCGTTCTTACTGCATTACTCCGTTTTTCCATGAACTTAATACACTAGACGTATATTGGATAGCGGTCGATGTGTGGAGTAATAGTAGTAGATGCAGGCAGGAGTAGGTCTACTAATCTTGGACGTGATGCCTATGTAATGATCATTGCCTGGATATTGTCATAATTATTTGAGGTTCTATCAATTTCCCAACAGTAATTCGTTTACCCACCGTTTGCTATCTTTCTCGAGAGAAGCCACTAGTGAAACCTACGGCCCTCGGGTCTTCTTCCTCATATATTTGCTTGCGATCTACTTTTCCTTTGCATTTTTATTTAGATCTATTAAACCAAAAATACAAAAATACTTTGCTGCAATTTATTTTATTTGTGATCTATTATTTCAATCTACTACAATTTTTGCCATCGTTACCCGAAAGGGATTGACACCCCCTTTAACACGTCGGGTTGCGAGGTGTTGTTATTTGTGTGGAGATGCCATTTACGTTGTGTTGCTTGGTTCTCCTACTTGTTCAAGAAACTTGGTTTCTTAACTGAGGGAAATACCTACCGTCGTTGTGCTGCATCATCCCTTCCTCTTTGGGGAAATACCGATGTAGTCCTAGTAGACAGAAGCTTTTCTGGCGCTACAACCAAAGAGCAATCAATACTACCGCTAGGGTGCTTCAAACTAGCCCAAGCAGAACAGATGGATGCAAGAAGACCAAAACTGCCATAACTTCTGCAAATGAACTCTGATTCCAACGATCAATTACCAAAACCAAACATGGGGGCACCATGCTCTTTCAATCGAGGAATCAACATCTATGATTGGTTTCTTCTTCTGAACCATATTTAGAGCTTCATGGTGTCTGCTAAGAGTACATTTTCTGTTTGGTTATGATGAGATGGATGGTCATTTATTCTCAAAGGTAAATTATTCAAAAAAAACATCTCTTGCACTTACATCCCTATTTCCCTCTCCATGTATTGGCACCTGTATTGGATTTGATTCATTGAGAAATATAGCTTGGCATGAGGCTACCAAGCCTCCATGGTAATGGTATGCATATACAACCTTATGTAAATATCTACCTTTGGTATTAATCATATTTTTAGGGTTGGTGTTGCAAGTATCCAAGTCAATAGACTTGATCAAGAGCAACATAATCCATAACCCTATGCCAGCCGGCAGTGCCTGCAATTTTTATTTGGCTTCTACTTGAGAAGTGCCTGCAACATAAGCCATTCTTTCATATTTTCTTGCATGCATTACGGAGGTTACTTGCTATCATATCCAGCAAGTGGTCCCCAAGATAGTTATTTAGTTGCAAGAGTTATCTCGGGACATCGACGAGTCTGCTTTAAAATATTTGTGTTTCACTGTTGTCATCTATAGTGAAATGCTTTATCTTTTGTCAATTGCAAGGTTGTGTGAACATTGGACAAAATTGGAGGAAAATTTAGAGTGCGAGCCTCTATGAACAATTATATATGGTAATATGTAGATCCAAGTAAATCAGGTACAATTGTGTTATTAAGTTTGTTGACTTAGTTATTTGGATTTTGTATGTGTTAAGTCTTAGAGGAGATCGTGTAATTTAGGCGTGCTGACGAGTCTTCTGCTAACTTAGTATTTCCTATTCAAATCATCATTTTGTTGAAGATTCTATAGTTATAACAAAACATCTCTCAGGTTGAATACATCAGATGATTCCTAGCAATCTTTTTACACATGTAGTACAAATTATTTGTAATTATCTTTTTTGATTAATGACTAATGATGCTAACCATTAAGTGTCTCTCTTGCTTTATTGTCTCTTTGCTTGCTTTGTCCTATCAGCCAGATCCTTATTTCTATGTTTGGCAATGAAATAACGCTACATTTAAGTGATTGTCCTGCTTTATTTATCTTCATTTTTCTAAATGTCCCTTTGCCAACTTTGTCATATTAACCATTTTTCTGATTCCACATGTATCATGATGTTTTTTTGTTGTTTGGGCAACTATATTGAAGGAATATTGTTACAAGATTGCATCATTCCTTAAACTTATGTTGCTTTACTTTTTAAGCTTGCTCTCGACTTCTAAGTATCACTGTACTTCATTTTGCTATGGGGAGTAAGTAGCTCCTTGCATTCCATCTTGGTTACTATTTGTCTATCTTTATGCCCAGTTCCTTGGATTAAAATCCCGGTCCTGATGTATGCTCAACTACCTTTTCATCCTTTCTACATTTGATAAAATTCAGGAATCTTACAGAAAAGTAGCACCCCTATCAAGACAAGGAAGATCAACTCTTCTGGCTTGAAGAAAATTAATTAATGCCAAGTGATAGAAGAATATTAACATGACTCCAAGCAAAGAAACCAGCCCCACAAAAATAACTATGATCTCATCCAAAGAAGATGGCGATGACAAAGAATGCAGATCAAGAGCAAGTCAACCAAAATACCCCCAAATGGCAACCAAGTCCACAAAGTTATTCTCCTTATCTAGGCCTTTGAAGCTACAATTTGGCAAACAACGAGCATAAAGGAGCTCGACCTCAATGCCATCACCACTCCTTCTCTTACTTTAGAATAAAAACAACACACTTAACGCCATCATCACTTCTTCTCGTGTTTTAGAATAAAAAACCATACACATGTACAAACAGGCCCGTGCCTTTCGCGTGCTAATAGATCAATAGATGACACGCTCTCCAAAAAATTGATACTAGCACAATGGCTTGTCTAAACCTACACTAATTGTTGGTCAAAAATAACTAAACCTACACTAATCTATGGACTATGGATACTTCTTGTTGGACTTGGGCCTGCGTTCACTTATGCAAGGTCACACCCGGTGACAACGGAGGCAGCAGGCCACCGTGTTCTTGCAGACGACGACAAGCGAGGGGAGGAGGGTGGCTAGAGAGATCGAGGTGGAATACCTATATACATGCGCACTGCGGCGACATAGTCCTGGTTCGCGGTGCCGGCGTCTGGGTCGGGGAAGCGATGGCAGTCTGTAGTGACGGAGCCAGCTTGGGATGACTGGGGGCCCAATGGGAAAATATGAACTCTTGAAGGGGTAAAAGCCTGTATTTTGTTCATTCTATGTAGCCACAGAAAAAATCCCAAGACCGGTCTCAACATAGCTCTGCCACTGGTAGTCTGCCAGTAAAGCGGACGTGACAAGGCGAAGCCACCAAGGGAACATGCATGTCTCCATACAAACACCAGGAGTACATTTTACAGTTCTGGTACCTAAATAACTGTAGAGTAGAATCACAACCTCAGGGACCCTGCATGCACAAAATCATACACAGCCGTATTACCAATCTCCGCGGGCTGGAGCAGCTTCATGTAATATTTCGACCCACGTGAAAGGTTGATCTATTTTCACCTCTCCACAACCAGGGACTCGGTTGAGCACTCATTAAAGCCACACCAAACAAACTTGTGGAAATTGTCAACAAACGAGCTGACATTCATTTTTTCATGCAGCCTAATGATTAACTATTTCAACTGGAGACTTGGTAGTGTTTCCTGAACATCAAAACTACCTATCTAGCATCTTGGTGAGGCAAAGTATGTGGTTTTGCCTCAATACATAAAGTCTATGCTCTTAAAAATTAGCAAATATACCAGTTCCAACTATCATATCAACATTGACTAGCTTCCGGTTATAGAACATGCCATGTAAAGCACCATTGCCTAATTGTCAAAAGAGATCCTCCAAAAACAATGTCTGAACAAAATAATATGCTCATCACAAGTAATATTCTAACTTGCAGACATACCAAGTAGGTTGTCTCCTTGACCCTGTCCTCAACACTCTTCAGATACAACACAAGCTGCAAGTTCACCGGATTTCTCCTCCGGAAAAAGAAAGAGAGCAACACATGCTATGATTAATTGGTCTCTCTCCACAACAGCAAACGAAGCTAGTGCTTCCACAAGCTAATGGAAAACAAAACTCCTAATCGGTAGCATAATGGGGTCGAGTGAAACTGAGACATCTTTACTGAAAAATATATTCATTTAATGTTTCAACTGCTCAAGGTTCACAATACTAAATAATAACCTCTTTATCTGTTCGTCATGCCATGACACCAGATTCTTCAAGGGGACGAATGATTTTTTCAGTACCAGGAAGAACTTCCTCTCTAGCCATTCTTGTTCCTTCATACATATCCATGTGGAATAAGTGAGAAACATCAATTCCCAGATTTTTCTTATGAAAGATATAAGCACTCCAATATTTCTACTCCATATAAGATGAAAAATATTATTCTTTAGACAAAGGATCATACATCCGTAATGTATTGCGTTTTCCCTGACGATTGGTGTCTGGAAACTCACACAACCAAGTGAAACCAAGCGCTGGAGCAGGAAAAAGGAAATTTGACTTCCTAGACCTACACCACTTCTAATTGTTACAATGACATGATATCACACTTCATACTCCAATAGAACATGATGACATGGTCAAACATCAACCAATCATCTACTACAAATAAATGTTATAGTATCATACATTTTGATACATAATTAGCGTAAATCAATGACATAGGACTTAGATGTGCAATACTTAGAGCACATCTAGATGTGCTTTAGCAAAATTGCATAACCAAAGCATACAACCTCTGAAAAATAGGGAACAAAAATAAATGAGGGCAGAGATGGAAGTGCAATGAATATGTTTCAATTGTGTGCAAGTTCTTTAGCAGATTTGAAGGGAATGCGTTTTTGTCAATCTCAAGGAAATACATAAAAGATCACAGAGCACCTAGGAACATCACAGGTATGAAATCATGATGGGCTTACACATCAAAGCTACTATGTTCCATGACATCAAACATAAGAAAAAGGGAAAGTTGGATTATACCTAGCTATCATTGTTTCCACACTGTCTATTGTGAATAATTCTAATAACAATGATCCACCAATAGTACCATCTATGATATGCACTCTTTTGACACCACCCTGAAATGATAAAAAGAGGAACATCTAATTAGGACAAACGAAAATGAACAAGACCAATGTGTGTATGTGTGTGTTGCATTCTCATGTCAGGGAACATAGCAATCTATGGATTATAGTATGCACTGGTGCAGATGCAGAGATCCTACAATAGATTGTTGTACTACATAAGGATAATTAGTCAACAAAAAAGTGTACTTGAGCAAGATAGTGGTTCTTTATTCGAATGTTTACACAATGGTATGCATAGTGAGTATAGATACATGTCAATCAAAGTATCAGCAGGCATAGATTCTTAAGAACTTTGGAAAACACATGCATCCTATAGTATACAAGTGTGTATTGTCATTGCTAATAGCGATGAAACATACATGTTGCACGAAAGAACATGAAACTTTTGTGGCATAATCAGGAATCGACACATCATGCAAAGTATTTAAAAAGTAGAATATCATATACTGTAGCGACCCGACCTCAAATGGTCAAGTTTCTGTGGTTAAGTGTCATCCCTGGATCGGTATGCTGACACACACAATACTCGAGGATTTATAACAGAGGTAAATCACATGTATAAAGTAATGTAAACACTATTACCTCAATCCAAATAGCGGAAGTAACAACAAGGTTGTGGATTCCCATCAACACCAACGACAAAGTTGAGTGTAGAAATCGTAACCCTAACGTATCACTTACTCGTCGTAAGAATCCTGCAACATGAGGTGTTGCAGCCACAAAGGGTCAGTACATTGAATGTACTGGCAAATTCACACCATAGGATAATGATGAATAATAACTATCACTACATGCATATATGGCTAGTGGAGGCTCAATGGTTATAATGTTTTTGCGAAAAGCCAATTTTTCCCTACTACAAAAGAATATATTTTATTTAACTACAAAGTTGGTTTGATAAATATTGAGAAGGTTCCTCCAACTCAATCCCAAAATAATAATCATTAACCCAATCAAATTAATTAAATAAAGTGTTGAGATCAACATGATAATTCAAGAACCAGATACTCAAGATGTCCATAACCGGGGACACGGCTAATCATGATTAGTTTGTACACTCTGCAGAGGTTTGCGCACTTTTCCCCACAAGACTTGAATACATCCATGGTCGGAGATTCGAGACACAGTCTTTCTGAAGCATTAACTCTCTACTGTGGATCGACAGTACCACCTACAACCCACTACATCTGCTAGTCTACCTCTTCGAGAGTTTCACGCAACTTACTCAACTATGCCAGAGCCCATAATGGCTTGTGGCTGCACACGGAAGTTTCTATCATGAATAATCTTATGATCCCTTTGAGCCTAGGTGGCGGGCCGTAGGATGATCACACGGGTCCCCGGGATATCCTAGGACAACACTGGATTCTCCATGTCTCACAAGCAATCCACCCAGATGTGTATTTAAGTTGTCACCTTAAGTGGAACCATTAATTAGTAACTCACATCTGTCATGGATACACTCAAACCCAATCCACGTCTACGAGCATAGCATAGCAATATAAGCAACGTAGAAGTAACTCCCATATGTTTGAAAATAAAAGGTGAATAGGTACCTCATCTACTTCCCAAAACCCACAATTTAATCAGATCCTAACCATGCAATTGTTTGAGGATTGATCTAATGCAATAAAACTAGGTAGTAAAAGGGTATGATCAAAGTGTTACTTGCCTTATACGGTTGATGAAGATGATTCACACTCATAACTTCTGATAGATCTACTCGTCACACTCTGATCAATCTATCGTAAGCAAGCAATTGCATACATAAGCACTCATGCAAAAGAATCAAAGAAAAGATCTTGGAAAACTTCGAAAACAGACAAATAACTCTTGCAAAAGAAAGCAATTTCTAACAGTACCAAAATTGGGTGAATTTGGCCTTATCGGAAAGTTTAGGTCAAGGGCTTCGATTTGCAAAAAGAATCAACTCAATCGGAGTTAGGAAACTCAAGTTATGATCAATCTAAACAAATTTGGAAATTTAAAAATTTCAAAAAGTTGATGTGACAGGTTCACTGGATAGGTGAAAACAAGACAAAACTATAGACACTTAGAGCCTATAATTTCTAAACTTCTTGTAACAATCGTTTTGTCTTGTTTTCACCTATCTAGTGAACTTCTCACATCAACTTTTTGAAATTTCCAAATTTCAAAATTTGTTCAGATTCATATTCAAACTTCTTTTGATCATAACTTGAGTTTCGTAACTCCGATTGAGTTGATTCTTTTTGCAAATCGAAGCTCTTGACCTAAACTTTCTGATAAGGCCAAATTCACCCAATTTTGGTACTGTTAGAAATTGTTTTCTGTTGCAAGAGTTATTTGTCTGTTTTCGAAGTTTTCCAAGATCTTTTCTTTGATTCTTTTGCATGAGTGCTTATGTATGCAATTGCTTGCTTATGATAGATTGATCGGAGTGTGACGAGTAGATCTATCAGAAGTTATGAGTGCGAATCATCTTCATCAACCGTACAAGGCAAGTAACACTTTGATCATACCCTTTTACTACCCAGTTTTATTGCATTAGATCAATCCTTAAACAATTGCATGGTTAGGATCTGATTAAATTGTGGGTTTTGGGAAGTAGATGAGGTAGTACCTATTCACCTGTTTATTTTCAAACCTATGGGAGTTACTTCTATGTTGCTTATATTGCTATGCTATGGTCGTAGACGTGGATTGGGTTTGAGTGTATCCATGACAGATGTGATTTATTAATTAATGGTTCAACTTAAGGTGACAACTTAAATACACATCTGGGTGGATTGCTTGTGAGACCTGGAGAATTCAGTGTTGTCCTAGGATATCCCGGAGGACCCATGTGATCATCCTACGGCCCGCCACCCAGGCTCAAAGGGATCATAAGATTATTCATGCTAGAAACTTCCGTGTGCAGCCACAAGCCATTACAGGCTCTGGCATAGTTGACTAAGTTGCGTGAAACTCTCGAAGAGGTAGACTAGCAGATGTAGTGGGTTGTATGTGGTACTGTCTATCCATACTAGAGAGTTAATGCTTCAGAAAGACCGTGTCTCGAATATCCAACCATGGATGTATTCGTGTCTTGTGGGGAAAAGTGCGCAAACCTCTGCAGAGTGTACAAACTAATCATGATTAGCCGTGTCCCCGGTTATGGACATATTGAGTATTTGGTTCTTGAATTATCATGTTGATCTCAACACTTTATTTAATTAATTTGATTGGGTTAATGATTATTATTTTGGGATTGAGTTGGAGGAACCTTCTCAATATTTATCAAACCAACTTTGTAGTTAAATAAAATATATTCTTTTGCAGTAGGGAAAAATTGGCTTTTCGCAAAAACATTATAACCATTGAGCCTCCACCAGCCATATATGCATGTAGTGATAGTTATTATTCATCATTATCCTATGGTGTGAATTTGCCAGTACATTCAATGTACTGACCCTTTGTGGCTGCAACGTCTCATGTTGCAGGATTCTTACGACGAGTAAGTGATACGTTAGGGTTACGATTTCTACACTGAACTTTGCCGTTGGTGTTGATGGGAATCCACAACCATGTTGTTACTTCCGCTATTTGGATTGATGTAATAGTGTTTATATTACTTTATACATGTGATTTACCTCTGTTATAAATCCTCGAGTACTGTGTGTGTCAGCATACCGATCCAGGGATGACACTTAAGCACAGAGACTTGACCGTTTGAGGTCGGGTCACTACATATATGAAGCTCCAAACTTACATGGCAAACCCTTGCTTGCCAGACAAACCATTTCCATTATTGAAAGCACACTATTCCGGAAAGATGCAGTGAACCTATTAATATGGTCTGATCCATTCAAACCTAGTTCTATATCCTGTTTGATGGGGAGGTCAGTGTCGGTGTCAAAACCGGCGGATCTCGGGTAGGGGGTCCCGAACTGTGCGTCTAGGCTGGATGGTAACAGGAGGCAGGGGACACAATGTTTTGCCCAGGTTCGGGCCCTTTTGATGGAGGTAAAACCCTACGTCCTGCTTGATTAATATTGCTGATATGGGTAGTATAAGAGTAGATCTACCACGAGATCAGAGAGGCTAAACCCTAGAAGCTAGCCTATGGTATGATTGTATGTTGTCCTGCGGACTAAAACCCTTCGGTTTATATAGACACCGGAGAGGGTTAGGGTTACACAAGGTCGGTTACAAAGGAGGAGATATCCATATCCGTATTGCCTAGCTTGCCTTCCACGCCAAGTAGAGTCCCATCCGGACACGAGACGAAGTCTTCAATCTTGTATCTTCATAGTCTAACAGTCCGGCCAATGGAGATAGTCCGGCTGTCCGGAGACCCCCTAATCCAGGACTCCCTCACTAGCCCCTGAACCAGGCTTCAATGACGATGAGTCCGGCGTGCAGTATTGTCTTCGGCATTGCAAGGCGGGTTCTTTCTCCGACAGAAGAATTTGAATACGAGGATAGTGTCCGACCCTGCAAAATAAGTTCCATATACCGCCGTAGAGAGAATAATATTTCCGCAAATCCAATTCGCTGACTTGTTTTGGCAGCATGACATTATGTCATGGCCCGGTGATTATTCGAACCGTTTTTCTTCAACCAGCTCCACACAAAAGGCGAGGCGGTTTCTTGACACGTCTTGTCAAAGCAGAGATCGTGCTCCCCCAGTTACGGGATTCTCATTAATGCGGTCGTGGGTAACCCAACCGTGTCTAGGACTCCTAGATTATAAGCAAGTCCCAAACGGCTACGGAGAGGACGCTTGATATTCACCCTCTTTATAAAGGAACAAGGTTTTTGCTTTTTCCCTCTCGTGCTCAATCGAACCCTTCCCCCGCCTCGAGTTCTAACACCCAAAGCCCAGGTTAGGTGCTCCGGATCTTCAATCATGTCCGCATCTAGCCTTCAAGGCTGATGGATGTCCTCCTCCGTTATGGAAGAGGACATCAAGAAGTAGAGGGAGGCCAGATACCTGACCGCCGAGGTTTCGCATCAGCTGCCTGCTCGAGGGCAGGTCGTCCCTACTCCCGAACCCAACGAGAACGTCGTGTTCATCTCCCACTTCCTCCGAGGCCTAGGCCTCACTCTGGATCCCTTCTCAGGGGTTTGATGTTCTATTACGGGCTAGATTTCCACGATCTAGCTCTGGACTCCTTTCTCCACATCTCGACATTTATCGTCGTGTGTGAGGCCTTCCTCCGCATTACCCCTCACTTCGGCCTGTGGCTCAAGACCTTTGAAGTGAAGCCGAAGATGATCGAGGGGCAACATGCAGCGTGTGGAGGTGCATCAATAGGCAAGATGGCAGGAGCTCCATGGCCGAAAGGTTCCTTTCCAGAGGTGTCTGAATTATGGCAACAGGAGTGGTTTTACATCACGGCTCCCAGAAGTGCCAAGTGGGCGGCCGCCCCCGCTTTCCGCTCGGGCCCCCTACCACAACTGATGTCATGGATTAGCAGAGGTCTGAGCTGGGGTCCAGCCAAGGACGTGCCTATACTGCAAAGCCGCATTCGAGATCTCTTCGAGGGAGATTTTAATTTGGTTGTGGTAATACAAGTTATGCTGGTTCGTCAAGTCCATCCTTGCAAACGCCGGCCCCATCGCTTGTGGGAGTTCAACCCAGAGGGACCGCATGCCATTCAAAGTTTCCTCGGCCTGACGCACGAGGAGATGTACAAGTCATTCTTCGGACCTCAAGTAGAGTGTCCGGATATTACCGAGGACGTGGGCCTGAGCAGTAACCGCGCCGCCAAACAAGTAAGAAATCCTCTGGCCGAACACACTGTCTTTTATTCATCATGAAGTTATTTCTGAGAGTTCGCTTTTTGACCAGTACTGGCTAACAAAGGCGAAGATGATTCGGTGTTTGGCCCCCCTCCCTAAGGGTTTGGAAAATCCGGTATTGGAAAAGATGCTCGAGGTCGCACCTTACCCGGATCCCTCGAAGGAAGATACAGGGGGGGGGATAATACGGGCGGTCGCGGGCCCCCATCGCCGCCAGTTCCAACCGAGGGAATGAGCGTCTCCATGAAGGAGAATAACCGGGGGAGGAAAAGGACTGCTTCCGAGGATCCGGAAGCCGAAGCCTCCAAATGGGAGAAGAAGTCTCCCACAGAGAGTCCTGCCTCGGGGGGTGCTTTTGCCGCACAAAGTCCGCGGGGGGGGGATCAGCCCTCCAACGAGTCATAAGTGATCCAAAATACTTTAATAGTAAAGGTATGCTATCTTTTTTCTGAGAAAATAACCACCGCATAGATCTTGCAGTTCGGGCCTTAGCCCCTCTTAGCTGAGCTCGTCTTCGGGGGATCTTCTTCCAGAGATGATGGAGAGCGAAATGCCTCCCCCGGACTCCTCCGCTCAAGAAGCGGGCGACCCCGAAGTGTCGTCATGGAGGGCCTCTCTGGATCCGGTGAGGCCAGAAGATAATCCCATAGACCCCCGAAGTCCCCAGCGTCCGGCTCCCGAAGGGAGCAAACAAAAGAGTCCGACACTGTCTGGTATGCGGTCGGACGTTCTGAGGGAGCTGGTGGGGCGAGCGGCCATCTTAGAAGAACACCGTACGCTGATGGGTACGGTGATGGAGAGAATTTCATCCACCGAAAGCGGATTACATGAAGCCTTTATGAGTCTACTGACAGGCTTTGAGGTACGTGAGATAATATGTGATAGTACTGCACATGTTAGGTGTGCCCTGTGTAGATAGTAGCCCCTAAGACTCTGGTTGTCGTCGAGAACGCCGGCGAACAGAGGATCATAGTCCCAGGCAATAACCAGACTGCCCTTATGTGCAGGTGGTGGAAGCTCCGGTGGCTAGCCGGACTAGTGAGTTTGCCGAATTAAAACCACAACTGGATGCGGCAGACGCCGACATCGGGCTTGTTAACAAGAGGCTTGACGAGGCATAGGGTAAGTGTTATTATCTGGTGAACGCCACATAGTAAGAGCAGCAAGATGCCAGTATCTTTAATATGTTGTGACTGCAGATGGAGTTGCCACCATGGAAACCTTGCAGGCAGAACTTGCCCGAGCCAAGGAACAAGCGAGGATTAGTAATGCGGCTGCCTTGAAGGCGGCCGAAGAGTTGAGAGCCGAGAAGGCCGCACATTGCGAGAGCCAAGAGAAGATGTCCAAGATGGCCGTAGAATTAAAAGACACTGTCGACCGTTGCCGGCTCCTTGAAAAAGAAAACCGAGCGAAGGCAACGGACCTTGAGAAGGCCACGATGGTGGACAAAGACACCCGCTCTGCGATGAGAGCGAAGAAGGAGGAGCTGCAGGAGGCCGGGGATATTGCGGCTGGGAAGCCCTTCATGCTACGGAGGAAGTTTGGAGATCCACCGTATGCCCCTCTGGATCGGCTGTGGATTTCAATAGATGCGTATATGGACTTGGCAGCGAGCGCTGCCGATGCGGCCAAATACTTCCAAGGTCAAACAGATCATGAAGTGGACAAGCGGTTCTGGTCGCAATTCAACGTTCCAGAGCGTCCACTTCCATTGACTGATCAGCTAGCCGAATGGGCCGAACTAAATAGGTTGTCCGGACTCACCATGAGGTCTGTCGTGGATCCGCTATGGCCGGAAAAGCCAAAGCCGAATAGTTATTTCAGTTTAGTGCAGCGGTTCCTTGGTGCGATGTCGCGCATTAATGCGATGAAGAGGTCGGCGTGCATAGAAGGCTCGCGGATGGCCCTTGCCCGTGTTAAAGCATACTGGGCGGAGATTGACGCTACCACTGTTGCGGCGCAGGGTTCGGCCATAGGCCGAGTGGCTGCCGAGCACTATTTCGAGGAAGTTCTCGAGGGTGCTCGTTTAATAGAGGCCCAGTGCTCGAAGAATATTATGTTTGAGTGATATGTATCCTCATTGTAAACACAATGCTTTTATGAAATTTTATAAGGCTATGTTTATACTTTTGCCTGAAAGTAGTATGATGCCTCATGTGCGGCCGTTTATGTATACATGTGTATAACCTGAAAGATTGCAGCCCTCGTCTTCAACCCCCACGCATATAATGTGGAGGTTCTCGCAAAAACGCATGTTCACACTTAACCCAACGTCTTGGTCCTATTAAGGAGGTGATAGCGTAGCGAACGAGGCAACCGGACTATAATGCTTTAACACTTTCACTTAGCCATAGGAGTTTGACAATGGGGCTACTAGATAGCCCCTGGTGGCTCCGCACTCTCCCGATCTTGGGGTGCGTACATGCCTGGCCGGAAAATGGCCCTTCGTTAAGGCGGAGGAATTCTAACATTCTGATAGGTCATCAAGTGGTTGACCAGTCTCACGCTATATCATGACAGTCAGTTTTTGGCTTTCTCTACTGAGGTGCTCGTCCGAATGAACCATGGCACAATCGCAGTAGTTCTCCTGGTGCTGCCTTAGCCGGTAAAGCGGAACGTAAGGCACCAAAACACAGGAGCCGGGCAAACCCAACATTTGACCAAAGACAATGATTCGGAGCTGATGCATATAAGGCCAAACTCGTGACGCCGAACACTCCCTAAGGTATTCGGTCTTTATGGTATAAACCGGGCCTAAATAGTGCCCTTTGTAAGAAGCCCCTTGTGTCCAGGTATGTGCATTATTCTGACGTGGCCACATGCCAAGACGTCAGCATCCTTCTCGATTGTGCTGAGAATTCGGTGGATGTGTATCAACAAGATACAGTAAAAAAGGTTTACGCAGGGTCTTAATCTAAAAAGAATCCTTGGAACGGGTCCCTGCTGCACGTCTGCGCTTGTGTCTCCGTTGTGCCGTATCCTGGGCAGGTGTAGCACGATGGTCATCTGTAAAAGAGAGGAATTTAGGTGAAAAAGTTGTCGTGTAGGGAGATAGTTTTTTAAAGAAACCATGTATAACTAGAAATGAGTATAAATTGCCACTTGTCTGCACGCGTCGGGCCCCTTGTATTTGTAATAGTGGTGTGGCCATCAATCCGGTATAAATTACATATAGAAGCGCCGGACTCGTCTAACCGCGTCCGTGGTCTTGACGACCTATCAAATACTTTAGTTGGCGAGGCAATTTTTAGTGTGCGGCTGTCAAGGCAGTCGCATTCTCTTCGGTACGCAAGGATCGCTTAATACTTCCGTTCACTGTAATGATGCCGCGTGGACCGGGCATCTTGAGCGTCAGGGAAGCGTAATGTGGTATTGCATTAAAGCGAGCAAAAGCTTCGCGTCCAAGTAGTGCTTGATAGCCACTTTGGAACAGAGCGATGTGGAAGGTTAAATGTTCGCTACGGAAGTTATCGGGGAAGCCGAATATAACCTTTAGTAGCAGGGAGCCCGTGCAATGAGCCCCTGGGCCTTCCGTTACTCCTTTGAAGGTAGTATTGCTATGGCGAATTTTTGTTGGGTCTATCCCCATTTCGCGGATTGTATCCTGGTATATCAGGTTTAGATTGCTGCCACCGTCCATCAGGACTCGTGTGAAGTGGTATCCGTCAATTATTGGGTCTAATACCAGGGCGGCCCATCCCGCACGCCGGATACTTGCTAAGTAATCACGATGGTCGAAAGTGATCGGTTGAGACGACCAGTGGCAGGACTCCGCGGTGATCGGCCCTTGGGCATATTTTTCTGGGAGTGCCGTTTTGTTTCTCCCCTTGATCACGTGTAACACGTTTACTGTTTTGACTTCTGGTGGAAATTTCTTTTGTTCCCCAGTGTCTTGCTTGAGAGGATCATCCTCGTCTTCGCTTGGTGTATCTTCCCCCTTGTGTACGGCGTTGAGCTTGCCGGACTGCTTGAAGACCCAACATTCTCTGTGGGTATGATTAGCGGGTTTACCGGGGGTGCTATGGATCTTACATATTTGGTCCAGAATTTTGTTTAGGCTGGACAGTTCATCTCTAACGCCTTTAGAGGGCAGCTTTTGCTGACCTGGCCGAGAGCTTTTGAATCCGGTGTTTACTGCCGTGCTCTTCGTGTTATCTTCTTTATTCCGACGTTTGTTATTGCTGTTGCGCCGTGATTTCCCGTTTCCATCTCTAACTTCGGATGTACTGGGGTCGCTGGTGCTGCATCTAGCTATCCAACTATCCTCACCCGCGCAAAAGCGGGTCATGAGGCTTGTTAATGCTGCCATTGTTCTCGGCTTTTCTTGGCCGAGGTGTCTGGCAAGCCATTCATCACGAACGCTATGCTTAAAAG
Organism: Triticum urartu; assembly: GCF_056163025.1. Classification (NCBI taxonomy): domain Eukaryota; kingdom Viridiplantae; phylum Streptophyta; class Magnoliopsida; order Poales; family Poaceae; genus Triticum; species Triticum urartu. The sequence goes on along the minus strand of NC_141875.1, from coordinate 498,511,371 downwards.
CTGCCAAGGTTTCAGCGTCCGGACAGTCGACAATTTGGTTCTTTTTAGTAAGAAACATGTTCCAAAGCTTTCGGGCTGACTCTCCAGGCTGTTGAGTTATATGACTCAAATCATCCGCGTCCGGAGGTCGGACATAAGTCCCTTGAAAATTTGCCCAAAAGGCGTCTTCGAGCTCTTCCCAGCTTCCAATGGAGCTTTCAGGGAGGTTCTTAAGCCAGTGCCGAGCTGGCCCTTTGAGTTTGAGGGGTAAATACTTAATGGCGTGGAGATCATCTCCCCGAGCCATATGGATATGGAGGATATAGTCCTCAATCCAGACCCCAGGGTCTGTTGTTCCATCGTATGCCTCTATGTTTACAGGTTTGAATCCCTCTGGAAATTCATGGTCCAGCACCTCATCGGTGAAACATAGGGGGTGTGCGGCACCCCTATATCTGGGTGTACCGCGTTGTTCGGATGTTTGTTGTGTTGCATCGTATGCTGGAGCACGCTTGTGTGGTCCATAGATGGATCTGGTTTCACCCTCCTTTTGATGCGAGCCCTCGCGTAGACCGCGTATTGGCTTGTGTGCGGCGTTGCTTGCCGCTTTATGTTGGCCGTGAGGTCGTCTATCCGGCCAGATGGCTGTTTTAATTTTTGGTTGTGGGGGGTCTGAGGCCTCCTCATCGAATTCGGGTAGCAACTTCTGCTTTGGGTAGCTCTTTGTGGGGCGATTGCCGCCGTACTTCGTTGCTGTGTTGAGTACTTTACTCCATCTGATTTGGAGTGTGTCCCGCGCAGCCTTGAGCCTTTGCTTCTGCTTTTTCAAATTCCTCGCGGTGGCAACAAGCCTTTGACGGGCATTCTATTGCTCCGGGTGTCTGTCCGGCGTTATGTTGTCTGGACTATTATCTTTGACAGAATTGGTTTGTTCGGTTTGATTCTCCGTATTGCCGTGGTCCGGCAGTAGTTCGCCCTACTCCAACGCTGGGTCTGTATGATCGATATTTCTGCCGAGGCGGGATTTGGGGCGGCGCTTACGCCGCCGCTTTGACTACTTCTCGAGGGGACAAGCCTTCGTTGCGTCCTTCCGTTCCTCGTCGTCGTCTTCTTTTGGTGTGTCCACCATGTATACGTCATATGATGAGGTGGACGTCCAGCGCCCTGTGGGCGGTGGTTCCTCTTCGCCTCCCGCATCGTCGTCCATACCGTCGATGTATTCGGAGTCGAAGTCGAGCATGTCGGTTAAATCATCGACAGTGGCTACGAAGTGGGTGGTGGGTGGGCGTCGAATTTCTCCGTCGTCTGCATCGCAATCCTGTTGGCCATAGTCCGGCTAGGGCTCTCCTGAAAAAAAGAGAGACCTTAGTGCATTTAGAATGTCACCGAAGGGCGAGTGCTGAAAGATATCCGTGACGATGAATTCCATGATCGGCGCCCAATCGGATTCGATTGGCAGGGGCGCGGATGGTTCGGAGTCCGGAAAAGAGTCCGGCACCCTAGAGTCACGGGTTGCGCAGAGGGTTAGGCTGGTGTTCGGCTCGATCGCCGTTGGGACTGCAGCCCCTGAGGCGGTGTCTAACCACCCGTCCTCGATTGGCGCAGTTGGCTCCGAGCTAAGGGTCGGAGCTGATGCGGGCGCGGCCTCTGGGGTACTGTTCGGCGGCAGAGCTAGGTCATACCCATCGTGACAGTGCAGCGCGCCCTGCTGTGGCTCGGATCTGTCGAAGATCAAGTATCCGCGGATGTCGGCCATGTAGTTCAAACTTCCAAATCTGACCTGATGGCCAGGGGCGTAGCTTTCAATCTGCTCCAGATGGCCGAGAGAATTAGCCCGCAGTGCAAAGCCGCCGAATACGAAGATCTGTCCGGGGAGAAAAGTCTCACCCTGGACCACATCGCTATCGATGATAGTAGGAGCCATCAAGCCTAACGGCGACGACACAGAGGAACTCTCAATGAAAGCACCAATGTCGGTGTCAAAACCGGCGGATCTCGGGTAGGGGGTCCCGAACTGTGCGTCTAGGCTGGATGGTAATAGGAGGCAGGGGACACAATGTTTTACCCAGGTTCGGGCCCTCTTGATGGAGGTAAAAACCTACGTCCTGCTTGATTAATATTGATGATATGGGTAGTACAAGAGTAGATCTACCACGAGATCAGAGAGGCTAAACCCTAGAAGCTAGCCTATGGTATGATTGTATGTTGTCCTGCGGACTAAAACCCTTCGGTTTATATAGACACCGGAGAGGGTTAGGGTTACACAAGGTCGGTTACAAAGGAGGAGATATCCATATCCGTATTGCCTAGCTTGCCTTCCACGCCAAGTAGAGTCCCATCCGGACACGAGACGAAGTCTTCAATCTTGTATCTTCATAGTCTAACAGTCCGGCTGTCCGAAGACCCCCTAATCCAGGACTCCCTCAGTCAGTGACATACCTAATATCTTCTCGCCCACAACCTTCACATGATTTGCAGAAATATCACTCTGCACAATACGTGCTCTAATTAACATGTTTGCTTCCTTGTAGACATGAAATGAATACCACGACCATGCTCATCAGATATTTGTCCATCAAAAATACAGACAAGTTTATCTACCTCTATGGTTAAAGCACATGCCATAGCAACTTTACAGGTAATAAAAAGAATCAAACAAAAGCTATATTAGTAACTCCAAGTAATAATGGTGCAACTACTAACATTTTTTAATCTTTTCAGAGATGTCCCGTGATTAAATGTACACGACTTTTTCCGGGTGCATCCTATGAGGGGAGTAAAGAGAGTACTTGCAATTTAAGACCTCTCCTGTGCTGGAGTATCGCATATTGCTGACAATGACTATGCTATCTCTATCAAGCCTCTCTCTTATTCGTGAAACATCAATTTTCTTAACTTCACCAGTGAAACCATAATCAATACCACCAACAACCCCTCACCTTTGCCAAAGGAAGAGAAAATAAATCAATAGATGGTGCAAGAACGAAATCATTCAAATGCTTGCACACATTGACTGAACTTTACTTTTTTTCTCTTTCCATGAAAGAGAGGTAACCTTTCAATTTCAGATAATATGGCGGGAGTATAATTTCTTAAGAAAATACAAAATGTTTCATTCTTTTGTATGAGACAGGAGAGCTGGACTCAAAGTTGATCGACTTCTATGAAGTAAAACACCATCAGAAAATCACAATGTAAAGAGTGGTTGTTCAGTGTTCCTGGCTACTTATTGGTATCATGTTTTATCTTGAACACTCAAGATTCATTGACTCGATCCATTATGATACCTGGATTGGTTAAACGACCTTAAATCTATCTGTGAGTTTGATTAGCAGTTAAATCAGTTAAGATATTCTGTGTTGTTGCATGTATTGTGATACGACCCATTCCAACTGCATCTATTGTCTTCCACTCTAACTATGATACGTCTCCAACGTATCTATAATTTTTTATTGGTCCATGCTATTATATTGTCTGTTTTGGATGTTTAATGGGCTTTAATATTCTCTTTTATATTATTTTGGGACTACCCTATTAACCGGAGGCCCAGTGCCAGTTGCTGTTTTTTTTCCTATTTTAGAGTTTTGCAGAAAAGGAATACCAAACGGAATGAAACCTCCGTGATGATCTTTCTTGGACCGAAAGCAAACCAGGAGACTTGGAGAGAATGTATGGAACACCACGAGGCGGCCACGGGGTAGGAGGGCGTGTCCAGGGGGGTAGGCGCGCCCCCACCCTCCTGGGCCCCTCGTAGCTCCACCGACGTACTTCTTCCGCCTATATATACTCTTATACCCTAGATTGATCCCAGAGAGCCACGAAACCATGTTTCCACTACTGCAACCTTCTGTACCCGTGAGATCCCCATCTTAGGGCCTTTTCCGGCAATCTGCCGGAGGGGGAATCGATCACGGAGGGCTTCTACATCAACACCATAGCCTCTTCGATGAAGCATGAGTAGTTTACCACAGACCTTCGGGTCCATAGCTATTAGCTAGATGACTTCTTCTCTCTGTTTGATTCTCAACACAAAGTTATCCTCGATGTTCTTGGAGATCTATTCGATGTAATACTCTTTTGCGTTGAGTTTGCCGAGATCCGATGAATTGTGGGTTTATGAACAAGATTATCTATGCATATTATTTCATTCTTCTCTGAATTATTATATGCATGATTTGATATCTTTGCAAGTCTCTTCAAATTATTAGTTTAGTTTGGCCTACTAGATTGATCTTTCTTGCAATGGGAGAAGTGCTTAGCTTTGGGTTCAATCTTACGGTGTCCTTTCCCAATGACAGTAGGGGCAGCAAGGCACGCATTGTATTGTTTCCATCGAGGATAAAAAGATGGGGTTTATATCATTTTGTTTGGGTTTATCCCTCTACATCATGTCATCTTGCTTAAAGCGTTACTCTGTTCTTATGAACTTAATACTCTAGATGCATGCTGGATAGCGGTCGATGTGTGGAGTAATAGTAGTAGATTCAGAATCGTTTTTATCTACTTGACACAGACATGATGCCTATATTCATGATCATTGCCTAGATATTCTCATAACTATGCGCTTTTCTATCAATTGCTCGGCAGTAATTTGTTCACCCACTGTAATACATGCTATCTTGAGAGAAGCCACTAGTGAAACCTATGGCCCCCGGGTCTCTTTCTTATTATATTGCATCTCTTTTATTTACATCGCATCTCGTTTACTATTTTGCAATCTTTACTTTCCAATCTATACAACAAAAATACCAAAAATATTTACTTTACTATCTTTATTAGATCTCACTTTTGCGAGTGACCATGAGGGGATTGACAACCCCTTTATCATGTTGGTTGCAAGGTTCTTGATTGTTTGTGCAGGTACTAGGTGACTTGTGCATAGTCTCCTACTGGATTGGTACCTTGGTTCTCAAAAACTGAGGGAAATACTTACACTACTTTGCTGCATCACCCTTTCCTCTTCAAGGGAAAACCAACGCATGCTCAAGAGGTAGCAAGAAGGATTTCTAGCGCCGTTGCCGGGGAGATCTATGCCAAGTCAAGACATACCAAGTACACATCATCAACTCTTCTCCCTCGCATTACATTATTTGTCACTCGCCTCTCATTTTCCTCTCCCCCACTTCTAAAACGATTTTCAAAAACCTTTGCCTTTCTATCTCCATGGCCGAACCAAAAGGGGGTAAGGATTTTCTCCCGAGTTTTAATACTTTGGATAGTCCCTCTGTCCTTTCTAAGCTCAGAAATAATGATGCTATGGAAAGACCTACCGGGATTATCGATGAGAATTTGAATAATTTTGATGAAGATGACCCCGGAATTTTTCGTTATTTGCTTAATGAATCTTTGAAAGATGCTTGGGATAGGCTATTAAAGATCTGAGCTAGCTATGTTCCCTAATATCAAATTGAGATTTACTTAAAATGTTTTTTATGTTGGCTTACCTTCTTCTTTCAAGCAAGTTTTGGATTCTATTTTTGAAGAAGGTTTTCTTGAGGGGGATGCCATCGATACCTATGAAAAGATGAAACCTATATTCGGGCACCCCATGAGTGAAAAGGTTGAATCCACCTCTCTTCTGTGTTTTTATCAGAATGAAATTATCAAAGAGATGAAGGCTAGCTTAGATGCAAATTTTCATAGTGTGCTTAATCTTTCTTATACCATTAATGGCCACATACTCTCACAAAATAGAAAGATAAGTGCTTTAGATAATAAATTCTCCCTTTATCACCAAAAGGGAGAAGATGGCAATACCTAGATCTATTCTTGGTTTTATGCCTAGCTAGGGGCGTTAAACGATAGCGCTTGTTGGGAGGCAACCCAATTTTATTTTTGTTCTTTGCTTTTTGTTCCTGTTTAGTAATAAATAATTCATCTACCCTCTGTTATGATTGTGTTTTTATCTTTTAATTAGTGTTTGTGCCAGGTAAAGCCTTTAGGATCTTCTTGGGTGATTGTTGTTTGATCTTGCTGATAAAAATAGAAAGTATATGCTCACGAAAATAATTTTCATTTTTTACTAAAGAGCAATAAAATACGAATTCTAACTGCAGTAGATCAATATACAAATTATCCTGGTTGTCCTAATTTTTCAGAATTTTTGGAGTGACAGAAGTATTCGAAACCAACAGATGCTACAGACTGTTCTGTTTTTGACAGATTCTGTTTTCGCGTGTTGTTTGCTTATTTTGATGCATCTATGTCTAGTATCTGGGGGTATGAACCATAGAGAAGTTGGAATACAGTAGGTTTAACACCAATATAAATAAATAATGAGTTCATTATAGTACCTTAAAGTGGTGGTTTATTTTCTTATACTAACGGAGCTCATGAGATTTTCTGTTGAAGTTTTGTGTTGTGAAGTTTTCAAGTTTTTGGGTAAAGATTTGATGGATTTTGGAATAAGGAGTGGCAAGAGGCTAAGCTTGGGGATGCCCAAGGCACCCCAAGGTAAAATTCAAGGACAACCAAAAGCCTAAGCTTGGGGATGCCCCGGAAGGCATCCCCTCTTTCGTCTTCGTCTATCAGTAACTTTACTTGAGGCTATATTTTTATTCACCACATGATATGTGTTTTGCTTGGAGCGTCTTGTATGATTTGAGTCTTTGCTTTTTACTTTACCACAATCATCCTTGCTGTACACACATTTTGGGAGAGACACGCATGAATCGGAATTTATTAGAATACTCAATGTGCTTCACTTATATCTTTTGAGCTAGATAATTTTGATCTAGTGCTTCACTTATATCTTTTTAGAGCACGGTGGTGGTTTTATTTTATATAAATTATTGATCTCTCATGATTCACTTATATTATTTTAAGAGTCCTTTAGAACAGCATGGTATTTTGCTTTGGCTATAAAATTAGTCCTAATATGATGTGCATCCAAGATGGGTATAATAAAAACTTTCATATAAAGTGCATTGAATACTATGAGAAGTTTGATTCCTTATGATTGATTTGAGATATGAATATGGTGATATTAGAGTCATGCTAGTTGAGTAGTTGTTAATTTTAGAGATACTTGTGTTGAAGTTTGTGATTCCCATAACATGCACGTATGGTGAACCGTTATGTGATGAAGTCGGAGCATGATTTATTTTTGATTGTCTTCCTTATGAGTGGCGGTCGGGGATGAGCGATGGTCTTTTCCTACCAATCTTATCCCCCTAGGAGCATGCGTTTAGTACTTCGTTTTGATAACTAATAGATTTTTGCAATAAGTATGTGACTTCTTTATGACTAATGTTGAGTCCATGGATTATACGCACTCTCACCCTTCTACCGTTGCCAGCCTCTCTAGTACCGCGCAACTTTCCCCGGTTCCATAAACCCACCATTTACCTTCCTCAAAACAGCCACCATACCTTCCTATTATGGCATTTCCATAGCCATTCCGAGATGGATCCGACTTGCCAGCTCCCTCCCCATGCTCCCATCCGTGCTCCCACTTCATCCTACGGTTGTCTTTTTTCCTCTCTTTTTTTCTAATCTAATCATCTCCCCCCTGATTTTAAGGGGGTGGGGCCGGGCCTTATTTTGTTCCAATAAAATCAAGCCACGTACGCGGGAGCACGGATGGGCACACGCCGGGGGAGCAGGCAAGTCTCGTCCTTGCAAGATATATTGCCATGCAACTTTCCACCGTTTTGTTTATTATGACGCGCTTCATTATTGTCATATTGCTTTGCATGATCATGTAGTTGACATCATATTTGTGGCAAAGCCACCATTCATAATTTTTCATACATGTCACTCTTGATTCATTGCACATCCCGGTACACCGCCGGAGGCATTCACATAGAGTCATATGTTGTTCTAAGTATCGAGTTGTAATTCTTGAGTTGTAAGTAAATAAAAGTGTGATAATCATCATTATTAGAGCATTGTCCCATGTGAGGAAAGGGTGATGGAGACTATGATTCCCCCACAAGTCGGAACGAGATTCCGGACGAAAAATAAAAAAATAGGCCATAAAAAAGAGAAAAGGCCCAAATAAAAAAATGAGTGAAAAAGAGAGAAGGGGCAATGTTACTATACTTTTTCCACACTTGTGCTTCAAAGTAGCACCATGATCTTCATGATAGAGAGTCTCCTATTTTTTCACTTTCATATACTAGTGGGAATTTTCATTATAGAACTTGGCTTGTATATTCCAATGATGGTCTTCGTGAGCAAGCGAGTTGGATGCACACCCACTTAGTTTCTTTTTGAGTTTTCATACACTTATAGCTCTAGTGCATCCGTTGCATGGAAATCCTTACTCACTCACATTGATATCTATTGATGGGCATCTCCATAGCCCATTGATACGCCTAGTTGATGTGAGACTATCTTCTCCTTTTTGTCTTCTCCACAACCACCATTCTATTCCACCTATAGTGCTATGTCCATGGCTCACGCTCATGTATTGCGTGAAGATTGAAAAAGTTTGAGAACATCAAAAGTATGAAACAATTGTTTGGCTTGTCATCGGGGTTGTGCATGATTTAAATATTTTGTGTGATGAATATAGGGCATAGCTAGACTATATGATTTTATAAGGATAGCTTTCTTTGGCCATGTTATTTCGAGAAGACATGATTACTTTATTAGTATGCTTGAAGTATTATTATTTTTATGTCAATATTAAACTTTTATTTTGAATCTTTCGAATCTGAACATTCATGCCACAATAAAGAAAATTACATTGATAATTATGTTAGGTAGCATTCCACATCAAAAATTCTGTTTTTATTATTTACCTACTCGAGGACGAGCAGGAATTAAGCCTGGGTATGTTTGATACGTCTCCAACGTATCTATAATTTATGATTGTTCCATGCTATTATATTATTTGTTTTGGATGTTTAATGGGCTTTAATATGCTCTTTTATATTATTTTTGGGACTAACCTATTAACTGGAGGCCCAATGCCAGTTGCTGTTTTTTTGCCAATTTTAGAGTTTCACAGAAAAGGAATACCAAATGGAATCCAAATGGAATGAAACCTTCGCGATGATCTTTCTTGGACCGAAAGCAAACCAGGAGACTTGGAGTGGAAGTCTAGAATGCCACGAGGCAGGAGGGCGCGCCCCCACCCTCGTGGGCCCCTTGTAGCTCCACCGACATACTTCTTTCGCCTATATATACTCTTATACCCTAGATCGATTATAGAGATCCACGAAACCACGTTTCCACTGCCGGAACGTTCTGTACCCATGAGATCCCATCTTGGGGCCTTTTCTGGCGATCTTCCGGAGGGGGAATCGATCACGAAGGGCTTCTACATCAACACCATAGCCTCTCCGATGAAGCGTGAGTACTTTACCATAGACCTTCGGGTCCATAGTTATTAGCTAGATGACTTCTTCTCTCTCTTTGATTCTCAATACAAAGTTCTCCTTGATGTTCTTGGAGATCTATTCGATGTAATACTATTTTGCGGTATGTTTGCCGAGATCCGATGAATTGTGGGTTTATGAACAAGATTATCTATGAATATTATTTCATTCTTCTTTGAATTCTTATATGCATGAATTGATATCTTTGCAAGTCTCTTCAAATTATCGGTTTAGTTTGGCCTACTAGATTGATCTTTCTTGCAATGGGAGAAGTGCTTAGCTTTGGGTTCAATCTTGCGGTGTCCTTTCCCAATGACAGTAGGGGCAGCAAGGCACGCATTGTATTGTTTCCATCGAGGATAAAAAGATGGGGTTTATATCATTTTGTTTGGGTTTATCCCTCTACATCATGTCATCTTGCTTAAAGCGTTACTCTGTTCTTATGAACTTAATACTCTAGATGCATGCTGGATAGCGGTCAATGTGTGGAGTAATTGTAGTAGATGCAGAATCGTTTCGATCTACTTGACACGGACATGCTGCCTATATTCATGATCATTGCCTAGATATTCTCATAACTATGCACTTTTCTATCAATTGCTCGGCAGTAATTTGTTCACCCACCGTAATACATGCTATCTTGAGAGAAGCCACTAGTGAAACCTATGGCCCCAGGGTCTCTTTCTTATTATATTGCATCTCTTTTATTTACATCACATCTCGTTTACTATTTTGCAATCTTTACTTTCCAATCTATACAACAAAAATACCAAAAATATTTACTTTACTATCTTTATGAGATCTCACTTTTGTGAGTGATCGTGAAGGGATTGACAACCCCTTTATCGTGTTGGTTGCAAGGTTCCTGATTGTTTGTGCAGGTACTAGGTGACTTGTGCATTGTCTCCTACTGGATTGATACCTTGGTTCTCAAAAACCGAGGGAAATACTTACGCTACTTTGTTGCATCACCATTTCCTCTTCAAGGGAAAACCAACGCATGCTCAAGAGGTAGCAGACTATCATGCCATGCTCATGCGAAAAGTAAAATTGCGTGGTTCTGCTAGGTACTGGCAAGGTGATCTCCAATAGGAAGCTGCCATCTAACATTATGTGGGCTAAGTATCTTTGTATTGCATTTTCCTTTTCCATTTCCCATCTTCGTATTTCCACCCTTTCTTCAACAGCAGCCCCCTCCAGTGTACTTTACATGCATGAATGACAGTGTGATAGAGTCATTCTCTCTCTTATCCCACTCAATAAATCAAACCATTTCTTTCTTCTAAGCCAATTTGAAATAGCCATAGCTTTTAAACCATATTTTTCATTTTTGAAACTTACTTTACATTTGAACTCCTTGCTAAAAATCCTTTAAAATGAGATCAATTTTGAATATTTTTCGACCGCGTTTAAACTCAAACACATATTTCACATATCAAAATAATCAGTTTCATAGCCTTGTTTCACAAAAACCACATCTATTTCATTAGAACATTTTTCAAATAACATATTTCATATTTTAAAATAATATGTTTCACGATGATACATTACAAATTCACCTTATGTGGTTACTATTTCATAATTCAGAACCTACATTTCACTTTTCACTACCTTGTTTAACAAAAATAACATATATTTTAATTGCATATTTTTTTAAGAACCTATTTGTTGGGGAACGTAGTATTTCAAAAAAAATTACCTACAATCACGCAAGATCTATCTAGGAGATGCATAGCAACGAGAGGGGTAAGGAAGTCCAGGATTAGGGGGTCCCCGGGCGTCCGGGCTATGTGACGTGGGCTGGACTGGTGGGCCATGAAGATACAAGATAAAAGGTTTCCCCCGTGTCCGGATGGGACTCTCCTTGGCGTGGAAGGCAAGCTTGGCGTTCAGATATGAAGATTCCTTTCTCTGTAAACCGACTCTATACAATCCTAGACCCCTCCGGTGTCTATATAAACTGCAGGGTTTAGGCCATAGGGGCGATCATAATCATATAGGCCAGACCTCTAGGGTTTAGTCATTACGATCTCGAGGTAGACCAACTCTTGTAACCCCTATACACATCAAAGTCAATCAAGCAGGAAGTAGGGTATTATATCCATTAAGAGGTCCCGAACCTGGGTAAACATTGTGTCCCTTGCCTCCTATTACCTTCGATCCTCAGACGCACAGTTCGGGACCCCCTACCCAAGATCTGCCGGTTTTGACACCAACATTGGTGCTTTCATTGAGAGTTCCTTTGTGCTGTCGACAAAGGATTCGATGGCTCGTTCGATCATCCACAATGATGCTGTTTCGGGGGAGTTTTTTTCCCCAGGCCAAATTTTCGTATTCGGCGGCTTAGCGCTGCGTGCCAACTCGATTGTCCACCTTGAGAAAATCGACAGCTACGCTCCGGGTCATCTGATCAGTTTCGGGAAACTAAACTATGTCGCTGATATTCGAGGAGATTTGATCTTCGAAGGGTTCGCGGCCCTGATTGCCGCTCTGGCCTTAGATCCAGAGCAGGCCGTCAGTTTCGAAGACGGGAGTTTAAAGCCCGCCGGACTCTCTGCAATTATGGACCTTGCTACTGGAGATCCGGAGGAGATGGCGTCATCGGCAAACCCAAAGAGGAACCAAACCCTCCTTACCACTAAAGCGCTGGACACTCCGTCGGACTCTAAGTCCAAACTCTCGAGGTCCGTGTCAAGCAGGCGCCGCCAGGAGGCTCCAACTCCGGACAACCCCATGGACCCTCGTCTCTCTGTCCAACCCTCGCCTTTAAACGAGGCTCTGGACTTAATGCGATCCCTCACCATTACAGAGGAATCATTTCCAAACTACGCCCAGCCTGGACTAGGGGCTGAGAGCGGGGAATTTTACGTCCCACCCACCACCCACTTCATAGCCACTGTCGAAGATCTAACCGACATGCTGGACTACGCCTCCGAAGACATCGACGGTATGGATGACGATGCCGGAGCCGAACAAGCACTACAAAAAAATACACTTCCGTGATGATACGTGTTTGTCATAGTAGGTCGCGTTTTCTTTCATGCATGTACATCCATGACGATTTTATGACAGAATCAAGATAGTCATACCTGTGCTGTCGTAGAAGTGTTCCATGACATTACGAAAATTATCATCACGGAAGTGTCCACTTCCATGACGATAAATCGCGCGTCACAGAAGTGCTTTCATCAAGGGTGACCGACACGTGGCATCCACCGTAACGGAATGCCGTTAAGCTATCGGGTCGGGTTTTGGATCCGATAACCCATTAACAGCCCCGACCAATGGGGATTTTCCACATGTAAAATCATCATTGGCTGGAGGAAACACGTGTCGGCTCATCGCTGGGACAGATGTCATCCACTCATTGGACAGAAGGCGCCTATGATACGTCAACACATGGCACGGCCCAACAGAGGCCCATTCCTATGAAAAGGCTGGCCCTCTTGACTTGGTCAAAAGGTGGCGGGCCGACCCATGGAAATCCTATTAACGGCATGTTCATATATAGCCCATTTACAGCCCGCTAACCCAAGGCCCGTTATGCCCTATTTGAATTAGGCCCAGTAGCGTCATCTGGGCCATCCAATATGATTCCAGCCCGTTTTCACTTCTGGCCCATGTATGGCCCATGACGTCTTTCGACCCATATGAGGCCCTATGTAACTCTTGGCCTATTAACGGCCTGTGGTGAAATTGGCCCGTAATGAACAGTGTATCACTTTACACCCATTAACGGCCCATGGTGAAACTGGCTCGTAAAGAACAGTGTATCACTTTTTACCCATTAACGGCCCGTTATTCCGTTGGGCCATTTCCAGCCCATGTTATCTTTCGGCCTTCTCAGAGCCCATTTATTCTTGGGCTATTTTCGAGCATTCGTTTACTTACGGCCCGTTACTGTCATTTTCTGCTTGTGGGCCAAATTCAGCCTGTGGTTACAGTCGGCCCGTTTGTGGTCCGTTAATACGTTGGGCCGTTTTGATAGCGTCATCAAATATGGCCTATTAACGATGGCCCATTATTGTCGGCCCATGAATGGACGATTCCAACTCTAGCCCATTTACGGCCAGAATGCGGTCTGTTTGGCCCATGTTTGGTCAATCAATCATACGGCCCGTATAAGGCCCATTGATGATACGGCCCGTAGAAGGCCCATTGATGATACGGCCCGTAGAAGGCCCATTGTTTCTACGGCCCGTAGAAGGCCCATTGTTTCTATGGCCCGTAGAAGGCCCACTGTTTCTACGGCCCATAGAAGGCCCACTATTTATACGGCCCGTAGAAGGCCCACTGTTTCTATGACCCATAGGAGGCCTAGTGTCACTACAGTAAATATTAGCCCATGGTTATTGTGGCCTAGTTTTAATAAATAGGTTATTGCAGCCACTAGCAAACCGCAGAAAAATACTGCACTAAATACAAGCAAACAAATAAACAAGACAACAAGGAAATAAATAAGCAAGAAACTTACACTAGGCTATCACGGCTATTACACATATTACATCCACTGGGCATCAAAGTTCGCCACCAGTGCAAATATAGGGAACACAACAGCATATAAACGCCGTAGAAAAACAAGTCCAGAACTGAAACCACTTCAGAAGAGCTCAAGAAACAATATCCTGGGTACCCATAATGCTCGCAAGATGCTTAGCAAGCTTATTAACTTTCTCTTGTTTGGCGCTTAAGTCCTCCAACGCTTGCTGTTGCACCAGAAAGTATGCATCTGAATTCTGCAGGGACTTCCTCAGTCCTTCGGCTTCCTGTCGCATAACATCTGATCGATGTCTTTCAACTTGAAGTTGAGACTCAAGAAGCTGAACTGATTCAGGCAACTAGTTCGAAGAGCTGGTGCCAGCAGTGGTAGCCAGTAACTCGAACACTACATCAAGACAAGACTTTGGGGTTGTCTCAGTGTCTTCAATATAGTTTTTATCAGCTTTCTTGGAGACCAACATGGATGTCTCACTATCTTGAACCTTATCTGCATTACTTCCTTTACCATTGCATAACATGGTACTCTTCTCCAATATTTTATCCGCGTTCTAAAAGAGAAACAAACAAACACATCTTAGGTTTACAATGTAGTATATGAAACTCATATTGGTAAACCAGTTCAGTACTAAGGTGGACAGGATAACAACATGAAACAAGCATATATCTATGTAGTATGGTCACTGTGTGGTCTATATCATTCTAGTTTATGTTTCCAAATCAAGATAGATACAGTTTGAATCATATCTATTTAAGACAAAGCAGCATAGACAAAATATAAGTGTGGGAAACTACACAGCAATAACAACACTTGTAATGTGCATGGCATGAGAACATAACTGTTTATTCAATTGAAACTGAAATCAACATAGATCAAGTTACAACAGCAAACAGCCAAACACGTTGAAGAAACAGGTTTAAAACATACCTGTTGCGCCATTGGAGTTTCAATTGCATCCTTCAAATTTGAAATTAGTTGGTATCAATAAATACAGTGATGCAAGAGCAAAGTAGTATGAACCATATCTACGGAACCTGACCTGAGAACAATTCTTCTTCTGCTTTAAGCGTTGACTTCGGGTTCGGAGTGGTGGTCCTCGTGATTTGGGCACTGCAGTTGCCTTACTAACTGCTCGTGTTTGGGTGCTCTGTGGTGGAGACGGTGCTGTGTCAACATGAACTGGGTGTCTATCTGCTGGGGTTGGGGTTAGAAGGGGTGTAGCTGGTTCTCTGTCCAACTGGGTAGGGGTACAATCTTCATGAGTGTGGGTTATGTGTGGTGGGGCTGGTTCTTGGGCAAGTACAACCGTGGTTCTATCTGCATCGACAGGTAGCACGATCTTTTCTGAAGACCATGTTTTTACTCCCACAGATACTGCCATCACTCCCTCCAATTAAAATGGCTGATAAACAAGAAAAGTAATTGAATGTACAGACATTATAAGATAGACAGGTGCAATGGATAGTAGGGAAGAAAACAGGTCATGAAATAATTCACATTTATGTTGTCTAAGCAAACAAAATAGCAGGACATAATTTCACATATATGATGGCTAATTAAACAGGATAACATGACACAATTTCACATGTATGATGGCTAACTAAACATGATAGAATGACATACTTCAAAATATGATGACTATGTAAACAGATGACATGATATAACTATACGATGTGTCTATTAAAGTGGTTGGCATGCCATAAATCACAAACATGCCGTCGATGGAAACATGATGGCATGATATAATTCACGGATAGAATGACATATTTTAAAATATGATGACTATGTAAACAGGATGAGATGATATAACTATATTATGTCTTTAGAAAATGGGTTGGCATGCCATAATTCAGATACATGCTGTCTATGTAAACATCATGGCAGGACATAATTCAAATATATAATTTATATACTAAGGAAGTGAGCAGAGGGCAATCACATATATGATGTGTCAACTAAGGAGATGGCATTCAATATTGTGTATATGATGTAAAAACTAAGCATTGCAATACAACATATGCATTATATGAGTAATATAACCCTACCAAGTTTGAGCATACACCTCAGGGGGATAATAGGACTGGTCATCTGCCTCTGAATCCTCCTCTGAAGAGCTATCTATAACCACCAAGATATCTGCTTCAGCAGGTAGCATTGTCTGCTCTGAAGACCTTGTTTTCACTCCAGATTTCTCCATCACCAATTCAAATGGCTGATGCACAGGAAGAGTAGTTGAATATACAAAGATTGTCGACAAAAGCAATGAGAAATACAGAAAAGGACAACATGATATAATTCACATATATGACGCTTGCCTAAACAACATGGCATTGCATAATTCACATACATAATGCCTTGCAACAAGATAACATTGCATAATCCACATATATAATGTCTTGCAACAAGATGGCATTGCATAATTCACATATATGGTAATTAGACACTCAACATGTGGTATTCACACAAAGCATGTCTAAACTAACCAAATGACATAGCAATGCAAGATACCATACACACGATATGAGCAACATAACCCTGCCAAGTTAGGGTTGTCGGATTTTGGGTTCCGGCAGACCCTTGAGGTTCGAACACTGGGGTGCGCGCGGAGATTTCGCCTCCTACCTACCTGCACCCCTCCGCCATGCTTGGATCTAAACTAAGGAAAGCACAACACAAGAGACACAGGGTTTATACTGGTTCGGGCCACCGTTGTGGTGTAATACCCTACTCTAGTGTGTGGTGTGTGGATTGCCTCTTGGGCTGATGATGATGAACAATACAAGGAAGAACAGCCTCGCGAGGGTCTGTTCTTGGCTGGGGCGATGAACTGCTCGGAGGAGTTCAGTCACCTTTCTCTCTCTCTCTGCTCTCCTTTGACCGTCCCCCTTGTTGTGTGGGTGGATGGTCCTATTTATAGAGGCCCTGGTCCTCTCCCCAAATATTGAGCGGGAAGGGATCCAACAATGGCGGGCTAATTTGAAGGGGGACAGGAAGTATCAGCTATCCTGACAAAAGTAGTCTTCGCCTGCACAAGGCTCTGGTGATGACGCCGTCTTGGGCTCCACGGTGACCTCCGTCTCGTAGTCCTCCTGGTCTTGGTCTCGTTGCACCGAAATGGCAACCTTTTCCTGATGCCTCGGTACTCCGCGGCTGCGCTTGCCCCCTTTGCACCAAAGAGGAAAGGAGGACGCTGCGCGGGCTAGCACCCGCCTGGCGCCCTGAGTTGTCACGGCTTGCGTCATGGGCACCTCGCGAGGTACCCCGCCTTGATCTCTCTGCCTCCTCGTGAGCCAGCCTGATGGGGCCATGCCTGAGGAAGCTCCGCGTCGTCCGCCCCGCGAGGCTTGGCCCCTCGCGAGGGTCTTGGGTTTGTGTTGGTGAAGATGGGCCATGCTGGGCCCCCCTTTGAGCCACGCCGCAGGCCGCAGGTAGGCAAGTCTGGGGACCCCGTTCCCAGAACGCCGACAGTAGCCCCCGGGCCCAAGGCGCGCCCGGACTTGGCCGTGCATGGAGGCGGAAGGGCAAGAGCGAAGCGCTGCGGGCCCTAACAGCCTGCGGCCTTGGGCGCCACGTGGCGGTTGATTGGACGTGGGCGTCTCCACTTCCCCATGGTGCCTCGGCAACTGCATTGACTGGACAAGTCCCTGCATGCAAAACGGGTCATGATTACCTACGATCGTGGAGGTCGGCAGTTGGCCTCCGCCGGCTATAAGTACGGGACGGCGTGTGCCCTTCCGGTTCATCTCCCCTTGCTTCTCCTTCTTCTTCATGGCCCCGTCGAGGAGGTTCTCGGCCGCGGAGAAGGGGAAGGCTTGCCAGGTAGAGCATGCCTCTCCCCTGCCCAAGCGCGGCCGAGGGCGCCCCCGCAAACATCCTGTGGCCACCATGGCAGCTCCCCGCGGCCGCGGAGATGCTTCCAGCGCGGTGGCGGGCGGATTGTTGCGGCCGGGGGGTGCGCTCCGGCTGTGCGTCCCGCTATGCTGCGCTTTCGCGCTGCAGAGGTGTTGTCGGAGTTCGTCGTGTGGTCGGCGGAGCCGACTAGCACCCGGCTCCCACTTCCTCGCTTCCTCCTCGGCGATCTCCCGGCCGGCGCCCCGGGCAGCTTCTGGCTTCAGGCCGACGACTGCTGCAGCCGGGCCTCATGGGTTTCACTGGAGGTCTCCGCGGCCGGGAGCCTGGCCCTGGCCCGCGGTTGGCAGACGTTAGCCTGCGCGTGTGGCCTGGGCCGTCGGTGCACCCTATACTTCAGGTTCGATGGCGGTGCCACCCTCTACGTGAGGGTGTTTGGGGAAGATGGTCACCTCGCGGGGTGTTGCTCCGAGGGCGACGACCGCGGCTGGGAACCCGGCTCCGGCGATGATGGAGAGGACGACGCTTGCGGGGCTGGCGGCGCTCAGGGTTCCTCAAGCTTCTCCGGTTCTTCTTCAGGCGGCGACTCTCCTAGTGGTGGCCGCAGCCAGCCCCCACGCCGTCGTATCTGCTTGGGGGGTGGTGGCGCGTCCGCCCACCGACGCGCCCTGGTGAAGCATGAGAGGGAGTCCGCCTGAGCTCCGGAGGCAGCTCGGGCTTCCCTGCGGGCCGGTGCGAGGCGAGGCGCACTAGATTTGTTTTTTCTCTTCCCTTTTCCTGCATAAAGAAGGACAGTAGTGTGGTGCCCCGCGGGGGCGTATATGGGTTATTGCTGTTAATTATCGTTTTGCTTTCTTCATCGTACCTTCCCACTATGTGCCCGCGCGTGGATGGCTCCCGGCCCCAGCCGTGGGGGCGACCGACCAGGCCCTATGTTTGTGTCGCGGTGCCCGAGGGGCACAGACTGGAGGGGTGCTCCTACAAGGGGCCCAGGTCGCGAACCCTTTGAGTGACTAGGATAGGAACACTCGCGAGGGCGCTCGGCTCTCCTCCTCGCGAGGCCTTGCACAAGAGAAATCGAGGCAGGAGCGTGAAAAGCCGAAGAACCGCAAGCCAAAGACGGCAACAACTTCAATAAAACTTCAAATGAAGAAGAACAAGCCAACTGCGGAAAGCAAATGAAAAGCCGCGTCTGGCACCTAGTCTACTCTTCGACGTCTTCTCACCAGCGCGGAGCTAAGTGCTGCCACTGGGCGTGGGAGGGAGCCCCAGGGCCTGAGGTCGGCGCTCCTGAGACTCCGGGGCGTGTACAGCCCCAACTCATTATTACGTGAGAGTGTCACGGGCGGCGAGCTTCACAGGCATTCACCTTGCTTCACGGGCTCCGGGCCTTTTCCAAAACGCGATAGCTTCACAGGCATTCGCCTTGCTTCACAGGCTCTGGGCCTTTTCCAAAATGCGATAGCTTCACAGGCATTCGCCTTGCTTCACAGGCTCCGGGCCTTTTCCAAAACGCGATAGCTTGACAGGCATTCGCCTTGCTTCACAGGCTCCGGGCCTTTTCCAAAACGCGATAGCTTCATAGGCATTCGCCTTGCTTCACAGGCTCCGGGCCTTTTCCAAAACACGATAGCTTCACAGGCATTCGCCTTGCTTCACAGGCTCCGGGCCTTTTCCAAGACGCGATAGCTTCACAGGCATTCGCCTTGCTTCACAGGCTCCGGGCCTTTTTAGGGGTAGAACCTCCGGAGGTGCTGGATGTTCCATGCGTTCTGGACCGGCACTCCCTCCTGAGTCTCCAAGCGCGCTGAGCCGGGCCTGGAAACATGAACAACCTTGAACAGGCCCTCCCACATGGGAGAGAGCTTGTGCAGCCCCTCCCTGGAGAGGACCCGCCTGAGCACGAGGTCTCCTACCTCGAGTGTCCTGGGGCGGATGTTGCGGCAGTGATATCGCCGCAGCGCTTGTTGGTACCTCGCCGCTCGTAGCGCGGCTTCTCGGCGACGTTCCTCCCCCAGCACGAGGTCCATCCCCCGCATGGCGTCCTGTTGCGCCTCGTTGAACGCCAGGACCCGCGCGGAGCGACGTCTGACCTCGTGAGGGAGGACCGCTTCGGCCCCGTAGACCAGGAAGAACGGGGTCTCCCCAGTCGGCTTGGTCGCGGTTGTGCGGATGGACCACAACACGGACTGAAGCTCGTCGTACCAACCTCTGCCGCAGGCCTCCAGCTTCTTCTTAAACGTCCTGGTCTTGAGGCCCCTCAGGACCTCCGCATTGGCTCGCTCGGCCTGGCCGTTGCTTCGGGGGTGCGCCACCGAAGCGTAGCATATCTGCGTTCCAAGGTTAGCACAGTACATTTTGAAGAGGTTACTGGTGAACTGCGAGCCGTTGTCCGTGATGATGCGATTCGGCACCCCGAACCGGCTCACGATGCCCTTGATGAACTTGACCGCGGAACCCGCAGGAATGGTGCGGACAGCCTCCACTTCAGCCCACTTGGTGAACTTGTCTACCGCAACATAAAGGTAGCGGTAGCCCCCTGGCACCCGAGGAAACGGACCCAAGATGTCGAGCCCCCAGACTGTGAATGGCCATGAAAGGGGGATAGTCTGCAAGCCCCCTGCCGGCTGATGGACCTGCTTGGCGTGGAACTGGCAGGCCTCACAAGCTTTCACTAGTTCAACGACGTCATTGAGCGCGGTGGGCCAATAAAACCCACTGCGGAACGCCTTGCCGATGAGGGTCGGTGACGATGAATGATGTCCGCAGTCCCCGCCGTGTATATCTTCCAGTAGTTCCTTCCCTTGCTCCCTAGAGATGCAGCGCAGGGATACATCGTTTGGTCGCTTCCGGTAGAGCTCTCCATCTCTGATGTAGTATGCCGTGGCCTGGCGTGCCACTCGCTCTGCTTCCTCCTCCTTCTCCGGCAGGGTCCCTTGCATCAAGTAGCTCCGGAGCTCCATGATCCAACATCCCTCCTGAGGTTCCATCGTCAGGAGCAGGCGTGCTCCTGAGGCCGGGCCACAGGCCGGAGCTCCGGAGGCAGGTGGCTGGGGGAGCTCCTCCCGGGGCTGAGCCGTGTTTGATAGTGATGGCAAGGCTGAAGGCTTGAAGAGCCGTTCCTCGAAAATGCCAGGCTCCTGAGGTAACCGCCTGGACGCGCGTTTGGCGATGTCATCGGCCTCTTGATTGGTGCCACGGGGCACATGCTGCAACTCCAACCCCTAGAACTGCTTCTCCATCCTGCGGACCTCTGCAAGGTAGGCCTCCATGTGCTCATCCTTCGACTCGTACACCTTGTTGGAGAAATTGACAAGGAGCTGCGAATCGCCCTTGATGGTGAGGCGTTTCACCCCCAGGGCAGCTGCGGCCTTCAAGCCCGCTATTAAACCTTCATACTCCGCTATGTTTGGAGACCTTTTCGCCTTGCTGGAAACAAAGCTGCACGGCGTATTAGAGTTTGTCCTGGGTGGGCGATATAAGCACCGCCCCAGCCCCTGCGCCGTGTCTGGAGAACGCCCCATCGAAGTACATGACCCAGCGTTCTGGCGCCTCGCTTCCCGGGAACAGGGACCGATCCTCGTCGGCCTTGAGGCCTGGCGCCTCCGTCCATTCTGCCACAAAATCCGCCAACGCTGCTCCCTTGATGACTCTGGTCGTGCTGAATTCGAGCTGAAACGCTTGCAACTCTATGTTCCACTCAGCGACTCTCCCACCTGAATTGGGGCTCCTGAGCACCCTCTCCAGGGGGTATGACGAGACGACCTTGATGGGGTGACCCTGAAAATAGTGCCGCAGCTTGCGTGAGGCCACCAGTAGCGCGAGGAGGAGTTTCTGGGGCATAGGGTACCGTGCCCTTGCATCCCGCAACACTGTGCTGACGAAGTACACTGGGTGCTCAACGAGGTGGAGTGCGTCAGTCCTGGCGGCTCCCTTTGGAGACCATGGCGCCTCTCGAGACAATGAGGCCTCCTGAGACTGGCCATCTGGGAGAGGGGCCTCTTCTGCCTCTGGTGCGCCCCTCTGCGGCGGCTGGTCCTCATCAGCCGTCGTGGCGGCTTCTGTGGGCCTTCCTCGTACCAGTTCCGCCTTGCCTCGGGCTGCTGTCGCGGTTTTGATTCGACGCTCCTCTCTGACTGCCACCAGGGCTGCGCTGGCGGAGTAGGGAGTGGCGGCGAGGTAAAGCACCAGGGGCTCTTGAGGGCACGGAGCCACCATGACCGGTGGGCTGGTCAGGTATTTCTTGAGATCCTGGAATGCCTTGTCGGCCTCTTCAGTCCACTCGAAGGGCCCCTTTTTCTTCATTAGCTGGAAGAAGGGCAGCACTCGCTCCCCCAACTTGGAGATGAAGCGCCCTAGCACGGTCACACGCCCCGTGAGCTTCTGCATTTCTCTAAGGGTCTTTGGCGGGCTCATGTCTTCCACTGCTTTGACCTTCTCCGGGTTAGCCTCAATGCCTCGGTGAGACATGAGGAAACCCAAGAGCTTGCCCGAGGGGACTCCGAACACACATTTCTCTAGATTGAGCCATAGGTTCACTGCGTTGAGGCTCGCGAAGGTTTCCTCCAGGTCTTGTATCAAGGTCCTGGCCTCCCGAGATTTTACCACGATGTCATCGACGTAGGCTTCAACATTCTTCCCGAGTTGCGGGCCCAAGGTGATATGCATCAGCCGCTGAAAGGGCGCCCCTGCGTTACGCAGTCTGAATGGCATGCAGGTGTAGCAGTACACCCCACACGGGGTTAGGAAGGCCATCTTCTCGACGTATTCAACTGCCATCTTGATCTGGTGATACCTAGAGAAGGCATCCAGGAAGCATAGCAGGTCGCATTCCGTAGTGGAATCGATGATCTGGTCGATGCGGGGGAGCAGGAACGGATCTTGCGGGCACGCTTTGTTGAGGTTGGTGAAGTTGACAGACATGCGTTCCTTCCCTCCCTTCTTTGGCACAACGACAGGGTTGGCCAAACAATCTGGGTATCGGACCTCGCGAATGACCCCAGCAGCCTCTAATTTGCGGGTCTCTTGGACGATGAAGGCCTGCTTTTCTGTGGACTGCCACCTGGCCTTCTGCTTCACAGGGCGCACGTTGGGGCACACGTTGAGGTGATGCTCGATTACACTCCTGGGGATCCCTGCCAACTGGTCTGGCTCCCAAGCGAATACCTTCTTGTTTGCGCGCAGGAACCTGACCAGGGCCTCCTCCTGCTCGGGTTTGAGGTGGGCGCCTATGGTGAAAGTGGCGTTGGTGGATCCGTCCTCGTCGACGGGTATCTGCTTGGTTTCTGCCTTGTCTTGGGTGAACAACTGTTTCTTCTTGGCGGGCACAGCCCCCTTGGGCTCGGGGGCCTCCAAGGCGGCGGGCCGTGCCGACGCCGCTGTCTTGAAGACGAGCTTGAGCACCCGCAGAGCATCCCCAGTGTCCCCGTGCACGGTGAGGACACCGCTGCTCCCGGGCATCTTCATGAGGTTGTACGCCGGGTGCGTCGCGGCCATGAACTGGGCTAGCGCTGGGTAGCCGAGGATGGCGTTGTAGGGGAGGCCGATGGGGGCGATGTCGAAGTCGACCAGCTCCGTGCGGAAGTTGTCGTAGGTGCCGAAGGTCACTGGGAGCTGGATTTGTCCCAAGGAGTCGGACGACTTGCCCCCAACGCCTGAGAAGGGCCGGCTGGGCTGCAGCCGTTCCAGGGGTATGCAGAGGAGGTTGAAGGCCTCGACAGAGAGCACGCTGAGGCCTGCCCCGCCATCGATGATAGTTCTGGTGACGGCCACCTGGCAGATGGTGGGGGTGCACAGCATGGGGAGCGCGCCCGAGCAGGCCGAGCTGGAGGGGTGGTCCTCCGAGCTGAAGCTCGGGCCGGTCTCGGGCACCGCCCGATCCAAGGGAGCCCCCTGCCGCGTGGAGGCGGCGCTGACCCGGCGGATGAACGGCTTGACGTGGTAACTTGTAGGCGGCGCCTGCGAGCCGCCCAAGAGGGCCGCGACGACTGGGGGTGTTGGTGCAGCGCGATAGGCGGGGGAGAGGTTGCCGGGCCCCATGGGCGCGCGGAGCGCGCGGGACGAAGAACCAGCTGGGGCGAGCGAGGGGGTTGCAGTGCGGCTATCTTGCCGCACGGGCGGATGCCGGGACGATGCTTGCCACTCGTCCCCCGCCGGGCCGGTGGCGGCGTTGACGGCAGGTGATGGGGAACGGCGTGGATGCCCACCGACAGGGGCCGTCTGGGCGACGCGGGAAGCGAGTGGGCCCGGTGCTCGGCGCGGGCCCAACGAGCGTCAGA
Organism: Triticum urartu; assembly: GCF_056163025.1. Classification (NCBI taxonomy): domain Eukaryota; kingdom Viridiplantae; phylum Streptophyta; class Magnoliopsida; order Poales; family Poaceae; genus Triticum; species Triticum urartu. The sequence goes on along the minus strand of NC_141875.1, from coordinate 498,487,441 downwards.
CATGCGCGCGACGGTCGGAGGAGAACGGGGCGGTGGAAGACGAATTCCGACGCACCCCTACCTGGCGCGCCAAATGTCGGATTTCGGGTTCCGGCAGACCCTTGAGGTTCGAACACTGGGGTGCGCGCGGAGATTTCGCCTCCTACCTACCTGCACCCCTCTGCCATGCTTGGATCTAAACTAAGGAAAGAACAACACAAGGGACACAGGGTTTATACTGGTTCGGGCCACCGTTGTGGTGTAATACCATACTCTAGTGTGTGGTGTGTGGATTGCCTCTTGGGCTGATGATGATGAACAATACAAGGAAGAACAGCCTCGCGAGGGTCTATTCTTGGCTGGGGCGATGAACTGCTCGGAGGAGTTCAATCACCTTTCTCTCTCTCTCTCTGCTCTCCTCTGACCGACCCCCTTGCTATGTGGGTGGCTGGTCCTATTTATAGAGGCCCTGGTCCTCTCCCCAAATATTGAGCGGGAAGGGAGCCAACAATGGCGGGCTAATTTGAAGGGGGACAGCAAGTATCAGCTATCCTGACAAAAGTAGTCTTCGCCTGCGCAAGGATCTGGTGATGACGCCGTCTTGGGCTCCACGGTGACCTCCGTCTCGTAGTCCTCCTGGTCTTGGTCTCGTTGCACCGAAATGACAACCTTTGCCTGATGCCTCGGTACTCCGCGGCTGCGCTTGCCCCCTTTGCACCAAAGAGGAAAGGAGGACGCTGCGTGGGCTAGCACCCGCCTGGCGCCCTGAGTTGTCACGGCTTGCGTCATGGGCACCTCATGAGGTACCCCCGCCTTGATCTCTCCACCTCCTCGTGAGCCAGCCTGACGGGGCCGTGCCTGAGGAAGCTCCGCGTCGTCCGCCCCGCGAGGGTCTTGGGTTTGTGTTGGTGAAGATGGGCCGTGCTGGGCCCCCCTTTGAGCCACGCCGCAGGCCGCAGGCAGGCAAGTCTGGGGACCCCCGTTCCCAGAACGCCGACAAGGGCATGCACCTCGGGGGGGGGGGGAATATGACTGGTCATCTGTCTCTGAATCCTCCTCTGAGGAGCTATCGGTAACCAGCAAGACATGCGCTTCGTCGAATAGCATTGTCTGCTATGAAGACCTTGTTTCCACTCCAGATTTTTCCATGACCGTGCCGAATGGCTGATGCACAGGAAGAGTAATTGAATGTACTAAAATTGTTGACAAATTTAACACCTAATAAAAAAATGATGGCATGATATAATTCACATATAAGATGACTCGCTTACCAGGGTGGCATTGCAAAATTCACATATATGATGCCTGGCTAGACAAGATGGCATTGCATGATTCACATATACGATAAAGAAACTAAACAGATGGCATTGACACAAAGCATGTCTAAACTAAGCAGATGACATCTTTAATGTATACAGTAAGCAATGCAAGGCACCATATGCATGATATCACCAACATCAGCATGCCAAGTTAGAGCGAAGACCTCATGGGGTAAATAGGAGTGGTCTTCTCCTTCTGAATCCCCCTCAGAATAGTTATCTTCCTCTTGATTACAATCTGAAATGGGTGGAGGGGGGCTGCCTTTGCACCCACCATGGAACGACGTCTGCATGAAATTTTATTGCCACGCAAGGCTCGTCTCTTTTGCTCTACATGATCAGTTCCATTGTCTACAATAACTGGCATGCATAGGAATAAAACATAGTGAGATTATGTAAGGAGTGCATGCACAAATCCAGAGTGATGGCAGCAAACTGTGGATAGACCCAAAACCAATGATAGCAGGCAGATAATAGCTTTAGTTAAAAATACAGATAATGGATCATTTGATGTTTGTTTGCACCCAACATGAAACTCATAGTAGACACCGGAGATTAACCAGATAGTAGACAGATAGTACTGATTGCTGCCCCAATATGTACCCCACAACCATTTAAAAACTCAAGTTTCAGCATTAGTTTGGACCTGACTCGGAGTCTAATAGGTGAACACGACGATAATGTAGCATGTCACCATATTAAGCGACGCATAACGTAAGCAGACACGGAAGAGTGCAACCTCTCTTGCAGACCCGTGTAGTCCTCAAGGTCATCTGCTTAGTTGATGATGGTAATGCAGTTGCCGTGGCTGCCAGCGGCGGGGAAGAAGATCTGAGGTGGCGAAAGACAGTCTGGAGAGCGGATCCCTGCTGTGGTGAACCCTTCCGTCGTTGGAGCAGCTGAGCTGGGGTGGAACACAGCGCCGCAGGAGTAGGACAAACCACACAAGGTTTTCTTTGACACATATCTGTAACAGAAGTAATTGAGTAAGGGCTTGTTTGAATTTGAGGATTCTAACAATGCAGGGATAGGAAATAGAGAGGAATAGGATAGGAATGCACGTGCAAAATAGAGAATTTAAAAACACAGGATTTCTGCCAATCTGGGTGTTTGATTCACAATAATTGGAAGATCACATGATGCAAAAAAGCATGGTGAGATTAAGTTAAACCACAAGAAAATGTACGGTTATAATGCTATTATGCTACTATCTCTTAGTATTGTGCTTGATGAATAGGAATATGAAAAGGAGGAGAAGTGGAAATTAGAATTCCTACAGTTTTTCTTTCAAGGAGACACTAAAGGAACAAATCCTACAGTTTTCCTTTGCTCCATTCCTTTGCACCAAATTCATGAAAAGTAGTACCATAGGAAACTTTCCAATTTCGATGTTTTTCATTCACTTTTCCTTTCAAGCACTGGCGATTCTAGTAGGCAGGCTTGAGCAAGGAAAATCCTACACTAAAAAAATGTTTTTGTGCTACTTCTATTACTTTGGACCCAGGCCACTGCCATACTAGCTCAACTCCCAGGCCCATCGACAAATGCACAGTTCAAACGCGCAGAGATAAATAATGATGGCGTTCAAGAGAGTCCATCACGGATAGCTAAGTTGCATGGTACCTCACTGCTTGTCATATAGTAGGATAAAATAATCGTATTTCCTGTTACTACGAGTGCTCAGTGGACAATATATATAACATGTAGAGTAAAAAGAGATGCAGTGTACAACCTCTTTGGCGAAGCCATGTCGATCTCATCGTGATTGGGTTGGTCGGTGAGGATGCTCCGGCTGACTTGGCTGTCGGAGGAGGGGAAGAAGATCTTAGGCGTATGGAGATGGAGCCCGAGGTACTGCTCCGCTGTGATGGAGGGTTTCATCGTTGGAGCAGCTCCGGTGAGTTGTACGATGCCGAGACTGAAGCAGGACAAGAGAGACAACGAACAACGTTAACCTAAGTGGAATTCTAATAGCATCTCCAATACATGACGTAAAATACATAACCACAAAGTGCTAGATGTAAAATACATCAGCCGCTCATCTCTGAACTTAACTGCCGAAACTGAATTTAACTGTCGAAACTAAACTTAACTGTTGAAACTGAATTTAACTGTCGAAACTGATCTTAACTGTCAAAACTGAACTTAACTGTCGAAACTGAATTTTGCTGTCGAAACTGAACTTTGCTATCCAAACTGAACGCACTAGCAAGGTGAGGCTACACATCGGTCGACTGACTTTTTCATCTCTGGTCAGTTGATTTTGCAGCCGTTGGATACGAAATCAAGGGCCTATGGTTCATCTTCAACCTCCACCCCCCTGAGCCGCCAGCCACCATCGGCCAAACAGCAGCCCCCCGCCGCCCGCGGACGGCGGTGCGCCGTCCCGCCCGCCCCAAAAACACTCCCCACCACCGGTCCGCCGCCGCCCCGGCCATCCCTCTAGGCCCCCCCGTGCCGAGCTTTTTCTCCAGCGATCCCCACGCCACCACCCCGCCACCGCCGGTGACCACCGCCCCCATCCCGAACCCTAAGATAGATAGTGGGGTACCTCTCCAGCGAGCCCCCCTCCCTGCTGCGGCTGGTTCTTCCTTCACCCCGGCGAGCCCCCACCCCCTGAAAATCGACTAACTCAAAAGTCAATTCAGTGGACTGAAGCGTAGCTAAATCAGAGCAGCATCGCAAGCAAGAGAAAGAGCGAGAGCAGCAGCGCGAGCAAGAGCAATAGCAAGAGCAGACCAGGCAGGGGACCGAGAGCAAGAGCAGAGCAGCAGCGTGAGCGAGAGCTAAAGCAGCAGCAGCTCCTACTGATGTGGATGTCGCCGCCGAGGGAGTGACGCCGTGGAGGAAGTGGTCGGCGACGCCGCCGTGGATGGAGCCGTGCCGTGTCGGCTCGGGACCGAGCGCCGACAGCACCGTGAGATCGAATCAAGAAGAAAATGCAGCGATTAGTGTACAACCTCTTTGGTGGCGCCGATTAGGCTGCAGCTTCATCCGAGGAAACAGTGATGATGATGCTCTTCCGGTGGTGCAGGTGAAGACGGTGGTGTGGGAATGGAGGTGGCGCGAAAGACGAGGGGAACATCGGGGCAGCTCCTTGGAGGTGGAGGATGGGGTGGCTGAACCGGCGGGACGATGAGATCGACGACGGATCCTCATCCGGTACGGTGGATGAGGGACGTCGAGGTGTTGCTGTGGACGACGTCGTCGGGGAAGAGGCTCCGGCTGGGTGGCGGACGGAGCAGTATGTGGGGTTTCGTCGCGGGTTTTCACGGCCTCGATGTACGAATGGGTGGGCGGATGGGATGGTAGTGGGGAACCATGGCTTAGAGACGCACTTGTCCGAAATGTGGGGTAAGTTACGAAAGTACCCCCACCAATTTGAGGCGGTTCTTTCGGTTCAGGGGTACCACGGGCATTTCGCGTGTCAGGATTTCACAGGAGGTGGGAGTTTTCGCGTGCATTGTAATTTTGGAATAGCAAGGCGCGGGTTGAGATGGAGGGAGTTGTCGGAGCACAACGAGACAAAGATATATCTTAAATATTTCGGGCTAACAAGGCGCGGGTTGAAGAGGCCGGAGTTTCGCAGCACGATAGACAGAGACGCTAGCTTGAATTTTCGGCATAACAAGGCGCGGCTTGAAATTTCGGAAGAACAAGCTTAACGTGTACCCAAAAAAGACAATTTGCACCTCAACACGCACAACACACACACAAACACCATTTAGACTATATTAGGGTACACGTGCATTGCACGCATGAGATTTGGCAACCAAATTATGAATAAATACCACATTATAGCATGCAAGCTTTGAGTCATATATGCATGATGTAGTTGTTCATTTAATTCTTATAGTTCATTTCATTCAAAATCATCTAGTTTTTATAAGAAAGCTAATCTATTTTAAGATTCATGGAATTGTGCGTCGTAAGACATAAAGTAAAAACAAATAATGGCAAATCATGTAGAAAAACATTTGGGCAATTATGATACGGAAGATTCTAGAACAAATAAGAAGTGCTTGTGTTTTGATGTTTGTGCATTATGCTTAAGTTCAACCATGAAGTCTTTTAGATTATACATGTGGCAAAATCTGGTGGAATCTAGATGATATCCAACGGCCAGTAGTGCTCAAATTTGCCATCTTTGGACCATCGGATTCGCCTCATCCAACGACCATCTTTCAAAGTTAAAGTTACCCGCACACAATATAAAAAAATTATAATATAATATATATAGGGGTATAGATATAGATATGTGATGCGAAAGCCGCCCATCATCTCCAATTAGAATAGTGTGTCCATGCACGGATAAGACGTGGCCAAATGATGTCTACCATCGGTATCTCAAATTCAAATCAGTCTGACCTTGTTCAATGTGTATACATTACAACATGCTCGTTTCCAAACCACACCGTGCAGATCTCCGTTATATTCATGCATGCATGGGTTTCAAACATCAGGATCTCTTATTCAAATATTTGAATTCAACTTTACATTGATTATGACCTCACCTAATCTTTTACACCCACACAGTAGTCTTCTCTTTATAATTGTATCACTAACTTTCTCTCGTGCATGCATGCACACACTCTACCAGTCGGCATTATCCATCGCACGCATGCAATCTTTTTCTTCAGGTCGGTCTCCCATGAAGGCACACACCCACACACATCCCCCTCTCCGTCATATCGGGCATTCTTTATCTCTCACGCGTGAATGTGCAATGATCGATGTTTGTCTATGTATGTGTGTATATAGCTAGGTCTTTCATAGTTTTCCACACAAACCGATCAATCGATATATCCAGTGAGGTCTCACCCTCTTTCCCACGTCCACATCGATCAATCTATACCTCTCTATATAGGATTAACATATATAGCTAATACACCCACGTTAATTATATATCCAACGTCCCTCTCATCATCCATGCCTTCTGCTTCATCTCTCAGACGCGTGCACAATGGCAAAAACAGGGGCAGTAAGGGCCCTGCCCCTCCCCCCTAACATCACTATATATCGAGGCTAATATGAATGTGATCATTAGACAATTGCTGCTAAAAATGGTTTAAGTTCACGAATTGACCCTCCTCGTAAAGGATTAGCAATGCTTGGCCCCCTAGCTCATTTATTTTTCATGGCTCCGCCACTTCGCGCAACAACGCACGTATTCGCCCCCCTCTCTCTAAATATCGATCTCGCACTTGTGCATTCCTTCATAGTCTCCCTCCACTCGGCCCCTCGCACCATCTTCTAGCCCCCACCGGATTTTGCCACATGTACAATCTAGCAGACTCCATGGTTGAACTTAAGCATAATGCACAAACCTCAAAACAACAGTGGTTCTCTTTTGTTCCAGAATCTTCCGTATCATAATTGCCCAAACTTTTTTTCTACTTGAATTGCCATTATTTGTTTTTACTTTATGCTTTACAACGCACAATTCCATGAATCATAAAATAGATTAAGGGCTTCTTTGATTCAAAGGATTCTCAAAGGAATTTTGGAGGATTCTAATCATTAGGAATTTGTCCTATCTTGGTTGTTTGATTCGTAGGATTGTAAACCATAGGAATTTTTCCATATGATTCATTTGCACTAGATTTCATAGGAAACATCCCATCCACTCAAACTTCTTTGAGAGAATTCTGCGTTTTTTTCTATGCACAATCAAACACTCGTACAATCCTGTAGGATTCAAGACGACATTCCACTATAATCCCATGTTTTTCCTATTCCCGCGTTCTTAGCTTTTTTATAAAAACTAATTGATTTTGAATGAGATGAACTATAAGAATTAAACGAAGGGCTACATAAGGCATATATGACTCAGAGCTTACATGCTATAGTGTGGTATTTATTCATAATTTGGTTGCAAAATCTGATGCATGCAATGCACGTGTACCTTACTAGTACTTCGAGTATGTGCAAAACACGTAAATTAGAATACCAATGGCACGCTACACAGTGTCTCTCTTAAAGTTCATGAAGCCACGTGGAACATGTGGAGGCGTTGTCGCGACCTCCTTGCGTGGATTGATCACAGTGACGTGCTGCTGATTCCAGAAGAATGTACTCATCCTCCCTGAGCCATACTAGCGGTACATGCACGAAGCGAAGATGTGCACGCACGCCACGCACACACTCATTCCCTCGCATGCACACGCGGGTACACGGGCGGACGCAATTTTGTACCAAGACCCACCCCATGTGATAATTTGACGCGTGTAAAGTCGTTCACTTCATTGATGGTCAATTAATACAGCGCATGCAAATTGAGTGGACGTGAGGGCGGAAGAAAGACATTGTTACTCCACTGCGCGCATGCGAGTAGTTAAATCGTGGGTTGCTAGTAGTACTTCCATTGGTCTCCTTCGTATTTTGTGCCAATTTTTGATAGTAACATAATATTTACGCATTTGAGCAGTGTAGTACTTGAAATTTATGTTCCGCTAAACTCATCGGGAGCCGTTTCGGGCGTCGAAACCAAAACCATCAATTAATCTTTACCTTGTTCCCATCACATTCGAAATCCTGCTCACACCTACTAGTATGTACCAAACCTGAACGTGTTCCCACTATGCAGGTATTAGTACTAGTGCTAGTACCTAGGTTATAAAAAGGGGAACTACCTAACTGAAAATTACTCTACCTTTCCTCCTCATAAGTGCTTCTTCTTCATCCGTCGTTGCCATGGCCGGTGAGCAGAGGTCTAGGTCGAGAACTAGTTGTAACAAGGGAGCAGCAACCAAGGCTGCGGAAAAAAAAGAGAGGGCTCACCGCCACGCAGAGACCTCAAAAGATCTCTCACGGGCAGGCGATGGCTCCTAGGAGCACCCTAGCCGTGGAGACGAACATGTCGAGCCGGCGGAGCTGGAGTCGTTATCCCTCGACGGCATGCCCGATCTGCTCAATAAGCACCTCAATAAGCAGAAGGAGTTCATCCAAGGCTTGATGGAGTTGCTGAAGGAGAGCCTCGACGACATGCCCACTGAGCTCAATCAGCAGGGGGAGTTGACCGCCGGCTTGGTGATGCTGCTGAAGAAGTGCATTGCCTCGGAGAAGAAGGCGACCGGCGAAATCCTGCGACTTCAGGAGGACAAAGCGAAGCTCTGCCACGAGATCGACCTGTTGAAGGAGAAGAACGCCGGCTGGAAGAAGCTGCATGAGAATAGTAGTTCCTCGATGAAGATGCTGAAGGCCCTCGTCATGGAACAGAAGCAGGAGTTGGCGAAGCTCCGCATTGAGCACCCGACTGCTGTCAAGGTACATAATGCGGCCGTGGAACAGATGATGAAGGCTCGCATCGAGAAATCCCGCGTCATGGACAGAATGAAGAAGATGGCGGAGGAGACGCACAAGGAGATGGAGGTCGTGGAGGCGATGAAGAAGCAGTTACGACTCCACGGCGAATTAGATCATTTGGGGTGATAATCTTCCTTCTTCTTTTGCTCCTGTGTTTCATCTTTTGCTTTGGGTGTGTCACTGCACGTGTCACGTTCTCTGCGAGGCATGAATAGAACAATGTTTTTTTAGGGAATGAATAGAACAATGCTAACAATGAGATGACTAGCAAATTAGATCATTTTTTATCGCCATATGGCACTGGGCTGCCGTGTTTTGTGCTCCTCCATCGCAGTACTACTCCAGTGGAAAACTTGAGTATACCACATGTTTCTTTGCTCCTCCTCGATCAGGTTGTCGACGCATTTATATGAGCAGTCAAATCACAAGGCCCCGCCTTCCAGCAGTAATGAGCCGTCAAATCACAAAGGCCCTCGCCTCTCGTGAAACCGACCAAGCTAGACTGCCCCGCCCTCTAGCCTTTTAAAAAATGTATACTTTTGTACAACAGTAGTATCGATGGATTGCGCCATGGGGCAAAACTTGAAATTAAAAAAAGGTGGTACATATAGAGAGCGCTCGTCGCCAAATTATGCATATAGTACTATTAAAAAGGCTAGTCACAATAATGGTGTCCAACACAACCCACCCCTCAAATAAAACTAAGAGGGTGCTTGGATACATTTTAGTCCCATGACTAAAAGTAGTGGGACTAAAACATGCTAGCTTCACCCATGCTTGGATCCAAATACTAAAAAGGCTAAAATCAAGTTAATGATCATTTATTATCCTCCAAACCCTCCAATCCAGAACTCTCCTGTGTTAAAGGAGAGGAGTTAAATGAGTAGAGAGAGGACTAATCCACATTTTAGTAGGGGTACCCCTGAGCAAAAAAAAATTTAGTCTCAAGACTAGTTTTAGCCCCTCTTTAGTCAAGGGTGCTTGGAACTTTAGCCTCTTAAAGAGACTATTTTTAGTCAGACTAAATGATTCCCTTGGATCCAAGCACCCTCTAAGCATCCTGGAATTCTTTGACAAAACTAAGCACCCTGAAATTCTTTGACAACTAAACTGCTGGCTATATGATGTTGGCCATATATGTTGTACGTATATAATGTGAAGAAACGAGTGGTAGTACTATACCAACTAAAAGATGAAATGTAAGAAATACTACTATGTACGTACTGAAGAGTTAAAGTAACGAGAAGAAACACAACATAGTTCTGCTGGGGGCTCAGCACAACACACCCCTCAAATTAAATTAAGCACACCTGCAATTAAACTTTGCAACTATTCCGGTAGACACTGCATTAGAACCACCATGAGCAATGACACTGCCACCTTACTCGGAGTCCTCGTCCACACCCTCGACTTCGTCCTTGTCCTTCTTCCTCTTGGCCGATACTTCTTTGCTTGAACCGCACACTTGGTTGTTGCTCTTCATCCAACCCTTGTAGATATTGAAGCAAAGGTAGCTATCCATTGCAGTGTAGTGGATGTGGTCTATATCTAGTACATTCCACTGCCATGCATGACGATGAAACATGTATGGAGGTTTCTCCAGTTTACCGTACGAAGGATGAACCATGGCTCCTGCCAAGGTCAGCATTGAAGGATGGTGAGAGGACACCAGCCGATTCTTCTAGAGGTCGAAGGTGTTGCCTACAACGAGGCCTATCCGACGCAGGACTTCTTTGTCGTTACCAAAGTCTATAGTAACAAATTTGACTAGTTGCTCTCGAGGAAGTCCTTAAAATCCTGGCACTCAACGTCGGCATGGCATATGTGGTAGACCAAGCATAAGTCATGCACGCAAACATGGATCACGGCGGGCTTCTTCCTCTCTTCGTCCTTTAGATCCTTCTCTCGTCCCAGGACTGTGGTGTACTCAACATCTAGCCCAGCGACCCACTCATCATCTAAGTCTTCGAACATGCGTCCGAAGCGAGAAAGGCATCCTTTCACCATCACGGAAGAACGGGTGTAGATGACGTCGAACTCATAGTCGGTGATGGTTCGAACCTTGTACTCACCGCCGATCATGGAGATTTGGGACGCCATGGATTTGGGAGGAGGGTTAGGATTAGTGGAACTGCCGTAATGTGAATGGACGGGATGACTAGGAGCGAACCGCCGTAGTATTAAAGGGCGTGCCGGGACGAGTAGGAGCGGCATTAATTAATTGAATCGTCTCGCCTCCCTCCGCATGCAGCCGCATGCAAGCCTCACGCGCACATCCCTAGTGCATGCTACGGCTGGGTATTTATTTCTCCCAATCAGCGTACGCAACGTGTCGGCGTTCTGGGAACGGGGGTCCCCAGACTTGCCTACCTGCGGCCTGCGGCGTGGCTCAAAGGGGGGCCCAGCACGGCCCATCTTCACCAACACAAACCCAAGACCCTCACGAGGGGCCAAGCCTCGCGGGGTGGATGACGCGAAGCTTCCTCAGGCACGACCTCGTCAGGCTGGCTCACGAGGAGGCGGAGAGATCAAGGCGGGGTACCTCGCGAGGTGCCCATGACGCAAGCCATGACAACTCAGGGCGCCAGGCGGGTGCCAGCCCGCGCAGTGTCCTCCTTTCCTCTTTGGTGCAAAGGGGGCAAGCGCAGCCGCGGAGTACCGAGGCATCAGGCAAAGGTTGCCATTTCGGTGCAACAAGACCAAGACCAGGAGGACTACGAGACGGAGGTCACCGTGGAGCCCAAGACGGCGTCATCACCAGAGCTTTGCGCAGGCGAAGACTACTTTTGTCAGGATAGCTGATACTTGCTGTCCCCTTCAAATTAGCCCGCCATTGTTGGCTCCCTTCCCGCCCAATATTTGGGGAGAGGACCAGGGCCTCTATAAATAGGACCAGCCACCCACATAGCTGGAGGGAGGACGAAAAAGAGGTAGGAAGGAAGAGGCTCGTTAGACGGGTCGGCAAAAGGAGAGCAGAGAGAGAGAGAGAGAGAAGGGTGGCTGAACTCCTCCCAGCAGTTCATCGCCTCGGCCAAGAACAGACCCTCGCGAGGCTGTTCTTCCTTGTATTGTTCATCATCATCAGCCCAAGAGGCAATCCACACACCACACACTGGAGTAGGGTATTACACCACAACGGTGGCCCGAACCAGTATAAACCCTGTGTCTCTTGGGTTGTTCTTTCCTTAGTTTAGATCCTAGCATGGCGGAGGGGTGCAGGTAGGAAGGAGGCGAAATCTCCACGCGCACCCCAGTGTTCGAACCTCAAGGGTCTGCCGGAACCCGAAATCCGACATTTGGCGCGCCAGGTAGGGGTGCGCCGGAATTTGTCTTCCACCGCCCCGTTCTCCTCCGACCGTCACGCCCATGTCTGACGCTCGTCGGGCCCGCGCCGAGCGCCGGGCCGCACTCGCTTCCCACGTCGCCTAGACGGCCCCTGTCGGCGGGCATCCACGCCGTTCCCCGTCACCTGCCGTCAACGCCGCCACCGGCCCGGCGGGGGACGAGTGGCAAGCATCGTCCTAGCATCCGTCTGTGCGGCAAGACGGCCGCACCGCAACTCCCTCGCTCGCCCCAGCTGGATCTTCGTCCCGCGCGCTCCGCGCGCCCATGGAGGCTCGGGCTGCACTCATCGCGGCAAACGAGCTCCTGCACTACCGTCCCGTCGACGACGTCTATGAAGAATGGCTCGATCGCGTCGCCGAGCTCGTCCGCGCTGCAGGGGGCTCTTCCGCGCCGTCCGTTCCGCTGCACCGCACCCCGCCCCGCGCGGGCGAAGAGGCTCCGGCGGCGCCCCGACCGCCTCCTCCTCAAGAAGACGCCATGGCTCCAAGGCGCATGGCCCCTGGGCGGAACCCGCTCCTTCAGGTGCCAGCGCAGCAAGAACAGAGCTGCCAAGAAGTCCCTCGCCCGCCAGAAGCTGCCCGGGCGCTCCCTGCTCCAGCACGTCGCGACCATCCCCCTGCTCCAGCGCGTGGGGACATGCAAGACTAGGCTCTCCGTCACCTAAGGCCTCCCGTTGCCACAGCAGGCTGCCGCGCCTACACCACCGAACTACGCAGCGTCGCGTGGCCCGGCAAGTTCAAACCAGACCTGCCTCCTCGCTACAACGGCACGGCCGACCTTGCGGAGTTCCTCCAGCTCTACGAGCTGGGCATCAAAGCTGCCAACGGAGACGAGAAGGTCATGGAGAACTGGTTTCCCATGGCGCTCAAGGACGGGGCCCGCACCTGGCTCCTGAACCTGGCTCCAGGCACAATCTCCTCCTGGGAAGAGATGTGCACCCGCTTCATCGCCAACTTCCAAGGTACTCGCGATCGGCCACCCGCCGTGAGCGACATGCGCCGCATCAAGCAACAACCCGGGGAAACCCTGCAGAAGTACATCCAGCGCTTCAACAACGCACGCCTCAAGATCCCCAAGGTGACTGAGGAGGCCATCATCTCAGCTTTCTCTGACGGTGTGCGCGACGTCAAGATGAAGGAGGAGCTGGCGATGCATGAAGACCTATGCACTTCCTTGGAGCTGTTCAACTTGGCAAACAAGTGTGCCAGGCCTGAGGAGGGGCGTCTCTCCCTCCTCGAGCTGCCTGCCGTAGACCCAGAAGAGAAGAAGCTCAAGGCCAAGGATGTGAAGCGCAAGGGGGCTGCAGTGCTCGCGGCAGAACCAGACACCAAGCGGGGCAGAGATCAGCCCGAACCTCCCAAGGGCAGCCGGTACTGCGTGTACCATGACCTCCACACTCACAACACCAACGAATGCCAAGAACTCTGAGCAGTGCGTGAAGGAAGGATCAGCCGTCGCCCCGACCGCGGTGACCGGGGCTACGGTCGAGGAGGAGGAAGAAATGCAGGACGCTGGGAAGACCGTGGGCCGCGCCAAGGGTGGCGCGACCAACCTTGCGAGGATCGCTGGCAAGACCCGCCTCGCGAGAGAGGATGGAGGGATCAGCCTCACGAGGGAGACTGGAGGGATCAACCTCGCGAGGATCGCCCGCTAGGCAACGCAGGCCTCCCACCGCTGCTGCCGCAGCCAAGGAGAAACGAGGACCGCCATCAGGACGAGGAGGCTGGGGGCTTCCAGGAGCCGCGCGCGATCGCCTGCATCCTGGGCGGAGCTCAAGCCCTAGCCTCCCAGTGCATCTTCAAGCAGTTCGCCCGCAAAGTGAACGCAGTACTCCCCAGACTCGAAGCCACACGCCCTCTCAGGTGGTCGGCGTGCGCCATCACGTTCAGCTCAGCAGATCAGCTCAAGTGTGCGGCAACAGCCGGAGTCCTCCCGATGCTTTGTTCCCCAATCATCAGCAACGTGGTGGTCACCAAGACCCTCATCGATGGCGGGGCAGGGCTCAACGTCCTGTCCGTGGAGACGTTCAACAACCTCCAGGTGCCCTACAGCCAGCTTCTGCCAACCAAGCCCTTCTCCGGTATCACTGACGGCTCCATGGTCCCGATTGGGCAGGTCCGCCTCCCTGTCACCTTCGGGGCACGCAACAACTACTGCACCGAGCTCATCGACTTCGACGTCGCTCACATTCGCCTGCCGTACAATGCCATCCTTGGGTACCCAGCGCTAGCCAAGTTCATGGTCGTAACTCACCATGGCTACAACGTCCTCAAGATGCCAGGAAGCGGCGGAGTCATCACGGTGCCCTGTGAAGAGAAGGACGCGGTGTGTTCCCTGGAACGAGCCTTTCAGGCCGCGTCACTAGAAGACCTGGGTCGTGGAAGTAGGAGGCCTCCCAAAACCACCCCCAAGAAGAAGAAGACATCGTCCGGCTCGACCACTCAGGAGGCAGGCCCCTCTAGGCCCGCGCCTGCCCAGGGGAGCCTCCCTCCATCGCCTAGGAAAGCGCGCCCGGCGCCCTCCCCAGGCAGGGCTCGGGGGCTCTCCCCTGGAGGGCCACCGACCTAGCTAGGGTCACGAGGGAGGCGCTTGGGCACCACATGGAGGCGTGTTTTGAAGCACGTTTCCCTCAAGAAGGAGCAAGGCAAGGAGATCCAGACCCACAGGAGTTCGTTAGCAAGGCCATTCAGGAGCTACAGGAGTCAAGAGTCGTGAGAGGCACCCGCCGCCTGCCAGCAGTGGCCCCCCATCCAGGCGAGGATGGTGGGCTGCGCATCTGCATCGACATACCAGGGCTCAACCGAGTCGTCTCTCTGGAGCGCCTCTGGCCCTCGCGAGTGGGGCGCTGCGGAGGTCCACCCCACAGCTACGTTTGCATGCCTTACGGCTTGCGGAACGTGGCAGACGCGTACCAGCACCTCATGAGGGGCATCACGGAGGTACGAGAGGCCAGGCGTTCCGCAGCCCTGGCAGAGATGGAGATGGCCCGCGAGGAGCCGCCAGCGCCTCCGGAGCCTCCCGAGGCCCCTGGGCCTGGGGGCTCATGAGGATCGGCTCCCGTAGCCCCCCGAGCCTGCTACACCAACACCCCTTCATCCTCAACATCATCAGGTGACATCTTTCGAGTTTTACTTCCAGCTGCGAGCGCCCCCAGGGCTGCATTATTCCCAGGTCGTGTGGGTCCGTCCCTGCGGCGTGTATCCCTTTGTTCCAGGTTGTTAGCTTACCTTGCTGGGGGCGCCCCTCAGGCTGCATGACCCCCAAATCGCTCGGGCCTGACCCAGTGATCTCCGCATTCCCAGCATCTATTTGAACGAATCCACTCCTTCGCGGCTAATGTGTTTTACCTAGTTGCCTGCTCAGCTGACGCTAACTAACGGAGCTGCTCCCGAACGGCACGACGCTTGCGCATGGGTCCGTCCCTGCAACACCGACAAACCTGGATGGCTGAGCTCTGGCCACGGCAGCCCCGCATAGCGTCACCTCGTCAAGCCTTCAGTGCCTCACTACCCCTTGGAAGCAACCGACGGCTGACCGTCAATTGTATGGCAACCCCTTGCTTTTTCTATGATGGACCTGCAGGACCTCCTGAAGGAGCTGCATCAGGCGAGGGTCTTGCTGTGCCTCCTACACTCTTGTCCGCATGAACCGCTTGCACGTTAAAGGGGGGGTGCCTGAGCATCGCGACTCAGGGCTCCTACTGGCTCTCCAGCCCTCACCCTCTGGCCTTGACCACGGCATCGCGACCTGGCATACCAGCGACGGCTGAGATTCGCTCGAGGGCCGGGACCCGAGGACGTAGAGCAGAAAGGGGAGCTAAGGCGAGAGGGAGGAGACACACGAGGACCTCCCCAAGCAACCCCGCTCCTGCCGACGCACGGACCTGGCCACACACCAGAGAGCGGCCCCTGACCCTCGAGATAAGTTATCGCCCGGAAGCGCCAGCTACCGTGGCACCATCCCCGCACCTAATGCTATCCCTTGTTAGCAACGCCGCTCCCCTTTCTCACCAAACGACGGCTGCTTGGGCGCCAAAGGGGACCTCCTGAGCATCGTGACTCAGGGGCTCTTACCGGACTCCGGGTCGCTCACCTCCTGGCCTTGACCACGGCATCGTGACCTGGCATACCAGCGACTGCTGAAGCCGCCTTGGGACTGGGACCTGTCGGCGCAGAGCACCAAGCCCTCGTAAGGTTCGAAAGGGAGGACTGAGCTAAGATGGAATGAGCAACTCGCGCAATTCTACGACATGGGTTATATATACAAGACAGGATCACAGGCACCTTACAAGCCCCTATGGGACGCGTTTTTGATTCCTCGCAGGGAACGAATCCTAAAGGGACACAAACTACGCGCGTCCCTGCAAAAGACGCCATCATCAACAGTGGGCCGTCAAGCACCGATGCCAACCCCATCCAGATCAGAGTCGGCGGTGGCGTGACGAGCCCGCCCTGCTCCAGGAGCGGCGCCGGCTCGGGGGCTCGTAGATGTCGTCGCTCGTCTCCGGAGTCGCGAAGAGCTCGCCGGAATCGCTGGAACCTCCGACGCCTCCACCACCCGAGGAGCCTCCAAGGGAGTGGGTGGCGTGCCCAGTCCTCGTCACAGCAGGGCCCTGGCCACCTTCCCCGGGGCAGCACTCCAGCCGGCGCCCGCTCGCATCGAAGACCTTGAAGAGCATCGCCGAAGCACCGTCGTAGTCCAAGTGGATCGCGAAGACTCCCCTTGTCCTGCAAACCCGGGCGATCTCCCTCCAGCCCCGGGTCATGTAGACCTCGCCCGGGGCGACGACCGCGACCTCTGCCTCGGTCGTGAGGGTGCTGCAGCCGGCATGCTGCAGCCAGAGCTCCAGGGGATCCCCCTGCGGGATGATGGAGGCGAAGAAGGGAGGCAGGCGAATCCAAGACTGAAGAGGAATGGCGACATGGAGCACGAACTCTTGGGAGGAGCCCTCGGTGTGGACCCCAGGGGGACGACCCACACCTTCGTGACCCATCGGCGCCGACGGCGGCGCCGCCCGTGGCGGTCAGCATCAGCTCCTTCGGGGCCCTCGACGTGGGCGAACAATGGAAGCGGGAACCCCGGCGGCGCCCGCTCGCCCCAAGGCCTCAGCACCACCTGAAGGGCCCCTTCGTCTGGGCCACGGGGGATGAGCCGTTTCTTCGGCGGGAGAGGGTCTGGCCCCTCTCGGGGAGCCTTTCCCTTCTCTGCCGTCGAGAACCGGCGGACCGGAGCCATCGCGGCAAGATGGAGCAAGGATCGGGAAGAAGGAGAAGCAAGGAGGGGTGGACTGGAAGGGCGCGCGCCGTTCCGTACTTATGGCCGGCGAAGGCCAACCGCCGGCCTCCCCGATCGCAGGTAATCATGACCTGTTTTTGCATGTAGGGACTTGTCCCATCCGTGCAGTTGCCGAGGCGTCGTGGGGAAGTGGAGGCGCCCACGTCCAATCAACCGCCACGTGGCGCCCAAGGCCGCAGGCTGTTAGGGCCCGCGGCGCTTCGCTCTTGCCCTTCCGCCTCCCTGCACGGCCAAGTCTGGGCGCGCCTTGGGCCCGGGGGCTACTGTCGGCGTTCTGGGACCGGGGATCCCCAGACTTGCCTGCCTGCTGCCTGCGGCGTGGCTCAAAGGGGGGCCCAGCATGACCCATCTTCACCAACACAAACCCAAGACCCTCGCGAGGGGCCAAGCCTCGCGGGGCGGACGACGCGAAGCTTCCTCAGGCACGGCCTCGTCAGGCTGGCTCACGAGGAGGCGGAGACATCAAGGCGGGGTACCTCACGAGGTCCCATGACGCAAGCCATGACAACTCAGGGCGCCAGGCGGGTGCCACCCCGCGCAGCGTCCTCCTTTCCTCTTTGGTGCAAAGGAGGCAAGCGCAGCTGCGGAGTACCGAGGCATCAGGAAAAGGTTGCCATTTCGGTGCAACGAGACCAAGACCAGGAGGACTACGAGACGGAGGTCACCGTGGAGCCCAAGACGGCGTCATCACCAGAGCTTTGCGCAGGCGAAGACTACTTTTGTCGGGATAGCTGATACTTGCTGCCCCCCTTCAAATTAGCCCACCATTGTTGGCTCCCTTCCCGCTCAATATTTGGGGAGAGGACCAGGGCCTCTATAAATAGGACCAGCCACCCACATAGCTGGAGGGAGGACGAAAAAGAGGTAGGAAGGAAGAGGCTCGTTAGAGGGGTCGGCAAAAGGAGAGCAGAGAGAGAGAGAGAAGGGTGGCTGAACTCCTCCCAGCATTTCATCGCCTCGGCCAAGAATAGATCCTCGCGAGGCTGTTCTTCCTTGTATTGTTCATCATCATCAGCCCAAGAGGCAATCCACACACCACACACTGGAGTAGGGTATTACACCACAACGGTGGCCCGAACCAGTATAAACCCTGTGTCTCTTGTGTTGTTCTTTCCTTAGTTTAGATCCTAGCATGGCGGAGGGGTGCAGGTAGGAAGGAGGCGAAATCTCCGTGCGCACCCCAGTGTTCGAACCTCAAGGGTCTGCCGGAACCCGAAATCCGACACAACGAGCAGTGGAATCAGTGTAATATGTGGTGATTTAATTACAGCGGGACTAATAAAAATGGGACGTGGCTTGCTGGCTAATAGGCCCAATAAACTCGGACGAAGGGAGTACTACGTTGGTGCCTGGACGATCCCTGCAAGACACGGAAGATCAGTTCGTCCATGCATGTGACCAGACTCCAGCAGACACGAAAGATCAGTTCATCCATGCATGCTTGTCAAATACAGTACGTGGTCAAACTTTGACCCAAAATACGCAAAGAAACAAAAAAATACTTCCAAGACCAGCGCCGCTCTTCTGCTCTTCTCCTCTTAAACCACCGCCGCTCCTCTCCTGTTCCAATCTAAATGCAGCGCCGCTCCTGTCCTCTTCCATTTGAAAACCACCGCCCCTCCTCTCATGTTCCACTCCAAAACCACCGTCGCTCCTCTCCCATTCTAATCCAAAACTAGCGCTGCTCCTCTCCTCTTCCATTCAAAAACCACCGCCGGCGAGTGAAGGTGTTGTGGAGAAGTAGATCGATGGAGGAGTACAACCGATACGTGAGGATCACAGACGGCGACCCTGTGAAGCTAGCTAGGATGTTGGAGATACAGTCTTGGTTTGACAACAAGGACCAACTAGCAGCGACGGCGACATCCATGGCCAAATATCTGCAGTAGAGACAAAAGGCGGCGATACTCCCGGAGGGAGTCGCGCCGGAGTACATAGAGCTGCTCCTCTGGGCCATGGAGCAAACAGATTCACCGAATACGATCATGAGGGAGCGGGGGTGGGAGTATCGATCCCAGATGGAGCATCCACCAGAGATTGAAGGATCGAGCATCTATAGGGTGCCGTTTGTGAGGGTGTCCTGCCAGAGCGAGCCGGTGGAGTCTTCGTCGACCGAACCCAACTGCAAGAGGAGAAAAGCAGTTGGCCCGACGACACTTCCCCGCCATCGTCTCCCTCGCCGTTCACATCGTCTCACGGGGCGGCTGTCTGTCGCCGAGGAATAGGAGGGGGCTGCCCCCCCCCCCCCCAGCCCAATAGTCGGGCAGGTTGTGAATTGTCAGGAGGAGCTTAGGGTTGTCAGTATTTGCAGGTTGTGAATTGTGTTTTGTGTTGTGTATTTTGAGAGTACTTTCAGATATGAATGTCTTTTGCATTTAAGATTTGCAGTATTGAGCATATGAAGTATTATATGAATTCTATATATCTATTTTTAGCACTTAAAAAATGTAGTTTCATAGGAGTATAAAAGTGCAGGCAATGTGATTCTTAGAGAAGAAACTGCAAGTTTCAGTTTCAGATAAGAAGCTGCAAGTTCAGTTTCAGATAAGAAACTATAACTTTCAGAGGCAGAGCATTTATATTAACACGGCCTTTTCAAACAGGGTTAACATCATGTTGGAGGTTTTATTCATGGTTGAAAATGAAACTACCAGCCAGTTAACATCATGCTGATCAACATTCATGCATAGCACATCTTCATATGATGCACAGTCAAAATGCCCACACAATGTCGAGTGTGCGAAACACAGAGAAAACGAGGGACAAAGTTTTGGCAAGTGTTGGACGTGGTTTTGGGCTGCCCCGTCTAGGCTTTCATTTTTAACATGCGCAGCCCATGACCTCGGATGGGAGGTCCATAGGCCTGTTTGTATTTTCTTAGGGCCGTCATGTATCGACCGGCCTATGGACCTCCCATCCGAGGTTTTATTTTTGGCAACCCAATTTATGTATTTTTTTGAAGAAAACGCAGAGGTCTGTTCTATTTTTCTATATAAGAATAGGAACGTCAGGTCCAACTTATGTTTCCCTTCTAACTATATTATATATATTTAAATTATTTTATATGTTATTATATATTATTTTTATTGTCATCATATATTTAACAGATACTTACATATGTAAGAAAACAATATCCCACACCTTATTAACTTATAAAAATAATTTCTTAACAAATAAAATCCTGGATTTTTTTGGCACGAAAATCCTAGTGATTGTGTACAAAAGCTTGGTAAGATTTAAGGACGAATGTAATAATATCACTTATTATTTAAATATATTTATAACAAAATGCTCAGCCCCTTTTTATTTTTTGATAACATTGCTGGTCCATCCCAACATTATAATTAGAATCAACCCAGCAAAATCGTGTATTTCAAGAAAGTGCAAATGGCTTGTAATTTTTTAGGAAATAAAATAAATGGGTCGCATGGATGCTACATTATTTGTTCACCCATCTCAGCTAATGGCTGTAATTCAAAAATAAAGAGATCAAATTGACTGTAAATTCTACCGCACAAAAAAAGACTGTAAATTCTGAAAAACGGGTTGAATACGTGCCACATTTTTGGAGGCTGAAATGTGGGCCAATAGGTCGAAGCCAACGCAAGTCGTTGTCAATTTAGTCAACACATGATTCTGACATGTTAGTCGTTGGATTTACATCCAATGACCGGCATCCATCTTCAATCTCTCGTCTTCTTCCTCCAGCGCCGTCGGGACCACCTCTCGCCTCCTGCTGCTAGCAGCTCTGCTTAGCACGCTTCGCTATGAAGCGCTACTCCATCGTTGGCCAGGCCATCCCTCCACCCCTCCACACCTCCTGTTCTTCTCCACCGACTGCCGAACCACACCGCACTAGAACCAGTTAACCCTCGTACACCTCTCCGTCTGTGACTCTACTCCCGCGTCTTCCCATCTCTGGCTCGTTGCTGTCTGGGGCCTTTCCGTCATCCACCACCTTAGATGCGCTCGGTGCGGTGTGGTTAACATGGTCAACTAACAATACCATCGGAAGTAGACTATGCGTGGAGAGGCTGACAGCTGGGTCCACGGCCGCACACAAGGAAATGCCTCCTTATTACGCACAAAATAATGATTCCTCCACCTGACATCTGGGACCCACCGGAAGGGCCTGTGTATTTCGCGAAAATAACGTGCCCCCTACTGACATGTCGGACCCACCAGCTATCTTCGCACGCAAGGAAGTGCCTCCTTATTACGCACAAAAAAATTAATATTCCCCCTGCCAGCTGGAACCCAGCATAGTGGGAGGCTGACTTGTGGGCCTACCAAGTTGACGGGGATGGAGGGCTTTGTCAACTTAGTCAATATGAACGATTCTAGCTCCTGTTACCGTACGATGTTCATCCAACGGCCGTAGTGATTCTTCAACCTCTGGTCTTCTTGCTCCAGCCGCCCAAACCAGTGCCGGTTGTGCCGCGTGCTCCTGCCTCCCGTGGCCGACTGTGATGCCGCGGAGGTCTCACCGCCCCTACTACTCCCACCGCTTGCTAGGCCATCCCTCTACTCACCCACACCCCCTGTTATTCTACGGCGATAGTAGCCTCACACCGCAGCCGAACCAGTGAACCATTGTAGTCCTCTTTGTGTGGGCATCCACTGTTGCGTCTTCCCCGGCTCCGAGTCGTCCTCTTCCTAGTCCTTGCCGTCGTCCACCGCCGTGGTGCTCTCGGCGCGGCGTGGTCAACGTGGTCAAGGAATGACTTCCATCGGACATGGACTGTATGTGGAGAGGCTGACAGTTGGGTCCACGGCCGCAGCAAGGAAGTGCCTCCTTATTACGCGCAAAATAATGATTCCTCCACCTGACAACGGGGACCCACCGGACGGGCCACCGTATTTCACGAAGAAACGTTTCCCCCTGACTACTTGGACCCACCAGCTACATCTTCGTACGCAAGGAAGTGCGTCCGGGCAAAAAAAACGATTCGCCCCCCAGACTGCTAGGACCCACCAACTACATCCTCGCACGCAAGGAAGTGCGTCCGGGCAAAAAAATGATTCGCCCCCTGACTGTTGGGACCCACCAGCTACATCTTCGCACGCAAGGAAGTGCCTGACAGTCGGGACCCACATGGTCGAAGCGTACATAGCGTTGTCATTCTGGTCGTGAGCGTGTACGTACATATATACTGGTGGATGTAGAGGCGCGCACGTGTCGTAGCAGAGGCGCGTACGTGTCGTAGTAGAGGCGCGCACGTAGCATGTACACGTACATACAACGGCCAGGGTGCAAGAAAGAAAATATGGCCACGTATGTGTACATACGGGCGGGGTCTCGAACGCCTACTCGCGCATACGTACGGCCAAGCCTCGTGTACATGGCTGGGTCGGAACAGAGAGACAACGTCGTCGTCGTGTTCATGGGGAGGCAACAGAATGCGTCGTGTTCATGGGGAGGCAACGGAATGCGTCGTGTTCATGGGGAGGCAACGGAATGCGTCGTGTTCATCAGGAGGCAACGGAATGCGTGGGAGCCAACTGGCTGGGTCAGAACAGAATGCGTGGTTGTGTTCATCGGGAGGGCTTGGATGGAACAGGCGATGGAAACGAGGCCTGGCGTACCGCAAAACGGAGGAAACGGACCTCCTATGTTCGGAACGGGGTCCTGTTGATCGGGAGGGATGTGGCGTACCGCAATACGGAGGAAACGGACCTCCTACGGTCGAAACGGGGGTCCTGTTGATCGGGAGGGGTGTGGTGTACCGCAAAACGGACGAAACGGACATCCTACGGTCGAAACGGGGGTCCTGTTGATCGGGAGGGGTGTGGCGTACCGCAAAACGGACGAAACGGACCTCCTACGGTCGAAATGGGGGTCTTGTTGATCGGGAGGGGTGTGGCGTACCGCAAAACGGACGAAACGGACCTCCTACGGTCGAAATGGGGGTCTTGTTCATCGGGAGGGGTGTGGCGTACCACAAAACGAGACTCCATGGGATATTGTTCATCTCCACCGTCGACCTCCTCCAGCCTCCACGGGCTACCGTCGACCTCCTCCAGCCTCCACGGGCTCCTGTTCATCCAGCCTCCACGCGCGCTACTCCACCGGCTACTGTTCCACCACCCCTCCACGGGCACCCCTCCACCGTCTAATGTTCATCCAGCCCTCCACACCACGGGGTCCTGTTCATCCAGAGGCAACGCCACCACTCACTGTTCATCCACCCCCCCCCCCCCCCCGCAACGCTCACTGTTCATCCAATCGATCGGCTTCAGTTAGCAGCAGTAGCAAAGGAATCGCTCGATCGGGTTCAGTTAACAGCCATCGATCGATCGCTCGGGTTCAGTAACGCGTAGCCTGCAGTGCAATCGCTCGGGTTCAGTTAGAGCCCAACGCCTCGCTCGGGTTCAGTTAGAGCCAATGCCTCGCACACACGCGCGTACATGTACGAGAGAAACGCGCATCACTCGGCCCCCAACCTCCCACCGTAACCGGGAGCTCCCTGAAATTCCCCCCCCCCTCGCTTCTACCACGGTTTTTCCATCATGGACGGCCCAAAGAATGTCATGCAGCTGCGTCTCCGGCCCGCCCAGGACGAAAAGCCCATTTTCTGTCATGATTTTTTTTCATAGAAGTAGGAGCCCACCACATCTATGATGATACCGGGTTTTGTCACAATTATCGTCGTAGAAGTGTCATATGTATGACAGAAAAAAAATTCGTTCGGCCCTAAATGTCACAGATGTGTCTTTTTTTTGTAGTGAAGGCCAAAACCCTCCATTTACCGGACGATGGACGGCCACCTCCACATATGACGTGTACATGGTGGACACACCCAAAGAGGATGGCGACGACGGCAAGAAGGATCTGGTTGAGGACAAGCCTGCCGAAGCCCCTCCGAAGTGTCAACGTCAGCGGCGCCGCTCAAAATCGTGTCGCGACAAATACGGCAATACCGGCACCGAAGACAATTATGCTCCGGAGAATGCTGAAGACTCTGAAGCCCCTGTAGAGCCAACATCCGAACAGGATGATTGGGAGGATGGGCAAGTAAACCCCGACAATCCTGTCAGGAACGAGAACTCGGAAGACAGTAACTACCTACCGAACTCCAAAGTGGATACGAGCCTCAGTAGCGAAGATTTTATCATGCCGGAGGAACCCCTCGAACAAGAGCGCTTTAAGCGTCGGCTAATCGCCACTGCAAGAAGCCTGAAAAAGAAGCAGCAATAACTTTAGGCTGGTCAAGATTTGCTCAATGACAGATGGACTAACGTCCTAGAAGCCTAGGAATACGGCCTCGAACGCCCAACAAAGAGCTACCTGAAGCACAAGATGCTACCACAATTCGACGATGAGGCCCTAGAGCCCATAGTGCCAACGCGTGGCGCTACTGACAGACCTGACCGACCACCACATGGCCGGGACAGAGCGGCAACGCAAGCCGAACACCAACCTGCACCACCTTGCCGCAAAGGCAGGGGAACATCGGCTCCGGGATACACCTATGACCTCCGACAGGACCTAGACAATAGAGCCGGTCAGACCAGATCAATCTACAGATCACGGGGCGGTGCTCCAGCATGGGAAAATGGCCATCAGGCCTGGCGCGACAAGCACAACCTCACCCGGGCCGAAAACCGCATTCAGACTTCATCTGAACTACGTCGCGACGTGGCCCAATACAGAGGCGCCGCACACCCCCTATGCTTCACTGATCAGGTAATGGACAATAGTTCCCACAAGGGTTTAAACCCGTGAACATCGAATCATATGATGGTACAACAGATCCCGCAGTATGGATTGACGATTTCCTTCTCCACATTCACATGGTTTGCAGTGACGATCTACATGCCATCAAATACCTCCCCCTAAAGCTTAAGGGACCAGCTCGGCACTGGTTAAATAGCCTCCCAGAGAACTCTATTGGAAGCTGGGAAGACTTGGAAGATGCCTTTAGATACGACTTCCAAGGCACTTATATCTGACCTCCGGATGCCGATGACCTCAGCCATATAGTCCAACAGCCCAGAGAGTCAGCCAGAAAATTCTGGACCTGGTTCCTAATAAAAAAAGAACCAGATTGTGGACTGCCCGAACACCGAAGCCCTAGCGGCCTTTAAACACAGCATCCGCGACGAATGGTTCACCCAACACCTTGGCCAAGAGAATCCAAAGTCCATGGCAGCCCTTACAGCACTCATGACCCGCTTTTGCACGGGAGACGATAGCTGGTTAGCCAGTAGCAACAACGGTGCTAGTGACCCGGGTACTTCCGAAACCAGAAATGGCAACAGCAGGCCCCGACGCAACAAACACAAGCGTCGAAGCAACAATAACGATATCGAAGACACGACAGTCAACGCCGCATTCAGTGGCTCCAAATCAGGTCAGTGGAAGAAGCCACTTAAAAGAAATGAAGATGGCTCATCTAGCCTGGACCGAATACTAGATCGAACCTGCCAGATTCACGGCACCCCCGACAAGCCTGCCAACCATACCAACAGAAGCTGTTGGGTCTTCAAACAGGCCGGTAAGCTGAACACCGAACATTAGGAGAAGGGGTCGCCCAGCAAGGACGACGATGAGGAGCCTCACCCACCGAATACAGGGGGACAGAAGAAATTTCCCCCAAAGGTCAAAACCGTGAACATGATATACGCTAATCACATCCCCAAGCGGGAGCGCAAGCGCTCTCTAAGGGACGTCTATGCGATAGAGCCAGTCGCCCCAAAATTGAACCCATGGTCAGCCTGCCTGATCACTTCCGATCGCAGAGACCATCTGACTAGTATCCGTCATGGAGGCTTGGCCGCGTTGGTCCTCGACCCAATTATCAACGGATTCCACCTTATGCGAGTCCTCATGGATGGCGGTAGTAGTCTTAACTTGCTCTATCAGGACACGGTCCGCAAAATGGGTATTGATTCATCAAGAATTAAACCCACCAAAACTACCTTTAAAGGAGTAATACCTGGGGTAGAGGCCCGTTGCACGGGCTCAATCAGATTGGAAGTCATCTTCGGTTCGCCGGACAACTTCTGAAGCGAAGACTTGACCTTCGATGTCGCCCCCTTCCGTAGCGACTATCATGCACTACTCGGACGAACCACGTTCACTCGCTTCAATGCGATCCCGCATTACGCATATCTCAAACTGAAGATGCCCGAACCACACGATGTTATAACTGTCAATGGAAACACAGAGCGCTCTCTCTGTACTGAAGAGCACACCGCGGCCCTTATAGCGGAAGTCCAGGGCGGCCTTATCAAGCCGAACACTACATCGACAGTCAAGCCCCCGGACACTGTTAAACACGTCCGGACTACCCTGCAGTGCGATAGTCCAGCTCGTCCGGAGCTCGATTAGCAATTCGACCTCTGTCTCAGCCCCAACCGAATTGTGGCACATGTGCCACACGTACATAACTATGCACTAAAAATACCATGGGCAAAGACGGAGACATAGTAAGGACAAAGTCCACAATACGGCTCGACCCTATCTGGACCCACATGTTTCTTTTCTCTTATTTTTTCTTTTCCAGGTTCCTTACAACCCCCATCACCTTCTGATGGTACCAAGGGCCCTTTCCTAGGCCCGTCATGAAAACCCGATCGTTAATCCTTTCAAAGGATAATACACCAAGGAGGAAAAACAACATAGACGTGTGGCAGAGTATCTAAAGGATCTTTAAAGATCACATCTTCCTTTGTTAGGACCCGCACACAGCTTTCCGTGGTGCTCGGCATTTAAAATAGCCTCGATGCTTATTGCATCATTTGTAAAAATATGTTTTGACGTATCGATCGCACTATAACGGAAACAATTTTCCCCCCAACGTATTCGGTACTGGCTTATTTCCTCGTCTGTATTCCTCATTTTTCGTCTGATTGCCATGTACACCTCGGTATGACTTAAATCGCTAGGGGCTCCATTCGGCCATGTACATTTCTTAAAAATAAAATAAGTCCGAACACTTTTATAGTACAATTCGGCGTCTCGAATATAGCATTATATGCATCGGCTCCAAATCATGTCTTTGGTCAATAGTTGGGTTGCCCGGCTCCTGTGGTTACTACCTTACGTTCTGCTCATTCAGCTATGGTAGTAAAAGGAGAACTACTGCGATTGTGTTTCCGGTTCATCCAGATAAACACCTCAGTAGAGAAAGCCAAAAACTGACTGTCATGATGCGGCGAGAGCTGGTCAGCTATCGGTGACTAAGTATAAATCTCTCGTGATTTTTTCCGCATTACGCAAAGGACCGGTCTCCACCTGGGCAGGCGTCTACATCACATAGGTTCAGATAATCAAATAATTCCAGGGGTTGCGCCTACAATCTCATTGTCAAACTCCTATGGCTAAGTGAGAGCGATAAAGCCACATAGTCTGATTGCCTGGTTCGCCGCACTAACACCACCTTCAAGGACCAAGCCGTTGGGTCAAGTGTGGCTAGGTGCTATTCCGAACACCCCCGTGCTACCCACGTGGGGGCTGAAGCTGACGACTGGCCAACTCTCAGATACCGTAAACAGCCGCATAGGAGGAAAAGAATTAGAGGTAAAACAAGCAACATATTATACATAAGCCTTGTTTCATAATACAAAGTTCGGGCAACACGGATACATTCATTCGAAAATAACGTCCTTCGAACACTAGCCCTCTACAATGCGGGAACCTTCCAAGACTTCATCAAAATACCGCTCCGGCGTGCGGTGCTCCTTGCCTGTGGGCGGTCCCTCGGTTTCCAGCTTGACGGCGTTCATCTTCGCCCACTATACCTTGACACGGGCGAAGGCCATCCGGGCACCTTCGATACAGACCGACCGCTCTATGGCATCCAGCCGGGGGCAGGCACCGACTAGCCACTTCACGAGCCCGAAGTAGCTGTCGGGTATGGGTTTGGCGGGCCAGAGGTGGATTATAATATCCCTCATGGCTAATCCGGCCACCCTATGTAGTTCGGTCAACTGTTTCAGCTGATCACTGAGGGGCACCGGATGCTTGGGCGCAAGGTACTGTGACCAGAACAACTTCTCCGTCGAGCTCCCCTCTTCGGCTCAGAGAAACTCCGCAGCATCAGCAATACTCCGGGGCAGATCCGCAAACACTGCTAGAGAACTCCAAACTCGGGTCAGTAAGAGGTACCTTCTCATGACAAATTTGCTCTGCATATTAAAGGCCTTACCCACCGCGATCTTCTTGGCCTCGTGGATCTCCCGGCAGGCGCCTTGGGCTTCAACCCGGGCCTCCTGTGCACTTTGGAGGGCCTTAGCAAGTTCGACATCTTGATCTGTAACCTTGCGCTCCAAGGACTCACATTCGCTTATGGCATCCCGGAGCTCTTGCTGAACTTCCTCTACCCTTGATTCATACTTTTGGCGAGTGGCTCCTTCCTCATCCACCTCCTTCCTGGCTTCGGCCAGCGCATTCTTGAGGGTCTCGACCTCAGATGCGTCAACTGTAAGCATAATTACAAAACTCAGCAAGATAATAAAACAACAAGTCATATCATTTCAGATGTGAATAGATATCACATACCTTGCTTCTCCTCCAATCGTTTGTTGGTGCGGATGAGCTCTTTGTCGGCCCGCTCCAGCTTCCGCTTTAGTTCGAATAATTCGGCGGTATGGGCGGTTGCCACTAACTTTGAAGCCTACTTGTTCAAATAGACATGTAAGATCATCTCCTGTGAAATATTCGATCCTCTGTTCAGCCTTTCTTCACAAACGCTGAACAGAGTCTCAGGGGCTACTAACTATACATAGGCATCCATTTTATATAGATAAAAAGTACAACATCCCGTACCTCAAAGCCTATTAGAAGGCTGGTGTAGGTTTCGTTCAATCCATTTTTAGCGGACCAAACCCTTTCCACTATCGTACCCATAAGGGTATGATGCTCTTCCACAATGGAAGCGTTCTGAAGCGCTTCCGCCAGATTATCCGGCGCCTCCGGATTGACAGAGGTCGCCGGTGGAGTTGACATGCCCCCTTCCTTCAAAGGAGGCCACTCACCTAATCCCGGAGTCGTGTGGGTCTCCGGAATGACATTCGGTTAGGGGCCGGAGTGGTCTTAGCCCCCGTCGCCAGTCTCCATGGGGCCCGGTTCCCCCATGTTCTCGACAGCAGAGGTATTAACCTCTAGTGCCACCTTGATGGCTTCCCGCACCTTTCCATGGCCCGAAAGGGTCCCTCGGGACAACACTTCAGTGTTGTCCATAGCAGTGGGAGGGGAGGCCGGCGGAGGCGACTCGCTCTCCATCATGGTCGAGCCCAGCGAATTCCTAGAAGACGATGATCGCCGGGGGAGATCGTGGGCCGGACTACAATACGTGATTCTGTGTGTTAGGATCGCAAGGCTTAAAGTCGGATATATACATTATCCTTAAAATACTTACGATTCGGCCGAAGGCTTCGGCTTGGGGTTCCATTCGGGGATGACTTCGACATCCGATTCCGAATCATATGAAAGGGAGAGTTTCCCCTTCTTGGACGCTTCCGCCTCTAGATCTGTGGAAGCCCCCCTTTTCTTCTTTCCCCCCTTAGGGGGAGAATTGCTCTCCTCCACTTCCTCCTCATCTTCATCATGGGAGGAGAGAGCTCCGGTATCTTCGGATGATATGTCCTAAGTACCTTTGCGGCGAAGGCCACTTCAGACCTCCTTGCTGTTCTTCTTCGCCTTCTTTTCCGGCGCCTGGTATGGCGCCGGAACCAGCATCTTCGTCAAAAGAGGAATAGTTGGGTCTTCGGGCAGGGGAGCCGGACACCTGATCCGCTCCGCCTTCTTCGTCCAGCCCTGGGGGACAAGGGGAAGGTTTTAACTTACTCTTTGGATCCGCAAATCAAGGATATGATTAGAAATCTGAAAAACTCACCGGAGTGACTGGATGAGCACAGTCATGGCCGAGGTCTTCGGTCGTTGGCGGCCATGTCTTTTGGGTCTTAAAAATCAGCTTCCATATATCTTTGTGCTTCGTGCCGAAGAACCGCTGCAAGGTCCCGGGACTGGCCGGATCAAACTCCCACATATGGAGAGTCTAGCGTTGGCAAGAAAGAATCCGGCGAAACAACATCACCTGGATCATGCTAGCAAGGCTGGTGTTCTTCTCCATCGTGCTCTTAATGCACTTTTGTAGCATCATCACCTCGTCGGATGACGCCCAATCTAGGCCCTTCTTGAGCCATGATGTGAGCCGCATTGGTGGACCGGTTTTGAACTCAGGAGTGGCGGCCCATGTGGTGTCATGAGGTTCCGTAATGTAGAACCACTCCTGTTGCCACCCCTTCAAGGCTATATGAAGGTCCCCTTGGGCCAGGTGACGTTAGGGAGCTGCTTGCTCACCATGGCGCCGCCGCACTCTGCGTGTTGAACCTCGACCACCTTCGGCTTCACATTGAAGACCTTGAGCCATAGGCCGAAGTGGGGGGGATGTGGAGGAACACCTCGCACACGATGATGAACGCCGAGATATTAAGAAATGGATTTGGGGCCAGATCATGAAAATCCAGCCCGTAATAGAACATGAGTCCGCGGACGAAAGGGTGGAGAGGAAACCATAGCCCGTGAAGGAAGGGGGATGAATTCTACCCTCTCATTGGGCTTTGGTATGGGAATGATCTGCTTTTTGGCAGGGAGCCGATGGGCGATTTCCTTGGAAAAATACCCCGCTTTCCCGGAGTTCCTTGATGTTCTCCTCCGTGACGAAGGAGGCCATCCACTTGCCCTGCGCTCTAGATCCGGACATGGTCGGAATGTTAGTTGGGGACGGAAGGGATTGAAGCTGGGGCGCTTGAGCTCAAGGATAGACGGGCTGGGGAGGAAGAAAGCGTGGGGGTAAAAGGCGTATCTTTATCTTCTTATAAAGGCGGTGAATGTCGAACGTCCCCCCACGAGCCTTAAAACTCGCCTATTCCCCAGGAGTCGTGCGAGTGGCACGGTTGGATTACCCAAATCCGTATTGATGAGAATCCCGTAATAAGGGGACATGATCTCTGCTTTGACAGGATGTGTCAATGAATATCGCGTCTCGAAACACGAGGCAGGAGGCTGAAAAACTGTTCGAAATAATAATAAGGCCGTAAGACAGTACCTCTCTAAAAAAGTTGTCAGAAGACATAACCTATTTTTGTTTAAGTATTTTGCCCTCGCGGTTCAGAGTTGTAACTATTGTACAGAGCCGGATATAGTTCTTTTGATCAACTACTTTGGAGTATTCGGAGGAGGAACCCGCTTTGCAATGCCGAAGACTATCTGCGCACCGGACACATCGTCATTGAAGCCTGGTTCAGGGGCTACTGAGGGAGTCCTGGTGAAAGTGCAACTATCCCTAGGTGGTTTTGGTAATTCATAAAACATATAGCTCATTGAGCTAATGCTATTCCAAGATGATTTTTTCAGGAAAGCTCAATGATTGGCATGGCATGGATGTGAAAGTGGAACCCTCAAAATGCTAAGGACAAAGGATTGGCTCAAGCTCAAAAGCTCAAGACTCTTTATTTTATATTTTAGTGATCCAAGATCACATTGAGTCTTTAGGAAAAGCCAATACTATCAAGGAGGGATGAGGTGTTGCTTAATGAGCCTCTTGCTTCATGTGCTTAGTGATATGCTCCAAAACCCTCAACTACTTTCCCATATCCACATATGACCTAAACCCTAAGCCAAACTCGGTCTTACCGATTCTTCCTATCCGGCGCCACCGAGTTTCACTTGTCATTAGCCACTGCCAAAACCCTAGCAATTCGGTTCTACCGATAAGGATCTCGGTCTCACCGAGATGGGGTTGCAAACTCTCTGTTTCCCTTTCGTAACTTTTCGGTCTCACCGAAAGAGCGAATCAGTCCCACCGAGATTGCAATGTAAACTCAGTGTTTCCCCTTTGTAACTTTTCGGTCTCACCGTGTTCCACTCGGTCTCACTGAAAGAGCAAATCGGTCCCACCGAGTTTGCCTGACTAACTCTCTGGTTAGCTAATTACCAAATTCGGTCTCACCAAGTTTGTGTAATCGGTCTCACCGAGATCACGTTATGCCCAAACCCTAACCATATCGGTCCTACCGAGTTGCATGTCAGTCCCACCCAAAATCTCTAACGGTCACTAGGTTTACATTTTCGGTCCGACCGAGTTTATTGATTCGGTCCCACCGAGATTGGAAAACTGTGTAACGGTTGGATTTTGTGTGGAGGCTATATATACCCCTCCACCTCCTTCTCATTCGAAGAGAGAGCCATCAGAACACACATACCATTCCAACTCATATGTTCTGAGAGAGAACCACCTACTCATGTGTTGAGACCAAGATATTCCATTCCTACCATATGAATCTTGATCTCTAGCCTTCCCAAGTTGCTTTCCACTCAAATCTTCTTTCCACCAAATCCAAATCCTATGAGAGAGAGTTGAGTGTTGGGGAGACTATCATTTGAAGCACAAGAGCAAGGAGTTCATTACCTACACACCATTTGTTACTTCTTGGAGAGTGGTGTCTCCTAGATTGGCTAGGTGTCACTTGGGAGCCTCCGACAAGATTGTGGAGTTGAACCAAGGAGTTTGTAAGGGCAAGGAGATCGCCTACTTCGTGAAGATCTACCGCTAGTGAGGCAAGTCCTGTGTGAGCGATGGCCATGGTGGGATAGACAAGGTTGCTTCTTCGTGGACCCTTTGTGGGTGGTTGCTTCTTCGTGGACCCTTCGTGGGTGGAGCCCTGTGTGGACTCGCGCAACCGTTACCCTTGGGTGGAGCCCTGTGTGGACTCGCGCAACCGTTACCCTTCGTGGGTTGAAGTCTCCATCAACGTGGATGTAGGATAGCACCACCTATCCGAACCACGGGAAAAACATCCGTGTCTCCAATAGCGTTTGAATTCTCCAAACCCTTCCCTTTACATTCTTGCAAGTTGCATGCTTTACTTTCCGCTGCCTATATACTCTTTGCATGCTTGCTTGAATTATGTGATGATTGCTTGACTTGTCCTAAATTAGCTAAAATCTGCCAAGAACTAAAATTGGGAAAAGGTTAAGTTTTTATTTGGTCAAGTAGTCTAATCACCCCCTTCTAGACATACTTTCGATCCTTCACCTGGATTAGGGGGCCCCGGGTGTCCGGGCTATGTGACATGGGCCGGACTGGTGGGCCGTGAAGATACAAGATAGAAGGGTCCCCCGTTGTCCGGATGGGAATCTCCTTGGCGTGGAAGGCAAGCTTGGCGTTCGGATATGAAGATTCCTTTCTCTGCAAACCGACTCTGTACGATCCTAGCCCCCTCTAGTGTCTATATAAACCGGAGGGTTTAGTCCATAGGGGTGATCATAATCATACAAGCCAGACCTCTAGGGTTTAGTCATTACGATCTCAAGGTAGATCAACTCTTGTAACCCCTATACTCATCAAAGTCAATCAAGCAGGAAGTAGGGTATTACCTCCATTAAGAGGGCCCGAACCTGGGTAAACATTGTGTCCCCTGCCTCCTGTTACGTTCGATCCTTAGACGCACAGTTCGGGACCCCCTACCCGAGATCTGCCGGTTTTGACACCGACAAGGGGAGAGTGTGTCTATGTACCCTCGTGGACCGAAATCGGAAGCGTTTAGTAACACGGTTGATGTAGTCGAACGTCTTCGCGATCCAACCGACCCAAGCACCGAATGTACGACACCTCCACGATCAGCACACGTTCAGCTCGATGACATCCCTCAAACTCTTGATCCAGTTGATGCCGTGGGAGAGTTCCGTCAGCACGACGACGTGGTGACGGTGATGATGAAGTTACCGGTGCAGGGCTTCGCCTAAGCACTACGACGATATGATCGAGGTGTGTAACTATGGACGGGGGCACCGCACACGGTTAAGAGAAACTTGTGTGTTCTAGGGTGCCCCTGCCCCCGTATATAAAGCAAGAGAGGGGAGGTCGGCCGGCCCTCCTAGGGCACGCCGGGAGAGGGGTGTCGGTGTCAAAACCGGCGGATCTCGGGTAGGGGGTCCCGAACTATGCGTCTAAGGTTGATGGTAACTGGAGACAGGGACATGATGTTTACCCAGGTTCGGGCCCTCTCTATGGAGGTAATACCCTACTTCCTGCTTGATTGATCTTGATGAATATGAGTATTACAAGAGTTGATCTACCACGAGATCGTAATGGCTAAACCCTAGAAGTCTAGCCTGTATAACTACGGTATTGAGTATATCCTTTCCGGACTACACCCTCTGGTTTATATAGACACCGGGGGGATCTAGGGTTACACAGAGTCGGTTACATAAGATGGAATCTTCATAATTGTTCGCCAAGCTTGCCTTCCACACCAAGGAGAGTCCCATCCGGACGGTCTTCAAATCCTCACAGCCCATCAGTCCGGCCCATAGATAACAGGCCGGACACCCGAGGACCCCTTAGTCCAGGACTCCCTCAGTAGCCCCTGAACCTGGCTTCAATGACAAGGTATCCGACGCGTAGTGCTGTCTTCGGCATTGCAAGGCAGGTTCCTCCTTCCGAACTCCCGAATAGTCTCCAGACGAATTGATCGTGTCCGGACCTGTAACACACAACCGCAGAGAGAATATAATAATAACGAGTCCAATCTCCTGACAACTTTAGTAATGTGATGTCACGCCTGTCCGATCATAATTTCAAACCGTTTTTCACCCCATGTTTTGAGACGCGGTTGTCATTGGCATGTCTTGTCAAAGCAGAGATCGGGTCTCCTTATTATGGGATTCTCATCAATACGAGCGTGGGTAACCCAACCATGTCGTTTACACAACCCTTTGGAGCAGGCGAATATTAAGGCGAATGGGGGGGGGCGTTCGATATTCACCACCCTTACAAGGAGATAAGATTCCCCTTTCTTCTCCCACTCTTTCTTCCTGCCTCTCCGTTCTTGAGCTCCAATGCCCAAGTTCTCATTTCCCTGTCTCGAGAAGGCACTCAACCATGTCCGGATCCGGAGGTCAAGGAAAATGGATGGCCTCCTTAGTTAAGGAGGAGGACATCGCCGAGCTTCGGGTGGCCAGGTACCTGGCGAAGGAAATCGCCCACCGTCTTCCAGCCCAAGGACAAATCATCCCCACACCAAAGCACAATGAGAGGGTAGTGTTCATCCCTCATTTCCTCCGCGCGCTAGGGTTTCCACTCCACCCCTTCGTCCGTGGGATAATGTTCTACTAAGGTATAGACTTCCACAATCTATCCCCGAACTCCTTCCTGAATATCTCTGCGTTAATCGTCGTGTGCGAGGCCTTCCTCCGCATCCACCCCCACTTCGGGCTGTGGCTCAAAACCTTCAACGTGAAGCCCAAGGTGGTGGATAGACAGCACGCAGAGTGCAGGGGCGCCATGGTGAGCAAGCTCACCAATGCCTCTTGGACAAAAGGCACATTCGTGGAATCTGTCAAGGAATGGCAGAAGCTATGGTTCTACATAACCGAACCCCGCGATGCCACCTGGGCCACGGCTGCCGAATTCAACTCCGGCGCCCCCGTGCGGCTCACCTCCTGGGTCGAGAAGAGCCCAAACTGGTGTTCGTCGGATGAGCTGATTGCACTGCAAACGCGTATCCAAAGTATGATTGATAGGGACATCAAGCTTGTCGACATAATCCAAGTGATGTTGGTGCGTCGAATCCTTCCCTGCCAGAGCCGAAGCCGTCCTCTATGGGATTTCAACCCAAAGAAACACCATACCCTGGTGAGGCTTTTCGAAACGACTCATAAAGATGCCTGTAAGTTGCTTTTCAAGGGCAACAAGATACCACCGGCCACTGACTCGGACCGGGGTCACGAAATAAATCACCTCCCCAATGAGGTATGTTGTTTTCAACACATCCCTTACTTGCTTGTTTTCAAGGATGATATCTAAGCTTTCATTATCATTGCTTTTTCAGTACTGGTTGGAGAAGGCGAAGCAGATCCGATGTCTGGCTCCCTTTCCCAAGGAGCCAGTCATCCCACGCTTAGCAAAGATGCTGGAGCCGGCGCCTTATAAGGCACCAGAGAAGAAGGCCATAGGAAAGTCCAAGGGGGTCCGGAGCGGCCCCCGCCGCAAGGGTATCTCGGACGCGACGTCCGAAGACAAGGCCCATTCCCCCCGCCAAAGACGACGCGGATGAGGAGGTGGAGGAGAGCGACTCTCCCCCCAATGGGGGGAGGAAGAAGAGGGCGGCCTCCGCAACTTTGGAGGCGGAGGCGCCCAAAAGGGGGAAGGGCTCCCTCGCAGATAACTCCACATGGGATGTCGAGGACAGTCCGGGGAGACGCCCCCGCGCTAAGTCTCGGGCCACATCATATGTACTAACACCTTATCTGTCCATGAAGTTTCCCCTCCTCATTGTGTTGAGACGATTGGTTATGTTATTGTAGTCCGGGCCACAACAGCCCTCCGCGATCCTCGTCAGGAGGCTCGCTGGATTCCAAGGCGATGGCGAGCACCTCCCCGCCAGCCGCACACTCCCCCAAGACCAGGGATGATGCGGAGGTGCTGTCCCGAAGGACTATTCCCGGCGGGGGAGAGGCTCAGGAGGCGCCCGAAGGCGTAACTCCCGTCACCGGACACCAAGGGGAATCAGTCCCCCCGGAGACTGGCGGGGAGGGCCGTATACAATTCGGCCCTCAACCGGACTCAATTCCGGAGACCGAGGCGGCTCCAGAATCCCGCACGCACCCTCCTTCAAAAGAAGAGGGGATGCATGTTCCCCCGGTGGCCCCTGTCCAACCAGGGGCACCGGATAATCTGCTGGGAGCGCTGCGAGGTGCTTCCATTATGGATGAGCACTGTGTCCTTATGGGCACGGTGATTGAAAAGGATCAATCCGCCAAGAGCGGACTAACCGAGGCCTGCGGCAACCTGCTGACAGGTTTTGAGGTAGGTGACGCCAAAAGGAGAGAATCCCAATGTAGACAGCAGCCCCTGAGACACTGTCCGGTGTTCGAAAAGAAAAAACCGGACAGAGGATCAATCTCCTATGACAGCGAACTAACAATTTTTTTTCTTAAATACAGGCGTCGTTGCTGGCCGCGGCCTCGCATACTACTGAAGTCTCCGGACTAATGCAGAAACTGGCGGAGGCCGAGGGAGAGCTGAGCCAAGTGAAGAGGCAGCTCCAGGAAAAACAAGGTAAGCAATAACCTGTTATATATTCGAAAAGAAGAAAATGATATGCCATGATTTGTATAGAAGCGACGACCGAGGTCGAGGCCCTGAGAAAGGCCTTGGCCGAA
Source organism: Triticum urartu (assembly GCF_056163025.1). Lineage (NCBI taxonomy): Eukaryota > Viridiplantae > Streptophyta > Magnoliopsida > Poales > Poaceae > Triticum > Triticum urartu. The sequence goes on along the minus strand of NC_141875.1, from coordinate 498,450,022 downwards.
GCCGAGGGGAAGGCTGTCCAACAGCAAGCCGCCCGTAAGAAGCTCAAGGCCCGGGTCGGCGAGGTCCAACAGGAGCTCCAGGACATGGTGAAGGAGTGTGAAGCTTTGGAGCGCGAGGCCTCGGCTCGAGAGGCCGAACTGACCAAGGCTTGTCGGAGCGTAGAGGCCGCACGGAATGAGGCCCGGGACACTCTCCAGGAGATCCAGGAGGCGAAGAAGATTGCAGCGAGTAAGGCGTTTAACATGCAAAGCAAGTATGCATAGAGGAAGTACCTTTTACTAACCCAGATTCGGAGTTGTCCAGGGGCTTTTGTGGATCTGCTGCGCAGTGCATCCGATGCTGCGGAGTTCTTCCAAGCCAGGGAAGGGAATTCTCCGGAGAAGCTATTCTGGTCGCAGTATGCTGTGCCAGAACATCCGGTGGCCTTTGCCGATCAACTGAAACAGTTGGTCGAGCTGCATAGGATGGCCGAACTGGCCATGAAGGATTTAATAATCCGACTATAGCCAGCCGAAGCTATACCTAGCAGTTATTTTGGCCTTGTGAAGTGGGTGGTGGAGGCTTGTCCGTGGCTAGACATCGTCAAGCAATCAGTCTGCTTCGAGGGTGCCCGCATGGCCTTCGCTCGTTGCAAGATGTGGTGGGCGAAGATGGACGCCGTCGAGGTGGCCCGGGGACCACCGGAGGGCAAGGAGCACCGCACACGTGAGAGATATTTTGCGGATGTCCTGGAGGGGTCTTGACTTGTAGTAACGCAGTGCGGGAAGGATGTTATTCTAGAATAAATACATTCATATTTTGCCTTGTATGATGAGAACAAATCTGCTTTGTAATATAATTTTTATTATGTTTTAATTGTATCCTCCTGTGCGGCCGTGTTGTATGAAATCTGAGGGTTGGCCAGTCGTCGGCTTCTGCCCTCACATAGGTAGTACGGAGGTGTTCGGGATGGTATCTAAACAATCTTGATCCAATTATATGGTCCTTGAAGGAGTTGTTTAGCGCAACGAACCAGGAAACCAGACTATACGGCTTGAACGCCCTCACTTAGCCATAGGAGTTTTATAATAAAACATAGGCGCATCCCTGGTATGCGAACCAGAGTGTTGTCAGCGTCTGATCGGGAAGTACCGATCCTTCACGTAATGCGGGAAAAATCTCCAATGATTTGAGACCTCCGAACAGCTGACCGGCTCTCACCGCATCATGACAGTCAGTTTTCGGCTTTCAGTACTGAGGTGCTCATCCGGTTTAGACCAGGGCACAATCGCAGTAGTTCTCCCTTTACTACCCTAGCCGATGTAGCGGAACGTAGGGTAGCAAGCACAGGAGCCGGGCAACCCAACTATTGACCAAAGACATGATTCGGAGCCAATGCATATAACGCTAAATTCGGGGTGCCGAACTATACTTATAAGAAGTGTTCGGACTTTTGTTGTCGTAATGTGGGGTGCTATAAATCCCCTGGTGTCAGTGTACAAAAAGAGGGGAACACTTTTTGTACCCTATAACTGTGCACGGGCAGTCTGAGCCACGGGCACCACCACACCAAGCAAGGCAAGGGAGGTGAGCCAGGGTAAGACCGAAGCTCAAGATAACTAGAACGACGCCAAGGCCAAGACCACGAAGAGCAAAGGGGACGAAGCGGACTCCCCCGGAAAGATCCTTGTCGGGAGACAGTTCTAGCAGCCCCGGCAAGACCCTTGCCGCGGCGACTCGTCCCGTGCCTACGGAGCAAATCACCCTTGAGTCCACTGCCCCCAAAGGGCAAGGATTCGGGAGACATCCCCGTGGCAGCATGCAGATCTTTGTGAAGACATTCAAGATCAGATACGCACTAAGGAGACAACAACCCTTGGCGGGATCCCAGCCGAGGAAGACCACAAGGCCCCCGGCAAGCGCCTTGCCGGAGATGACAGCAGGCGCCTCAGCAAGACCCTTGCCGGGGCCCCGGCATGGCCCTTGCCAAGAACATCCGCAGGATGACCACCAGGCTCGCGCCGACTAAACCTCCACCGCCGTTCGCATGCAGCTGCCGACCCAACCAGCTGGGCAGGCACCTGTGTGGCGGCATGCAGATCTTCGTGAAGACCCACCATTGCGCCACCTCAGCTGCCTGCCTACCTACATGGCATCTCAGGCATCGCTGGCCAGGGCACGTGTCGACACAAGAAGGAGCGGCGATGGACGAGACAGATCTCTCCGCTGTCCCCGATAAAGCAAGGACACCTAGGCAAGACGCATTAAATGCACCTTGTCATGTAATGCGAGGGATAACCTCGCATCACTTTACCCTTTCCACCTCCTGTGTGCCACTGTGGCAACCCCTTTTCTATAAAAGGAGGCCCGAGGCGACCAGGAGGAGGATTCGGCTTTTTGGAGCTCCTCACGCCCCATAGCTAGCTCAAGAACACAGATATACAATCCACCAAAGCAGGAGTAGGGTTTTACGCATCCTCGCGGCCCGAACCTGGATAAACGAACCGTGTGCTATCTGTTTGGTCCGCTCCTCTCACGACCCCGCGCCCCGCTAACCACAGTAGGGATTCTTGTGATCCCATAGGTGTCGTTCCCACCGACATCTTTGGCGCGCTAGGTAGGGGGGCGCAGTTGCGAGAATCGGCTTTAGCAGTTAGTTCGGCACTTCTTCATCATCATGGCGCCCAAGAAGAAGACGACGGTGGCGGTTGGCCAGTTGGAAGCCGGACAGCCCGTCCCGACGCGGGCGAGCAGCGGACCGGTCGCAGAAAGGACCCGGGGCGCTGCTCGCGAACACCAACACCATCCCAGCAGCCGGAGTTTGGGAGGCGGCGATGTTTGTGCGCCTGGTAACGGGCCATACGTCGCCAAATCCAAAGGCGGAGCCAAGCCCTTCGCGGGTGGAGCGGGGCCTTCTAGGGTCATCACAGCCCCGCCCGAAGGCGACGCAAGGGCCTCCAAGACTCCCACGCCGGCGCCAACAGCGCGCTCCTCCCAGGCAGCGCGCGACGAACGGCGTAATCACGCCGAAGATCCCGGGCGTCGCCGCGGGAAGAGCCCCGAGCGCCACCCCCGAGACGTAGAAGACCTGCCCACTCGCCGAGGCGCTGGTGAAAATGGCATGCGACCGCGGGGTCGTGATAGAGCTCCTTCTGACATGGTCAGAAGTCGAAGCGCGTCGCGATCCGTGCAGGTTTCGCTGCCACCCACGCCAGCAGAGGCCCTGGCGCGCGCGCAGTTGCTCCTCGACTTTCCTCCCACTACAGGGAAACTCGACGAATGGAGAGCCACTATCCGAAGCCTTGTTGCGGTGGCCAACAAAGACGAACCAAGTCCAGTGGGGCCCCCGGGTCGACGCTCCGATGGAGTCCTGCGGACCAGTGGTGGAAAAGCCGTCGGCGCCACGACCACGGTGCATTCACCTCTTCCCCATCCAGTACCGCGGACGCTGGCTCGTCGCGACATCGCGGGCGACGACATCTCCATTGCATCGTCTGACCCGCGGACCCACTGTGACCAGCGCCAAGTTCTTCGGGAACGAGCCCATGAAGACGCTCGAACCACTATCGAGCGCTGGCACGGAGCGCGCCACCAGTCAGATAGGCGAGCAGGGCCTGCTGTGAACCACCCGACCCTGGAGAGCCCTGGAGGCCTACCTTACGAGGTAGGCTGTCCGGCTTTTACCCGTGAGCTGCGGCAGTTCCATTGGCCCACTCATCGCACCTTCAAACCTGACGTTGGCGAAAAGTACAACGGCAAGACTCACCCGTCTGAGTTCCTCAGCATCTACACCATCGCGATGCAAGCCGCCGGAGCCCGCGACAATAAGGTGCTTGTGAATTACTTTCCATTGGCTCTTAAACCCAACGCCATGTCGTGGTTGATGCACTTGCCGGTACACTCTAATTCCTCCTGGTCGGATTTGTGCCATGAGTTTGTGGGCGCCTTTACTGGAGGTCACCAAGCCCATGGCCAAGCAAGTGACCTGCATGTCATTCCCCAGAAGGGAGGCGAGAGCTTGCGCAAGTATATACAGAGGTTCAGCCGGGTACAGTACAATATCCCTGATGTTCACCCTCCTGCCATCATCAGCGCGTTCCATCAGAACATGCGTAACCGCAAGATGCGCGAAGAACTGGCAATGAACAAGGTGAAAGATGTGGCAGAACTCTATGTTCTTGCTGAAAGATGTGCCCGAGCTGAAGAGGGAAGGAAGTACCCCGGCGAAGATGCCGGTGTGGAAACCGACTCCTCAGATGAGGATACTGCCGTCCCGACGAAGAAAGGCTGGCGCCACAACAAGAAGCGCAAAGGTAAACCTGTGCTTGCCGTCGAGGGATCTGACGATGCCGGCTCCGCCAAAAACACCAAGGCAGATGACCCCGGCAAGGAAATTTCCGGATGTGTCGCCTGTCGGGCCTTGGCGGCTGCCGAGAAGCCAGGAAACTCCGACAAGCAATACTGCAAGATCCATCGCACCAAAGGCCATGATCTCCAGAACTGCCAACAGGTTGAGCTCCTTGCTGAGAAGCAGAGGGCTGAATATGAGAGGCGGGACAAGGAGAAAGGCTAGGACGGTGCTGAGGGGTACGGCAAGAAGCGTGACGGCCAGGCGGGCCGTCACGGCAAAGATAAACAACGGGAGAGGCCCGCCCGGGGCCGTGGCAAAAAGCCAGAAGACGATGATCACGAAGGGGACGATGAGTCTGGTGACCAAGAATTTCAGAAAGCTACAGAGGCCATGTGCGTCGATGGCGGCGCCTCGCTGCATACCTCTCACCGCCAGCTTAAACAGTGGGCGCGTGAGATTACAGCAGCGGAACCGTCGTTTGATGCCCAAAGGCCGCTGAAGTGGTCCAGCACACCTATCATTTTTGACACTGAGGATCACCCTGATCTCACTACTGCGGTCGGGTGCTTGCCATTGTTGGTTTCACCAACAATACGCAACCTCAAGGTGACAAAGATAATAGTCGATGGCGGGGCCAGTCTGAACTTAATCTCGCCTGCCGTGATCGAGAAATTGCAGATTCCTGATGAAGACCTCGAAGAGACGGGCACATTTCAGGGGGTCAACCCGGGAAGAAGTCAACCAAAGGGAAAGGTCACGTTGCCCGTGACTTTTGGGAGTGATCTGAACTACAGGACAGAAAGGATTGTGTTCGACATTGCCAAGATCCCCTTGCCTTACAACGGGATCCTTGGCCGCCCAGCGCTGGCCAAGTTCATGGCGGCGTCACATTACGCCTACAACACCCTGAAGATGCCGGGGCCTGTGATGATCATCACCGTCTCATCAGACAAGAAGGATGTGCTAATTTGCGCTGACCAACTCTACCAACAAGCAGTTGCAGCAGTCGCCACTGCTAAGGCGCTTGCTCCTGCCGCTGGAGCCCCGGGAAGGCAAAAGAAGAAGACCGGTGAGACCTCAGGCACCCACTCCGGCAAGCGCACCTCTTCAGAGTGTAGCGCTCCCGTCGAGGACGTGCCAGAGAGCTCCGCCGACCGAAAAAAGAAGTCCAGGGCCACACCACCGGGAACCAAGAAGGTTTCCGTCAAGGAGGACGGCACGGGAGGAGCTTTTACCATAAGCTCCACCCTTGACGACAAATAGGAAGACGTGCTCATCACCTTCCTGCGGGCGAATGTCGATGTGTTTGCATGGCAAGCATCCGACATCCCCGGCGTTCCCAGGGAGGTGATTGAGCACCACCTTGCTATCTGTCCTCATGCGCGGCCCGTCAAGCAGAAGATCAAAAAGCAAGCTTTGGAACGACAAGAGTTCATCACAGAGGAGATCCGGAAACTGGAAGGAGCGGGTTTGGTAAGAGGAGTGCTCCATCCAACGTGGTTGGCCAATCCGGTGGTAGTGTGCAAGGCAAATGGGAAGTGGAGGCTGTGTATTGATTACACAGATATTAATAAGGCTTGTCCCAAAGACCCCTTCCCGTTGCCGCGCATCGACCAGATTGTTGACTCCACAGCTGGGTGTGATCTGTTGTCATTCCTCGATGCCTACTCCGGCTACCACCAGATCTTTATGACAAGGGAAGATGAAGAGAAAACGGCATTCATCACCCCATGTGGTACGTATTGCTTTATACGGATGCCTTTCGGGTTGAAGAGTGCTGGTTCAATGTTTGCAAGGGCGGTCCAGATTAGTTTTGAACCCCAGCTCCATAGAAATATGGAAGCTTATATGGATGATATAGTGGTCAAAACCAAGAACAGGGCAACCCTCATATCAGATTTACGAGAAACATTTGCAAACCTACACAAGATCAATCTCAAGCTGAACCCTGAGAAGTGCGTCTTCGGCGTCCCGTCTGGCAAGCTTCTCAGGTTCTTTGTGTCACAGCATGGGATAGAGGCCAATCCGGACAAGATCAAAGCTATAGAGCAGATTGAAGCGCCCGAGCGAGTCAAGGATGTGCGTCGGCTTGCTGGTTGCGTTGCCGCCATGAGCAGGTTCGTTTCCAAGTCCGCCGAGCGCGCCCTTCCCTTTTTCAAAATTTTGAAAAAGGCGGGCCCGATGGAGTGGACACTAGAAGCCGAAGCAGCATTGCAAGATTTGAAGAGGTACCTCTCCTCCGCGCCAATACTAGTTGCGCCTAGGCCACAGGAACCGTTACTGCTGTACCTGGCGGCAACGAACCAGGTGGTCAGCACCGCACTAGTGGCGCAGAGAGAAATTGATGATGAGGTAATAGCAGCGACGGAGCCCGATGCCACCGATGCCGAGACGACGCAGCCAATTGAAGTGCCGCCGAAGAAGAAAATGATGCAGCACCCGGTCTACTTTGTTAGTTCCCTCCTGCAGGGGGCTAGATCGAGGTACTCCGGTGTGCATAAACTGCTCTTCGGCCTTCTTATGGCCTCGAGGAAGCTGCGTCACTACTTCCAGGCGCATGAAATCACTGTCGTCACTCGCCTCCCTCTGCAACGGATATTGCACAATCTAGACGCAACGGGAAGGATCGTAGAGTGGGCACTGGAACTGTCTAGCTTTGGCCTCAAGTTTGAGAGTACCTCGACGATTCAAAGCCGAGTCCTGGCGGAGTTCGTTGCAGAATGGACTGCGATGCCTGACGAAGAAACCCAAGAGACTGCTCTCCCCGGCAAGGAGGCAAGTTGCGACTGGATCATGTACTTTGATGGAGCTTTCTCCTTACAGGGCGTCGGGGCTAGCGTACTGCTTGTCCCGCCCACCGGAGAGCACCTCAAGTACGTGATCCAGATGCACTTCCCCAGGGAGGTGTCAACAAACAATACGGCTAAGTACGAAGGGCTGCTTGCCGGTCTTAGGATCGCGGCGGACCTCAGAATCAAGAAACTCGTCGTTAGAGGCGACTCGCAACTTGTCGTCAAGCAAGTCAACAAGGATTACCAGAGCCCGTTGATGAAGGCCTACGTCGATGAAGTGAGAAAGCTGGAAGAGAGTTTTGACGGTATACAGGCAGAATACGTTCCCCGAGCGGAGAATGATATCGCCGATTACCTGTCAAAACGCGCTGCCCTCAACCTACATGTGGAACCAGGTACCTTTGTGCTTCGGCTAACTCAGCCATCCATTGATCCATCAACAGAGCAGAACAAGAGGAGAAAATCAGGGCCCGGCAAGTACTTTCCCGCCGAGCTCCCCGAAGCCGCCGGCAAGGATGTTGCCGGAGACACTGAGCCCGCCACGGGACAGCTGGCTCCGACAGAGCATCAAGCTCTTGCCATGGAGACAGCCGCTCTGATAGCGGAGGAAATGCCTTTAGTCCTCGCCATCGAGCCCCAGGCTCCAGCGTGGGCACATCATACCGTCCGATTCCTCCAAACAGGGGAACCTCCTGAGGAGCATGAAGAAGCGGAAAAAGTAGCCTGTCGCTCTACTATGTAACAGTTCGTCGATGACGTCCTGTACAGAAAGAGGCCGAACGGCGTGAAATTGAAGTGTATCCCTCGAGAGGAAGGACTGGGGCTGTTGGCGGAGATACATGGAGGCATATGTGGATCCCACATCGGGTCAAGGGCCCTTGCCGGCAAAGCGTTTCGGCAAGGCTTCTTCTGGCCCACCGCCCTCCAGGATGCGACGACACTAGTCACCAAGTGTGAAGCGTGTCAGTTCCATTCAAAGAAGCTTCATCAGCCAGCTCAAGCCCTTCAAACCATTCCTCTCTCCTGGCCTTTCTCGGTCTGGGGGCTCGACATACTGGGCCCTTTCCCCCGCGCTGTCGGGGGCTTTGAGTACTTGTACGTTGCAATCGACAAGTTCACAAAGTGGCCAGAAGTGGAAGCAGTGAGGAAGGTCACAACACAGTCAGCCGTCAAGTTCTTCAAAGGACTGGTGTGCCGTTTTGGTCTACCCAATAGGGTTATCACCGACAACGGCACACAGTTCACAAGCCACACCTTCATGCAATATATACAAGACCTCGGCAACAAGGTCTGTTTTGCTTCCGTTGCTCACCCACGAAGCAACGGTCAAGCTAAGAGGGCAAATGCTGAAGTACTGCGAGGCCTGAGGACAAAGACCTTTGACAAACTGCACAAGAGTGGAAGGCACTGGATTGATGAATTGCCGGCAGTTCTTTGGTCAATCAGAACGACACCAAATCGAGCCACCGGCCAGACACCCTTTGCCCTGGTATACGGGGCAGAAGCAGTTCTCCCCACGGAACTCATATACGGGTCACCTCGAGTACTCGCTTATGACGAGCTTTAGCAAGAGCAATTGCGGCAAGATGACGCAATGCTCCTTGAGGAAGATCATCTTCGGGCGGCTATGAGAGCAGCGCGCTACCAGCAAGCCTTGCGCCGCTACCATAGCCGCAAGGTTCATGCCCGAAGCTTTGAGGAAGGAGACCTTGTTCTTCGGCGCATTCAATCGGCCAAGAATTCCAACAAGTTGACACCAAAGTGGGAAGGCCCTTATCGGGTAATACGAGTCACCAGGCCCGGCGCAGTCCGCCTGGAGACCGAAGATGCCGTTCCGGTGAGTAACTCCTGGAACATTGAGCATCTTCGCAAGTTTTACCCGTGAGGCGTGGCTTGCCGGGCCCCCCGGCAAGCCACCTTTTGTACGAGCCTTGCCGATGACGCATGTAACCCTTTGTACAAAGCCAGGCGCAGACCCTGAGCATAAATAAATGAAGCGTTGGCGCCCTAAGTTATAGCATGCATGTTAGGTCGAGTCTCGTCCTTGGTTAGGGTTGATAGTGCTTAGTGGCGACTAACCTTTAGCTTAGAGGTCGAGTGTGTGTCTCTTTGTCTTTCTTTTGTCTTCTTTGGTTCACAGGACACACAGATATCCGTGCTGAACCACTTGGGAAAAAAAGAGGAACAAACCAGCATCTAGCCCCCGGCAAGCCAGTATTGCCGGGGGCTGCAAGAGCAAAGATTCACCCACGGCGAACCAGGGTTGCCGGGGACTACAGCTTCAGATAAGTTCTTCACCCCTTATCATGCATTCCATTATGGACTGAGGTATGTGAAACCTCGTTTTCCCCTAAGCTACCATGCTCCCATAACTCTAGGCCCTAGGGCTCGTTCCTGGGGCCAAGTTTGGTCGTAGTCGCGGCAGCGAAAGGATGAAACAAGGAGCCTGAACCCACCTCATCCCTGCCTCCGCCAAAGGCGTGAGGAAGGTCGAGCGAAGTGGGGAGACGGCAAGGCCTGTTGTCGGGCAAGGAAATGTTTATCTTGAAGATATCAAGGATTTACTCCTTGTCGTGGGTTCCACCCGCAAACAAATGTCCCGGCAAGCATCCCTTTTTCAATAAAAAAACATTCCACTCAGGTACAGTCCATAGGGAATGAAAAACATGAATGATGCGATTACAAGTTTTAAATTCAACAAAGGCCCGAAGGCTTACAAACTAAAAAGAGATAAGGTGCCCGTAATCCGTTTCTTGTCCCTCTCCTCAGGAGGCAGGTCAAGGAGGCGAAAAGGACAAAAGGAGCGCCTAGGCGAGCTACGGGTGGCAGAAGACACCAAGAGAACATCTTGGTGGCCGTCCAAAGGCTGGATGGTGATGGCGGCGCCGGAAGTAGAGCTCGAAGACGAGGCGGCAGGACATCAGCACGCGTCGAAGGCATCGGTGCCCGCGTACTCCGAATTGATGGCCTTGCCGCCCGCCCTCTTCCTCTTCTGCAGCCTCCCAACGCCAGCCGCCCAAGGAGACGACCCCGAGAAGTTCAAGGAGCCGGCGACACGGATGATGGGGTCGTCGGTGCCGCACAGAGCGGCACCCGACACCTAATCGGACCCGTCATCCTGCCGCCTACTACCCTCATCGTCGCTGCCACTGTCCTCCTCGTCACTCCCGCCCGAGGAGGAGTCTTCACTATCAGAAGAGCTCTCCACGCAGCACCTTGCACGGGTCCCAAAGAGCCCGAAGACCTTGACGGAGAGAAGGCCATCCTCCATCAGCTTAAAATGGAGAGTGAGCCCCTCCGTCAAGCGGTGGATATGAGCAAACGTCTTCCATCCCCGACGAAGATACATCACGTGAGGGGCGGGGAAGTCGACGCGGACCCGCGTGCCACTGATCCCACAGCCCCTCATGTGCAGCCGCAACAACTCTGGCGGATCCAGCTCCATCTCCCGCGCAAATGGAGTCGGGATACGAAGGCGACGGCGTGGCGGCCGGCGCAGCCTGACGAAGAACTCACAAGGGTCATCCCCAACATGGCCCTCCATTGGAGGAGGAGCTGTTGGCGGAGGCGAGGCCGGCGCGCCACCCCGTCCTCCTCTTCCCCGAGCGCCCCGGCCTCGCCACTCCCCCTTCCCCTCGCGGCTGGCTCTGCCACCGCAGGTGCAAGAGAAGGAGGGACGCGTTGTCGAGTGGCGACCCTCGCCGCCACTGTTGAAGGACCGGGATTCCCTCTCTCCATGACGGATGGAAGGGAGGAGCAGAAGCTGAAGGAAGAAGAAGATGAAAGAATGCGGGACGCCATCCCCCCCTCCCGCTCTTTATAAAGGATCGGGGTTGGGGATCGGCCGCCCCGCTCGGCCAATCAAGATACGGAAGGCGCAGGGAGCCAGGACCGACCCGCCGCACCGACCAGCGACGGCCCGGTTTCCCGCCTCCACCATTTGCCACCCCAGGCGCATGGGAGACACGTGGCCGACGTGCAGAACCGAGGGGACGGGTGAGACAACCACTCCCCACCCCGTGATCGTGGGGAGTGGACGCCTTGAAGACCGTGCCTCAGCCCCATTCAGTAAATGGGTCGCGCCTCCACGCCTCCCTCCGTTTATGGGGAAGGCGCGAACCGCCCCTTTACTACGATGTGATGCATGCCTGCAGGAACCAACCCCACGCATGCCGCCCACGTCACACGCGCCTCCCCACGCCGTGCCACGCGTGGGAGTCATGGGAAGCGTAGCGCGCGAAGAACCTTACCACGGTAAAAACCGCCCCGCCTGCCCACGCACCGTTTTTGGGCCTAGCCCAACAACACGTTGCGCTTATGTGTGGCCCAGGCCCGGGGGCTCCTGTCGGTGTACAAAAAGAGGGGTACACTTTTTGTACCCCTATAACTGTGCACGGGCAGTCTGAGCCACGGGCACCACCACACCAAGCAAGGCAAGGGAGGTGAGCCAGGGTAAGACCGAAGCTCAAGAGAACTAGAACGACGCCAAGGCCAAGACCAGGAAGAGCAAAGGGGATAGCGGACTCCCCCGGCAAGATCCTTGCCGGGAGATAGTTCTAGCAGCCCCGGCAAGACCCTTGCCGCGGCGACTCGTCCCGCGCCTACGGAGCAAATCACCCTTGAGTCCACTGCCCCCAAAGGGTAAGGATTCGGGAGACATCCCCGTGGCGGCATGCAGATCTTTGTGAAGACATTCAAGATCAGATACGCACTAAGGAGACGACAACCCTTGGCGGGATCCCATCCAAGGAAGACCACAAGGCCCCCGGCAAGCGCCTTGCCGGGGATGACAGCAGGCGCCTTGGCAAGACCCTTGCCGGGGCCCCGGTAAGGCCCTTGCCAAGGACATCCGCAGGACGACCACCAGGCCCGCGCCGACTAAACCTCCACCGCCGTTCGCATGCAGCTGCCGACCCAATCGGCTGGGCAGGCACCTGCGTGGCGGCATGCAGATCTTCGTGAAGACCCACCATTGCGCCACCTCAGCTGCCTGCCTACCTACATGGCATCTCAGGCATCAGTGGCCAGGGCGCGTGTCAACACAAGAAGGAGCGGCGACGGACGAGACAGATCTCTCCCCCGTCCCCGATAAAGCAAGGACACCTAGGCAAGACGCATTAAATGCGCCTTGTCATGTAATGCGAGGGATAACCTCGCATCACTGTACCCTTTCCACCTCCTGTGTGCCACTGTGGCAACCCCTTTTTCTATAAAAGGAGGCCCGAGGCGACCAGGAGGAGGATTCGGCTTTTTGGAGCTCCTCACGCCCCATAGCTAGCTCAAGAACACAGATATACAATCCACCAAAGCAGGTGTAGGGTTTTACGCATCCTCGCGGCCCGAACCTGGATCAACGAACCATGTGCTATATGTTTGATCCGCTCTTCTCACGACCCCGCGCCCTGCTAACCACAGTAGGGATTCTTGTGATCCCATAGGTGTCATTCCCACCGACACCTGGCAAACATCAAAACGTACCAAAGTGTACGGGTGCTACCTGATGGGGTTATCCATAGGGAAACTGAAAGAAAAAAAAGAAAAGAGAGAAAGAAAACAGGAAAGATGGAAAGGTAAAAGGCTGGGGTCCGACAGCTCCAGCTACAAACTGTTTTCATTGTGATGTAATTAGTACGTCAAGGCGCATTGATACAAGTAGTGCAATAAGCAACATTCTATTTAACATGCCGAAACCGGGGAGAGCTGCATGTGGGTTCTGGAAAACAGGTAGTGTCGTGGTTTTGTCACGGCAGATGTCCTAGTGTGAGGACTTAGTCGTGAGGCCAACACATCTATGTGGTAGCTTGAGAGGGGTTGAGTGGAATTGAGAGACGCAACGCAAGACAAAGATTTAGACAGCTTCGGGCCCCGGGAAAAATCATCCGGTAACAACCCTACGTGCTGTTTGAGGCTATCTCTCAAGTTGCCGTAAACCGGCTATCCCAGTTAACCCTAACCCTTTAAGATTGTTTCCTCCTCCTTCTTCCTCTTTGGGGATCCCTGACCCTCCTTATATATGTTGAAGGGGCGGGTTACATGTAGAGTCCAACTCGGACTTAAGACTTAACTATTATGACTTCTCTTCTTGGGCTTCTTAACATCTTGGGCTTCATAACGTCTCGGGCTTCATAACTCCTGGCAACCTGATACGTCTCCGTCGTATCTACTTTTCCAAACACTTTTTCCCTTGTTTTGGACTCTAACTTGTATGATTTGAATGGAACTAATCAGGACTGACGTTGTTTTCACCAGAACTGCCATGATGTTGTTTTATGTGTAGAAAACAAAAGTTCTCGGAATGACCTAAAACTCCACGGAATATCTTATAATAAATAATAAAAAATCCTCGCCAAAGATGAAGACCAGGGGGCCCACACCCTGTCCACGAGGGTGGGGGGTGCCCCCCTAGGGCATGCCCCCTACCTCGTGGGCCCCTTGGAGACCTCCCGACTCCAACTCCAACTCTATATATTTGCTTTCGGGGAGAAAAAAATAGAAGAGAAGATTTTATCATGTTTTACGATACGAAGCCGCCGCCAATCCCTAAAACCTCTCGGGAGGGCTGATCTGGAGTCCGTTCGGGGCTCCGGAGAAGGGGATTCATTGCCGTTGTCATCATCAACCATCCTCCATCACCAAGTTCATGATGCTCACCGCCGTGCGTGAGTAATTCCATCATAGGCTTGCTGGACGGTGATGGGTTGGATGAGATTTACCATGTAATCGAGTTAGTTTTGTTAGGGTTTGATCCCTAGTATCCACTATGTTCTGAGATTGATGTTGCTATGACTTTGCTATGCTTAATGCTTGTCACTAGGGCCCGAGTGCCATGATTTCAGATCTGAACCTATTATGTTTTCATCAATATATGAGAGTTCTTGATCCTATCTTGCAAGTCTATAGTCACCTATTATGTGTTATGATCCGTTAACCCCGAAGTGACAATAATCGGGATACTTACCGGTGATGACCGTAGTTTGAGGAGTTCATGTATTCACTATGTGCTAATGCTTTGTTCCGGTTCTCTATTAAAAGGAGGCCTTAATATCCCTTAGTTTCCATTAGGACCCCGCTGCCACGGGAGGGTAGGACAAAAGATGTCATGCAAGTTCTTTTCCATAAGCACGTATGACTATATTCGGAATACATGCCTACATTACATTGATGAATTGGAGCTAGTTCTGTGTCACCCTATGTTATGACTGTTACATGATGAACCACATCCGACATAATTATCCATCACTGATCCAATGCCTACGAGCTTTCCATATACTGGTTTACGCTTATTTACTTTCCCGTTGCTATTGTTACAATCACTACATAATACCAAAAATATTACTTTGCTTTCATTACTCTTTTGTTACCGTTACCACCACTATCATATTACTTTGCTGCTAAACACTTTGCTACAGATACTAAGTTTCCAGGTGTGGTTGAATTGACAACTCGACTGCTAATACTTGAGAATATTCTTTGGCTCCCCTTGTGTCGAATCAATAAATTTGGGTTGAATACTCTACCCTCGAAAGCTGTTGCGATCCCATATACTTGTGGGTTATCAAGACTAATTTCTGGCGCCGTTGCTGGGGAGCATAGCTCTATTCTTTGAGTCACTTGGGATTTATATCTGCTGGACACTATGAAGAATTTGAAAGACGCTAAGACAACAATTTATCCCTCAACTACGAGGGGAGGTAAGGAACTGCCATCTAGCTCTGCACTTAATTCACCTTCTGTTATGAGTAAGCTTGCGACACCTAAACCTGCTTCTGCTATTCGTTCTGATATGTCGCATGTTATTGATGATGCTACTTCTGCTATACATGATACTTATGATGAAACTACTTCTATGCTTGATACTACTGTGCCACTTGGTGATTTCCTCGAGGAACGACTTGCTAGGGCTAGAGAGACTGAAAATATTGAATCTGATTATGATGATGAAAGTGATGATGAAGAATCACTTGTTATTCCCGAGGGTCATTTATTTGATCAAGAAGCTTCTTTAGCTATTTTAGCTTGCAAAGATAGATATGAACTCAAAAGGTTATTAGCTAAATGGAATAAGCAATCTCTAAATGCTAGGATGAAACCTGACCCTGCTTTTGCTACTTCACCTATCTGTGTTACTGATAAGGATTATGAATTCTCTGTTGATCCTGATATAAATACTTTAGTTGAATCTGATCCTTTTCATGGCTATGAATCTGAAACTGTTGTGGCACATCTTACTAAATTAAATTATATAGCCACCCTGTTCACGAATGATGAGAGATCTCGCTACTTTTATATCCTTAAAATATTTCCGTTCTCATTAAAGGGTGACTCTAAGATATGGTTTAATTCTCTTGATACTGGTTGTGTGCGTAGCCCCCAGGATATGATTTACTACTTCTCTGCTAAATATTTCCCTGCTCATAAGAAACAAGCTGCTTTAAAGGAAATATACAATTTTGTGCAAATTAAAGAAGAGAGTCTCCCACAAGCTTGGGGGAGGCTTCTCAAGTTACTTAATGCTTTGCCTGATCATCCTCTTAAGAAAAATGAAATACTTGATATATTTTATAATGGACTAACCAATGCTTCCAAAGATTACCTGGATAGTTGTGCTGGTTCTCTTTTCAGGGAAAGAACACCAGATGAAGCTGAAATCTTATTTAATAATATGTTGACAAATGAAAATACTTGGGCACCTCCCGAGCCAGCTCCTGCTCCAATTAATGATCCTATTCCTAAACCAACTCCGAAGAAGAGAGGTGTTCTATTTCTCAGTCCTGCAGATACGCAAGAGGCAAAGAAATCTATGAAAGAAAAAGGTATTAAAGCTGAAGATGTTAAGAATTTACCTCCCATTGAAGAAATACATGGTCTTAATTTACTGCCTCTCGAAGAAACATATGATCTTGATCCTTTACTTATTGAAGAACCTCCAGACCTCGATAACCCGACACAGGTAGTAAAGGTAAATTCTCTCAATAGATATGATAGAGCTGAAATCCCTCCTACTAAAATTGCTAGTCAATGCTTGGATGAGTTTGATAATTTTATGTTTAAGCAAGAAGACTTCAATGCTTATTTTGGTAGACAATTAAAACAAGATGCTGGTATGATTAAATACTTGGGTGATTATATGGCTAATATTAGAGGTGAACTTAAACTTGTTAGCAAACATGCTTCTATGGTTACCACTCAAGTAGAACAAGTACTTAAGGCTCAAAAAGAAGTGCTTGATGAAATGAATAGTAAGAAAAATGATTATGCTGTTAGAGTGGCTACTAGAACTGGTAGAATGACTCGGGAACCTTTGTATCCTGAAGGCCACCCTAAGAGAATCGAGCAAGATTCTCAAAGAAATAATATTGATGTTCCTAGTTCTTCTAAAAATAAGAAGAAGAAAAATGATAGAACTGTGCAAACTTCTAGTGAACCTATTGCTGAACCACCTGATAATCCAAATGATATTTCTATGTCTGATGCTGAAACACAATCTGGTAATGAACATGAACCTAATGAAAATATTAATAATGATGTTCATGATGATGCTCAACCTAGTAATGATAATGATGTAGAAATTGAACCTGCTGTTGATCTTGATAACCCACAATCAAAGAATCAACGTTATGATAAAAGACACTTTGTTGCTAGGAAACATGGTAAAGAAAGGGAACCTTGGGTTCAGAAACCCATGCCTTTTCCTCCGAAACCATCCAAGAAAAAGGATGATGAGGATTTTGAGCGCTTTGCTGAAATGATTAGGCCTATCTTTTTGCGTATGAGATTAACTGATGTGCTCAAAACAAATCCTTATGCTAAATATATGAAGGATATCATTACTAATAAAATAAAGATACCGGAAGCTGAAATTTCCACCATGCTTGCTAATTATACTTTTAAGGGTGAAATACCAAAGAAACTTGGAGACCCTGGAGTACCTACTATACCTTGCTCCATTAAAAAGAATTATATTAAAACTGCTTTATGTGATCTTGGAGCCGGTGTTAGTGTTATGCCTCTCTCTTTATATCGTAGACTTGACTTGAATAAGCTGACACCTACTGAAATATCTTTGCAAATGGCTGATAAATCAACTGCTATACCTGTTGGTATCTGTGAGGATGTGCCTGTTGTGGTTGCAAACGTTACTATTTTAACGTACTTTGTTATACTTGATATTCTCGAGGATGATAGTATGTCTATTATTCTTGGAAGACTCTTTCTTAGTACTGCAGGGGCTGTTATTGATTGCAACAAAGGCAATGTCACTTTTCATGTTAATGGTAATGAGCATATGGTACACTTTCTGAGGAAACAACCTCAAGTTCATAGTATCAACTCTATTGGAAAAATTCCATCGATTATATTTGGAAGTTTTGAATTTCCTCTTCCTACTGTCAAGAAGAAATATGATATTCTTATTATTGGGGATGTGCATATCCCCGTTGAGGTAACTTAGTGTTATTCGAAATTTCTCCGGTTTCATGATTATCGGAATGAGTTTGTTAACAAGACTTGATCAACCTTGTTAGTGGATTCTTTTTGATGAGCATGAGATGGATGAAACTAGAAGCACAAACTTCTGTACCCCACTTTTACTTTATGTTATTTATATTAAATAAAGTAAAAATAGTATTTTTTCTGTCTGTTTCCTGACTTATCCGTGCAACATAAAAATATCCCAAAAATAAAAGTCCTCAGAATGACATGCCAATTTAATATGATTTTTTCGAGAATATTTGAGGATTTACTGTGCAAAAATCACCGCGGGAGGAGCTGCCACCTGGCCACGAGGGTGGAGGGCGCGCCCTACCCCCCTGGGCGCGCCCCTGCCTCGTGGGCCCACGGTGGCCCTCCTCCACTTATTCCTGCACCCATCCTCTTCTTCTTCCTCCCACAAACACGAAAAACCAACTCAAGCACGAGTTCCAGCCCTCTTTGCTGCCATTTTCGATCTCCTTGCTCAAAGCACCTCTCACAAAACTGCTTGGAGAGATTGTTCTTTGAAAATGATGAGGAGACTTTTGAGGGGCTCATCGAGCCAAAGCTCGAAGGAGAAGGCACCGAAGCCTAAGTATAATTTGCCTCGCACCGCGGAGGTTCGGGCGTGTGAATGGCCTTCCGAGGATTTCTTAAGAGCAGCCGGGATTTATGAAGATTTTCATGAGTTGGCTCAGACTGCAGGCCTTACCACTTTCCTCCACGACCAATGCGATCAGTATCTCTTGCTCACAAATACCTTGGTGCAAAACTTTCATTTTCATTCTAGGAACTCACCACCTACAGTGGAATTTCATTTATATGATGAGCATAAGGAGATGTCACTTTATGATTTCTGTCGGATTTGGTTAGTGCCTTATGGGGGCAAGACAGAAGAACCACATCATGATGATGTGGAGGGATTTATTGACACTATCACTGTAGGGGAAACAAGGAAGGTTTACGATGCACGAATCACTAGCATACATTTTCCTGTTTTATGCTACTTTGCATTATTTGCTAGTCGTAGCTTAATTGGTCGCGGAAACTGTGGAAACCTGAGTATCCCTGATATTATCATTTTGCACCATGACTTATACGGTGATAACTCTTTTAGTATGGGCGGCATTATTGCTAGACGGTTAAGTATGAACCGTACTAAGGGTCCCATCTTTGGAGGCATCTATGCTACACGCCTAGCTGCACATTTTAACATACCTATTAGGCATGCTAAGAAGGAAGAGAAAGTGCTGCCCCGTGTTTATCTAGATTATAAAAGTATGGTAGCACATGATTTTATTGTTAAGAATAGGGAAGGAGAGCTCAAATATCAATTGTTCTTTAATAAACATCATCCTGACACTATTACCTTGCATGCTCCTTCTTTGTTTGATTTGACTGTAGGCACGTACCTTGTTCCGTTGGTGGCTATTCACGCCTACCAGAACCCTGCACCAACCTCGGAACCGGAACCACAAGAGGAGCCTCCACGACAGTCTGTTTATTCTTGGGATCCGGAGATGGCTGTCAGCCAATGGCAGTCAGAGTCTTCTTCGTCGCAGTACGACCCCAGCTACACCTACGAGTATCTGCCAGGGTATCCCTGGCAATAAACCAACTTAGACCAAAAGCCTAAGCTTGGGGGAGTACGTATTTCTCACCGACATTACATTTATGTTCACACACTCATTGCTATATGTCGGTGTTCATACTTTTTCATTGTATCATCCATGCTAGTTTATTTCCTTTTATGCTTTCTTCTTGTGTGTTTGATAAACCTTAAGTAAAACCAAAAAAATTAGTAGTAGTTTACTTTTCTTGCTATAGTAATAATTAAAAAGAAAACCCAAAAATATTTCCCGTTCTTCTTTTGCTTGTTGGGAGCTTTCCCGTGTAAATAGTTTTATTTCTTTTCTTTTCTTTGGGGGTCAGTAGGAGAAGACCATGATTAAATTGTTGAAGTGGATCTTATATGCTTTATTGTTGATTTAACCAAGAGCCCATATTGCTTTGTCTTCTCCTGTTTATTGAATGCTCACAGATTCCAGCTAAGTCCAATGCACGTGCACTCTTATTATTATTCACACCGTTCGGTCGTGCAAGTGAAAGGCAATTATGATGATATATGATGGACTGACTGAGATGAGAAAAGCTGGTATGAACTCGACCTCTTTTGTTTTTGTAAATATGATGAGTTCATCGTTCTTGATTCAGCTTGTTATGAATAAACATGTTTGTGATGACAATTAGAGACCATAGTTGCTTATGCCATGCTTGATTAGCTATGAGTTATAATGGTTTACCTTGCGTGCCAACATGCTATTGAAATGGTTATGATGTGGTATGATGGGGTGGTATCCTCCTTTGAATGATTTAAGTGACTTGACTTGGCACATGTTCACGCATGTAGTTGAAACAAATCAACATAGCCTTCACGATATTTATGTTCATGGTGGATTATATCCTACTCATGCTTGCATCCAATGTTTATTAATTTTAATGCATGTACATGGCTATTGTCGCTCTCTGGTTGGTCGCTTCCCAGTCTTTTGCTAGCCTTCACCTGTACTAAGCGGGAATACTGCTTGTGCATCCAATCCCTTAAACCCCAAAGTTATTCCAGATGAGTCCACTATACCTTCCTATATGCGGTATCTACCTGCCGTTCCAAGTAAATTTGTATGTGCCAAACTCTAAACCTTCAAATAATCATCCTGTTTTGTATGCTCGAATAGCTCATGTATCAACTAGGGATGTCTGTATCTTCCGCGCTAGGCGGGTTATTCTCAAGAGGAGTGGACTCCGCTCCTCACTCACGAGAAAATGGCTGGTCACCGGGATGCCCAGTCCCATGCTTTATGCAAACTAAATCAAAATAATTGCAAAACAAATCTCCCCCTGGGACTGTTGTTAGTTGGAGGCACTCGTTGTTTCGAGCAAGCCATGGATTGATGTTTGTTGGTGGAGGGGGAGTATAAACTTTACCATTCTGTTTGGGAACCGCCTATAATGTGTGTAGCATGGAAGATATCGCCATCTCTTGGTTGTTATGTTGACAATGAAAGTATACCGCTCAAAATATTATTCACCTCTATTTCAAAAACGAGCTCTGGCACCTCTACAAATCCCTGCTTCCCTCTGCGAAGGGCCTATCTATTTACTTTTATGTTGAGTCATCACCCTCTTATTAAAAGCACTAGCTGGAGAGCGCAGCTGTCATTTGCATTCATCATTGTTAATTTATATTGGGTGTGACTATGATTGGATCTCTTTTACCATGAATTACAATGTCCAGTCAGTCCTTGATCTTTAAAGGTGCTCTGCATTTATATTTTGCGGTCTCAGAAAGGGCTAGCGAGATACCATCTTGTTATATCATATTATGATTGTTTTGAGGAAGTGTTGTCATCCGAGATTTATTATTATGGCTTGCTAGTTGATTATGCTATTGATATGGGTAATCATGAGACCTGAGAATTATTGCAAATGTGGTTAGTTATAATCTTTGCTGAAAACTTGAATGCTAGCTTGACATATTTATAACAACAAGAGCAAACCGAGTTTGTATTTTTTTTCTTTATTTCTTTCAGTTTGTCAACTGAATTGCTTGAGGACAAGCAATGGTTTAAGATTGGGGGAGTTGATACGTCTCCGTCGTATCTACTTTTCCAAACACTTTTGCCCTTGTTTTGGACTCTAACTTGTATGATTTGAATGGGACTAACCAGGACTGACGCTGTTTTTAGCAGAACTGCCATGATGTTGTTTTATGTGCAGAAAACAAAAGTTCTCGGAATGACCTGAAACTCCGCGGAATATCTTACAATAAATAATAAAAAATCCTCGCCAAAGATGAAGACCAGGGGGCCCACACCCTGTCCACAAGGGTGGGGGCGCACCCCCCTACCTCGTGGGCCCCCTGGAGACCTCCGACTCCAACTCCAACTCTATATATTTGCTTTCGAGGAGAAAAATATAGAAGAGAAGATTTTATCACGTTTTACGATACGGAGCCGCCGCCAAGCCCTAAAACCTCTCGGGAGGGCTGACCTGGAGTCCGTTCGGGGCTCCGGAGAGGGGGATTCATCGCCGTCATCATCATCAACCATCCTCCATCACCAATTTCATGATGCTCACCGCCTTGCGTGAGTAATTCCATCGTAGGCTTGTTGTACGGTGATGGGTTGGATGAGATTTACCATGTAATCGAGTTAGTTTTGTTAGGTTTTGATCCCTAGTATCCACTATGTTCTGAGATTGATGTTGCTATGACTTTGCTATGCTTAATGCTTGTCACTAGGGCCCGAGTGCCATGATTTCAGATCTGAACATATTATGTTTTCATCAATATATGAGAGTTCTGATCCTATCTTGCAAGTCTATAGTCACCTATTATGTGTTATGATCCGTTAACCCCGAAGTGACAATAATCGGGATACTTACCGGTGATGACCGTAGTTTGAGGAGTTCATGTATTCACTATGTGCTAATGCTTTATTCTGGTTCTCTATTAAAAGGAGGCCTTAATATCCCTTAGTTTCCATTAGGACCCCGCTGCCACGGGAGGGTAGGACAAAAGATTTCATGCAAGTTCTTTTCCATAAGCACGTATGACTATATTCGGAATACATGCCTACATTACATTGATGAATTGGAGCCAGTTCTACGTCACCCTATGTTATGACTGTTACATGATGAACCACATCCGGCATAATTATCCATCACTGATCCGATGCCTACGAGCTTTCCATATACTGGTTTACGCTTATTTACTTTCCCGTTGCTGTTGTTACAATTACTACATAATACCAAAAATATTACTTTGCTTTCATTACTCTTTTGTTACCGTTACCACCACTATCATATTACTTTGCTGCAGATACTAAGTTTCCAGGTGTGGTTGAATTGACAACTCAGCTACTAATACTTGAGAATATTCTTTGGCTCCCCTTGTGTCGAATCAATAAATTTAGGTTGAATACTCTACCCTCGAAAGCTGTTGCGATCCCCTATACTTGTGGGTTATCACAACCAAGTTACCACTGCCTGCCGGGAGTTAACTGGTGCCGGTTTAAGATGGTCTGCCGGTTTAAGAATGTCTGCTGAGTTATCATCTGACTTAGCTCATGTCTTAACTGTCAGCCGGTTTAACAACCTGCCGGTTTACCGTCTGGGTTAACTGCATGTTTTACCTGTCTGTCTTAACTGTCAGCCGGTTTAACAACCTGTCGGTTTACCGTCTGACTTAACACCATCCGATTTACCACCTGCCTTAACACTTGCCGGTTTACCACCTGCCTTAACACCTGTCGGTTTATTAAGTCCCAGCCGGGTTATAACTCCAGCCAGATCATACCGCGGGGTATATCCCCGACATTAGCCCCCAGTTTAATTTGGATTTATCCATGTTAAACTGATCCTGATCATCCTTAAGTCCTTGTTACCTCCCTCCTCTATAAAATCCGGGTCAATAGGCCAGCTTCATAATCAATTTGCTGACATTGGTTTGTCACAGAGAAATATTGTGAAGAATAACTCCTTTGACTCAGCTCCCAATGCTTAAAAAATATTGATCTTTGAAATATTCATCTGATCTTCAGCTGGTTTAAGAATGTAGAACCTTGCCGGTTTAAGAAGGTAGAACCTTGCCGGTTTAAGAATGTAGAACTTTGCCGGTTTATCATTGTCGGTTTACAAATATTGATGGCACGGGGTCATAATTGTAGTTAACATCAAGCTTGAAAATGTACCTCTTATATGGCTATTACTTGTAGCCCCAAGTCTTAAGAAGGTAGCATAGCAACAGCTTAAGACTTGCTTCAATATGAATGTCACAAGCTTGAATAAATCCAGGTTGTTCATCTCAATCACCAGTTAGAACTGAGTATTCCACATATGTAGCCCCCAAGTGCCGGGCTGTCATTCTTGCAGCAACCTGGGACTTGAAATTGCCTTATGCTCGTAAAAACTTCAACCAGTGTAGCCCCCAAGGGCCGGGTTATTATGCAATAATGAGCAGGGACTTTGTAAATATGATCATGTAAACTTGAGCAGCAAAGTGTAGCCCCCAAGGGCCGGCTCAATAAGATAATATTGAGCTGGGACTTGATATATTCTTCAATGAAAATAACATCATATGATATAACCCCCATCATGGGGCTTGAACCCACGTCCACAAGGTTGAGAGCCTTGTGCTTTACCAACTGAGCAGTGGATCCTTCAATAACAGATGAAAATTTGTGTACCTTGAATTGTTGACAGGAGCAATTGGGAGCCCTCAAGGGCCGGCTCATTATGATGTGATGAGTCGAGTCTTCAATAAGTGAGCAAACAATGACTTTGCATTAGCCCCCAAGTGTCATGGTGCATGCTTGCAGCGACATGAGACTTGTGTATTTGATGTAATCCCAACTTGAATAATGTAGTCCCCAAGTGTCGGGTCGTAAGCCTGCAGCGACTCGGGACTATTCCTTTAATTGTAGAATAAATCATATCCATTGATAATATGATAGTCATTGCGCTAAAGCGACTTTGAAAACCTTAATCATAATACTGGTTATTGATAACCATAATAAAATCCAGCCGTGTTGGCTATTAAAGATTTTGAATAATATAACCTGGTTTGAAAACCGATTACTGACATATAAACCGGTATATCCATGCACATATGATACATGGTATGATGATGTAATGATGATGCAACGTATAATGCAATACATGATGATGTATATTTATGATCAAGAGGGTTTAAGCTATGGTTCGGATACGACCAGAGCCCCCATGTAGTCATAATTATGGCATTGCGCCGATCAAGAGGTGTAGCTGCGGTTCGAATACGACCAAGCCCCCAAGTGATTTCCCTAGTGCCCTTATGCCTATCAAGAGATGTAACTATGGTTTGAACCCATAGCCCCCAAGTGATTTTCCTGGTGGCCTTATGCCTATCAAGAGGTGTAGCTATGGTTCGGATACGACCAAGCCCCCAAGTGATTTTCCTGGTGGCCTTATGCCTATCAAGAGGTGTAGCTATGGTTTGGATACGACCAAGCCCCCAAGTGATTTCACTGGTGCCCTTATGCTTATCAAGAGGTGTGACTATGGTTCGGATATGACCAGAGCCCCCAAATGATTTCCCTGGTGGCCTTAAGCCTATCAAGAGGTGTGACTATGGTTCGAACCTAGCCCCCAAGTGATATTGTGAGATGTGCTCAAGGGATACCCATGTTTGAGCTGTGCTATGTAACGGACTCTCTTTGGCCCCTTATGATAATATTGGCTTGATAGCCGGATTACCGAAGTAACCAGAGCTATGCTCTTATGATAATATTGGCTTGATAGCCGGAATCAAGAGGGTAGTAACGCTATGTTCTCTTTGGTGAATACACCTATGTTTGAACAGGAAACCCCCAAATGATATTGCGAGTTGTGCTCAAGGGGTACCTATGTTTGAGTTGTGCTTTTGCAACAGACTCTCTTTGGTCCCTTTATTTTTTCTTGAGAACTCGAACTTGCGAGAGATTATTCTTCTGAACCGGAAATTCTTAAACCGGATATTGAGAGCTTCAAAGCTTTGTGGGAGACAGCTTTCCCTTGAGCCGGATTTTAAACCGTAATCCTTCTCTTTAAGCCGGAAATTTTCTGACGGCCTTTAAGTTTGCACCAATATGACAGTTTGGGGTCCTGCATTAAATAACTCTGCAAGCCGGAGTAATTGCTCTTTAAAAAAAACAATATATAAAAATACACTGGATGGATTGCACCTGATATGTTAGGCCAGAAATTATCCACCGCGGAGTTGATGATCAGCGCGGTAAAGTTGAAATCAATCCCGGCTGAGTCGGCCGTGGGAACATAAAGATGAGCCAGTCACAGCATTGTAAGCCGGTGCGGACGAGTAAGTTGCCAGCGCGTTGATATAAACCCGAAGTATAATGCCTCATTTGTAATGAACAATTGCACTGCATCAAAAAAAATATCGCAATCCAAAGTAACCATTCACACAAAAATTTATGTGTTATTAAAACAGACTGGATTCGCGACAGAGGCAGCTCGGGCAGGCTTGGCCATGAGTCAATTGACCTGATTGCTTTCGTTCGGTGAGCCCTCGGAGGTGGAAACGGCTAGCGTGGTTGGTAGGTGGTCAACGAGGCACCAGTGAATCAAGGCTGTACTGGGGGCACAACAGCGGCAGGTTGGAGAGGCGCGGCCACGGTCGGTTCAGCCGAGTGCGCATAGCAGCAGAAAAGGAGGGCCGGTTTAAGGTTAGTACTATTGCTAGAAGGTACGTGTTCCTGTAGTACACAGCTGCTGTTTCCCCAAGTTTCACGTGAGCTACTTTGGCAGTATGCACCATCACATAATTTAGGCAGCTATCCGATTTGTTTCTATCTTGTTGGACGTGCACCAACACTGAGTATATTCGGATATGGTAGCTGATCTGAACGCGAAATACTCCTTTCCTTTGTCTTGTCTTGATGATAAACTTGTTGTAGTATTCCCTCCAGTCCATGCGTACACACATCGCTCTGGCGCGGCTGGTTTGACGAGGCCACGGAGTTGAGTACGACAGCAGCCTTGCGGTAGAAAACGGGCCGACCGTGCGACTTGACTGCAGTCGACGAGTTGAAAGTGGGCCGTAGCAGTGGGCGGTTTACGGGCAACAGGCGACCGCACGACGGCATGAAGTAGAAGGGCCCCAGACTGAACGGCGCGCGGCCATGATGACTTGGAAGAGGCAGCCCGGGGGCACCGGTCTAAAGCAACGAGGCCGGGTCGTAGAGGCCGCTCCAGTTGCGGCCGTGTAAGCGGAGTAAGGGCACTTCGGTGGTTTGGAAGTGGCGGCCCCAGGCGACTTGCAGTGGCAAATCGTCCCACAGGCAGCGAGGCGAGTCCGTGGTGACCCGGTAGCGGCGATTCATGGAGGAGTGCGGCTGAAGTGGCTCAAGGTGGATCCGGTTTATCGGGCACCATGGAGACCCCCAGCGAGGAGAGGTGAAGCAGCGAACTGGCACGGGATGCGACGGCGGCTCGGAGGTCAGAACCTCAATGGCGGCCAGGAAAACGGAAACAGGTCCAGTTTAGAATCGGAGGTGGTAGAGAATCGGCCGGCGACCCGAGGAGTGAGGCCAGGCAGCTTCAGAAGCGACTGGGGCTTTCAGAGATGAACCTGCAGCAATGAGCCGACGGCGTGAGGTGTGGTGACCAGCAGTGCTTGGCATTGGAAAACAGGGCGACCCGGCGTGACGGTTCACGGGTGGCTTGGGCCGCTTTGAGGCCATGGCTGGACCTGGCGATTCAGGCGATCGAGCAGCTCGGGTAGTCTGGCGAGATCACAACGGCGGTGAGAACAACCCGCAAAGGCACGAGGCAGGGTTTTGACCCGGCGGCGACTCAGAAGCGGGTGCAGGAATGAGGTCCGGTGAAGGCGGCTCGAAGACAACGGCTTTGATGACTCATAGGCCATGACCTGCAGCTGAACTGAGCGCCGGCGACTTGATACAGTTTGTTGAAGAGCGGAAACGGCGAGGCGTGATGCGGTTGCAGCGGATTAAAAGTTCTGGCGGATATATGGCCCAGCAACAGCTGATAGAAGCGACTTAAAACGGAGGTGAGTCACGGGATCAACTTTAAAGCGGTGACTCCACAGACATGACTAACAGTACCGGAGGTTTGAACCGGCCAGCGCCGGACTGATGGCTCAGAAGTGACTCAAGAGATTTTTTGACTTGTTTTCGTATTGACCCGATCTTCATGTTATAATCGGAAGCAACATCCAACCGTGTGCGTATCCTCAACAACAGATGGATTTGGCTGATTCGACGTTGGGACTCTGAACTTGCCCACAACAGCAACAACTGGTGGCTAAAAATTTATACGCAGCGGGTCTCAGCTTGGAGGCCGTGACGGTCGTGGCGGTTCACAGGCGCGGGGCCGAGGCTGAAACGGCGCGAGGCCCGCTGGTCGATAGGTCGGCTCGACGCAGCAAAGGCGACTCGGTGATTCGACGCGACAGGCTGGCTCGCAAGTGGAGGCCGACTGGAAGTTTGAGCGTAGAGCTTGGTCTCTGCTATCAATGCGTGATAACAAATTTCTGTAGACCGTCTCAACCGTGGCAAAAGTGGATTAGCGTGGTGGCCGGTGAAGATGGCTCGGCGCAGGACCACAACATAGCCCGGACAGTGGCTTCATTCAATGGCGAGGCCATGATTTGTCTTATTCGGTAATCTGCAAGTACTACTACTATTTCAGGGAAAACCGGAGTACTAGTATTTGACTGACCAATCAATTGGCCGGTACCCGTACAGACCAAGTCCAACTCATATTCCGGTCAATCTATGCATCACGTCACTGATTAGGAAAATACGATCCATCGACCCGGCAGGTGACGGAGAGATAGCATTAGCAGAGGCCGAAGGAGGGCCGTGGCAGAAGTGGCGCTGCCGCAAAGGGAAAACGAGGCGAAGTCGTGATAGGTAGCATTGACTCCTCCGGGTCGTGTTTGACTTTGGCGAAAACATCTTGAACCGCCGACAACATAAATCTGAACCAGTACTTAAACCGATTGGTCCTTGACGCGCCCGATCAAAATTCCATCAATCTCGACGACTTTTCAAATAAACAGCGGCCAAAAAGTTCGCAACCCTAATTCTTTTTGAACCTTTTTAAACCTCCCAAGTCTTCAAATCTGGATTGATGAACTTGATACCGATGCAAATCCTTTCAAACCAGCTCTTCATCCGAAAAATTGCGAACTCCTCGATCCTTAGAAGAGATCCCTCCAAGAACTCAACACCACCGTGCGCGGGCCCCATGGTGGGCGCCAACTGTCGTGGTTTTGTCATGGCAGATGTCCTAGTGTGAGGACTTAGTCGTGAGGCCAACGCATCTATGTGGTAGCTTGAGAGGGGTTGAGTGGAATCGAGAGACGCAACGCAAGACAAAGGTTTAGACAGCTTCGGGCCCCGGGTAACATCATCCAGTAACAACCCTACATGCTGTTTGAGGCTATCTCTTATTATGATCATGAGAAAGTCGTCGTAAACCGACTCTCCTAGTTAACCCTAACCCTTTACGATTGTTTCCTCCTCCTTCTTCCTCTTTGGGGAGCCCTGCCCCTCCTTATATATGTTGAAGGGGCGGGTTACATGTAGAGTCCAACTCGGACTTAAGACTTAACTATTATGACTTCTCTTCTTGGGCTTCTTAACATCTTGGGCTTCATAACGTCTCGGGCTTCATAACTCCTGGCAACCCAGTTACCACTGCCTGCCGGGAGTTAACTGGTGCCAATTTAAGAATGCCTGCTGAGTTATCATCTGACTTAACTCCTGTCTTAACTGTCAGCCGATTTAACAACCTACCGGTTTACCATCTGGGTTAACTGCATGTTTTACCTGTCTGTCTTAACCGTCAGCCGGTTTAACAACCTGCCGGTTTACCGTCTGACTTAACACCATCCAGTTTACCACCTGCCTTAACACCTCCCGGTTTACCACCTGCCTTACCACCTGCCGGTTTACTAAGTCCCAGCCGGGTTATAACTCCAGTCGGATCATACCGCGGGGTATATCCCCGACAGGTAGAGTTATCGTTAACGGAATCACCTAAAAAGTCCTCGTATGTCTGCGCTCCTCCCTATCTTGGTGTATTTATCCTTCAAGAGGACTGATAACCAGACCACTCGATGGGGCTTGTAGGATAGAAACCTGAAAGAAAACAAGCAAAAGTGAAAGTATGTGTGTATCCGATGTCGGTTGAGCCGTATCGTGGATCACAAGCTAGCTATACCTCCGTCGATGCCCATGGAATTTTGAGTGCATAGTTATGTACGCGCGACACGCATGCCACCACTTGATCGGGACTGAGAAGGAGGCCGGATTGCTAGTCGAGCTCCTGACGAGCCGATCTCTCCTGCTGCATAGTAGTTCGGACCCTCTTAAGGGTGTCCGAGGGCTCGGCAGCTGAATAAAGGTTCTGCTTGAGAAGGCCGCTTTGTACTTCTGCTGCTAGGGCAGCTGTGTGCTCTTCTGTACGGAGAGAGCGTTCCGTATTGCCATTGACTGTTATGACACCGCGTGGGCCGGGCATCTTAAGCTTGAGATAAGCATAGTGTGGCACTGTGTTGAATCGAGCAAACACTACAAAAAATACACTTCCGTGATGATACGTGTTTGTCACAGTAGGTCACGTTTTCTGTCATGCATGTACATCCATGACAAAATTATGACAGAATGAAGATAGTCATACATGTGCTGTCGTACAAGTGTTCCATGACATTACCAAAATTATCATCACGAAAGTGTCCACTTCCATGACGATAAATCGCACATCATAGAAGTGCTTTCATCAAGGGTGACCGACACGTGGCATCCACCGTAACGAAACGCCGTTAAGCTATCGGGTTTAGTTTTGGATCCGATAACCCGTTAACAGCCCCGACCAATGGGGATTTTCCACGTGTAAAATCATCATTGGCTGGAGGAAACACGTGTCGGCTCACCGTTGGGACAGATGTCATCCACTCATTGGACCCAAAGCGCCTATGATACGTAGACATGTGGCACGGCCCAACAGAGGCCCATTCCTGTGAAAAGGCCGGCCCATTTGACTTGGTCAAAAGGTGGCGGGCCGGCCCACGGCAAGCCTGTTAACGGCCTGTTCGCATATAGCCAATTTACAGCCCGCTAACCCAGGGCCCGTTTATGGCCTATCCGAATTAGACCCAGTAGCGTCATCTGGGCCGTCCAATATAATTCCAGCCCGTTTTAACTTCCGGCCCATGTATGGCCCATGACGTCTTTCGGCCCGTATGAGGCCCTTATTACTCTCGGCCCATTAACGACCCGTGGTAAAACTGGCCCGTAATGAGAAGTGTATCACTTTATACCCATTAACGACACGTGGTGAAACTGGCCCATAATGAACAGTGTATCACTTTATACCCATTAACGACCCATTATTCCATTGGGCCGTTTCCAGCCCAGGTTATCTTTTGGCCTTCTCGGGGCCCATTTAGTCTTGGGCTCATTTCCACATTCGTTTACTTACGGCCCGCTACTGTCATTTTCTGCTTGTGGGCCAAATTCAGCCCATGGTTACAGTTGGCCGGTTTTTGGCCCGTTAATACGTTGGGCCGTTTTCATGGCGTCATCAAAATACGGCCGATTAACGACGGCCCATTATGGTCGGCCCATGAACGGACGATTTCAACTCTAGCCCATTTACGACCATGTTTGGCCAACCGATCATAAGCCCGTAGAAGGCCCATCGATGATACTGCCCATAGAAGGCCCATTGTGTCTACGGCCCGTATAAGGCCCATTGTTTCTACGCCACGTAGAAGGCCCATTGTTTATATGGCCCTTAGAAGGCCCATTGTTTCTATGGCCCGTAGGAGGCCCATGTTAACTACAGCCGGTGGGCATCAAAGTTCGCCACCAGTGAAAATATAGGGAGCACCCTACACTATACAAAAATGGCTTGTTGTTTTCTTCAGCCGGTGGCTGCACATTAAGAAGAAATTTTGTATCGCACCAAAACAAATTACAACTATAAAACAAAAGGAAGGTTGGCACAAAAGTTAACAGTCTAGCAGATAAATGCACCACCAGAAGTTTAGAAGCTTAGTTCATTTGACCTGACTGTTATGTTTTCATGCTGTATTATCCGATGTAGCACCATAACCTTCGCCTTCAGTTCTCCTAGGCTCCTGAACAACATAGCAAATGTCTGATAGTCTGGTTTCAAAACCGTGCATATCTTGACAACATCGAACAATGTCTCTCCTTGTTTCACAAAGGGTCTTTGTTAGGGAATGGACTTGTGTCTGGAGCGCAGATACAACATTGTTTTGAGCTTGCATATCTTGATCATGAGGCAGTTTGGATGAGATTGCCTTAACAACCAAGTCAGTATTACACAGGAACGTGCTTTTGGCACTGTTAGTGGACAGGTACTGACCCACTGCAGCAAGAGCTGACATTGCGGTTATAGTTGCCTCGCCACCTTCAGAAGGTGGCGGTTCCACCATTTTTTCCATAGCTCGCTGAAAAGTTGTGGTTTTACATTAGTAGTGTAAGTGCATCTAGTGCCACCCCTAGTTGGTTTTGGAGTATTGACGACAAACCTAGTTGAGGGACTAATGTGTTTGTGAGAATTGCAGGATAACACAGGTAGAAGTCCCTCATTGATTCGGTTTTCCTACCAGAGATGACCCCTAAAAATGTATGAAGACATTGGTGTCAAAGGTGGTATATGAAGATATTCACATTGAAGACTATGACAAGAGAAGACATCGCATGAAGCCTATGGAGCTCAAAGAATTAGATCTTTCGTAGTTCTTTTTCTTCTTTGTTGAGTCATAGGAACCACCGTACTGTTAAGTGGGGTCCAAGAGAACCAGTCAGAATGACTGAAGTGATGCCTAACCAAAACCTATGTCTTCGAGTGAAGACTATGAGAGCGAATCTTGTCCAGAGTCGGACAAGTCAGCTTTGCTTGTAGCCCAAGTGAAGTTGCCGTGTGAGTTTGAAATCTGACCGTTGGAACACGTGTCAGTTCCTTAGTGACCCAGGGTCATTTCGGACAAATCAGGTCGGGTTGCCTAGAGGCTATAAATAGCCCACCCCCTACAACCATAAACGGTTGGCTGCTCAGAGTTAGTATACGGCTTTTGTCGTTTGAGAGCAACCCACCTCGAAGCCTTTGAGAGAGAATTCCTTGCGATGATAAAGCCCTAACCACCCAAAGCCAAAGAGAATTAGGCATCACTTTAGTCTTCTTGTCTGTGTGATCTGAAGACTTATTACACTTGAGGACTGTGAATCCTCCAGCCGGTTAGGCGTCGCGTTCTGAGCATCCAAGAGACATTGTGGATCGCCGGTGAACGAAGTCTGTGAAGGTTTGGGAGTCTACCTTGAAGACTTACCAGAGTGATTGGGCGAGGTCTGTGTGACCTTAGCTCAAGGGGAATACGGTGAGGACTGGGTGTCCTGAGCTGCGTGTTCAGGACTGGGTGTCCGGGACTGTGTGTCCTCAGGTTTA
This sequence comes from Triticum urartu, assembly GCF_056163025.1. NCBI lineage: Eukaryota > Viridiplantae > Streptophyta > Magnoliopsida > Poales > Poaceae > Triticum > Triticum urartu. Next base: position 498,417,387 of record NC_141875.1, on the reverse strand, counting down.
AATACCTAGCCGCCCTAACCAGACGTACAGTTTCACAGTAACTAGAACTGGTCCAACACATCATTGTCTTCAACGAGTCACTGGTTTCATCCTTCCCTTCTCTTTACGTACTGTTACTCCTTGTGAAGTCATTGCATGATTGCACTATCTTTTATCTTCACTGAGTGACTGCGTGTTCTGTTTGGCTTCATAATATCTTCCTACCTGATCCTTACTACATTGCTGCTATTAGTCATTGTGCTTTCACTCTATTGAATACTTGACTATGGCTTGCCTAGTGTAGTCTACCTTCCGCTGCTGGGTAATAGGTTTATTTCTATCGTTTGTCTTCATAACTTCCACGTTTTGAAGACTTTCATAAAAATCGCCTATTCACCCCCCTCTAGTCGATATAACACACTTTCAATTGATATCAGAGCAAGGTACTCCCTTGTTCTGTGTGATTCGGTTTAACCACCTGGAGTTTTAGCTATGTCAACTGCAGGGATAATCAAAGTCTCCGCTGCGTGCCCCGTCTTCGATGGAACTAAATATCCCTACTGGAAGAATAAGATGCGCATGCATCTTGAAGCCATTGACGTCGACCTATGGTATGTCGTCAAGAACGGCGTTCCCAAGGCTGGAGAAGGTGTCACTGCTGCTGACGTCAAGAAGTTCGTTCAACTGGACTCTACTGCCAAGAATATCATCTGTGGTCATCTGACCAAAGGACAGTATGGCCGCGTGAGTGCTTTGGAAACATCTAAGCTAGTCTGGGACTGGCTCTCCAAGGTCAACGAAGGTGTCTCAACCCAGAGAGATCAGAGAATCAGTGTCCTTCGCAACCTCTTCAACCGCTTCAAGAGAAATGACAATGAGAATGTCCAGCTCACATTTGATCGACTCACTGACATCACGAATGAGCTTCAAGCCCTTAGCGCTACTGATATCACCAAGCATGAAGTCGTCAAGACACTACTGAGATCACTTGACAGTTCGTTTGACACCCTAGCCCTGATGATTCAAGAACATCCTGATTTCAAGACACTCGATCCGTCTGACATACTTGAGAGGCTCAACACACATGAGTTTGAGCTTTCTGAGAAAAGAGATATCTACGGTCCAAACTATGGGCGAACTCGTGCCTTGAAGGCAAAAGCTGTCTCCTCATCTGAAGAAGAATCTGACAGCAGTTCTGATGATCCTGAAGACATTGGAAGGGAACTTGCTATGCTTGTGAAGAAGTTCCAAAAATTCACCAAGAAGAAAGGCTTCAGAAAGTTTTCCTGATCAAGCTCAAGGAATGATGAAGCTTCTGCTCATGACTACAAGAAGAAAACATGTCACAAGTGCAAGAAACCTGGCCACTTCATCTCTGAGTGTCCGCAGTGGGACAATGAGAACAAAAAGAAGAAGAAGAGCAAGGAATATGACTGACGACAAGAAGAAGAAGAAATACTCAAAGTCTTCTTCCAAGTCTTCTTCAAAGTCTTCATCACACAAGAAGAGCTCATCTGGCAAGGCACGTGCGTTTGTTGGCAAGGAAATGGATTCAGAGGAGGAGTCCGCTTTTGAGGAGGCGGAGGTGGAGTCTGAGGAGGAGTCCGATTCTGGCGTCGCAAGTCTGGCTACAGCATACGTTGCCAAGTCCATCTTCAACACTGAAGACAATGACCTCATCACCGACACCGATGCAAATGACAAGGACTACTCCGCTCCTACCTACTGCTTCATGGCATGCGGTGCCAAGGTAAACACACGCACTACTCACTATCAAACTTCTAGTGACGATGACTCTGATTGTGGTTCAAAACCCAGCTACAAAACACTTGCTAAAATTGCAACTGAACAACAGAAAGCCACGGAACATATTCAAAAACTGTTAGACAAAAGCGATGATCTGTTAGGCACTGAAATGACTCGATCTGAGTCCTTAATTGAAGACATAAAAAATCTTCACGTTAAGTATGAGGAACTTGCAAGTCGTCATGAAATGCTCTCAACAACTCATGAAAAGCTTTCCTATGATTATCTTGAAAGGAAGCAAGATCTTGAGAAATTGAGAGCGGCTCATGAAGATCTTCAAAAGGAAAATGAGTCACTTCACGACAAACAGATTAGTTCCGCTCAGGAAGGATTTGAACCACCATGTCTTAAATGCATTGAGCGTGATAATGCTACTACTGTTGCTGAATGTTCTACTGCTGCTACTGTTGCAATATCTTCAACTGTTGATGTGGGAACTAACCCCTCTGCTGAGGATTCCACTGCTATTGCTGATGAGAATGCTAGGTTGAAGACATTGCTTGAAACAGGGATGTACAGAAGTCTTAAAGGGCATCAGACACTATGTGATGTCCTCAAAAAGAAGATCTTGAACCGAAACCCGAGGAAAGAGGGTGTTGGGTTCGTAAGGAAAATGAATGCTGATGGCTCTTACTGGAAACCTGAGCAGTACCCCAAAACCACATGGGTTGCTGCAAAGGAATCTTCAGCAGATCTATCCAATCTATCTGGCTTCACTTGTGCAAACCCCATTGTCATTGATGAATCCTTTGATGCAAACTATAAACTATTTAAGAATCAGAATGGTGAAGTGTTTGCCAGGTACATTGGTACTAACTGCAGGAATGGACCGCCTATGAAGAAGATCTGGGTTTCGAAAAAGTGTCTGGAGAATCTTCCTATGAATGTCATCATGACACCACACGTCAAGAAGACAAACCTCAGACCACAGGCTTCATACGGTCCAAAGGCTTCATACAGACAGAGGACTCACCTGAGTCGCACTAACGCAAATGTTTTGCAGGGAAACCATACTCAGGCCTATGAATATGAGCACGGTTCATCAAACCGCCATGTTCATAAGACCAAGAACTATTCTGCTTATTCTTATGAGTACTATTGTCCGCCTGCAAGACTTTTTGCTAGGGCTCCAAAGCCAAAGTTCTCAGATGCTGCACTTAGACTTATTGCTTCTAAGCCACCTTTGAAGATGTGGGTGGCTAAGAAAGCTTAACTCTCTTTTGCAGGGAAAGGTCTCCAGCAGAAAACCAAAATTGTCTCACGCTATTGCTGGGGACCTTAAACATCTTGTAGGGCGCAAGATCAAATGCCCGAATGGTCTTACTATGTACTTCGTTCCTGAATCGCTTGCTACTCTCCCTATCAGTTCTAATCTGGATCTAAGTTTTAATAACCCACTGGTTCGTCAAATGTTTTTGCTTCACAATTCTCTTCGTGAAGCCTATCTGAAAGTGCGTTATATCGACTAGAGGGGGGTGAATAGGCGATTTTTATGAAAGTCTTCAAAACGTGGGAGTTATGAAGACAAACAGTGAAGATTTTGCCTATTACTATGCAACGGAAGTTAGATTACACTAGGCAAGCCATGGTCAAGTATTCAATAGAGTGAAAGCACAAAGACAAACAGCTGCAGTGTAATAAGGATCAGGTAGGAAGAAGTTATGAAGCCAAATAGATCATACATTCACGTTGTGAAGACATAAGATAGAGCAAGCATGCAATGGCTTCACAATGAGTAACAGTAAGAAAAAGGAAGTGAAGATGAAACCAGTGACTCGTTGAAGACAATGATGTGTTGGACCAGTTCCAGTTGCTGTGACAACTGTACGTCTGGTTAGAGCGGCTAGGTATTTAAACCTTAGGACACACAATCCCGGACACCCAGTCCTGAACACGCAGCTCAGGACACCAAGTCCTCACCGTATTCTCCTTGAGCTAAGGTCACATAGTCCTCGCCCAATCACTCTGGTAAGTCTTCAAGGTAGACTCCCAAACCTTCACAAACTTCGTTCACTGGCAATCCACAATGTCTCTTGGATACTCTGAACGTGACGCCTAACCGTCTGGAGGATTCACAGTCCTCAAGTGTAATAAGTCTTCAGATCACACAGACAAGAAGACTTAAGTGATGCCCAATTTACTCTGGCTCTGGGTGGTTAGGGCTTTTCTCCTCGCTAGGAATTTTATCTCAAAGGCTTCGAGGTGGGTTGCTCTCAAACGACAAAAGCCGTGCACTGAAATCTGAGCAGCCAACCGTTTATGGTTGTAGGGGGTGGGCTATTTATAGCCACTTGGCAACCCAACCTGATTTGTCCGAAATGACCCTGAGTCACTAAGGAACTGACACGTGTCTCAACAGTCAGATTTCAAACTCTCATGGCAACTTTACTTGGGCTACAAGCAAAGCTGACTTGTCCGGCTCTGGACAAGATTCGCTCTCATTGTCTTCACTCGAAGACATAGGTTTTTGGTTTAGGCATCACTTCAGTCATTCTGACTGGTTCTCCTGGACCCCACTTAACAGTACGGTGGTTCCTATGACTCAACACAAAAGAAAAAGAACTACGAAAGATCTAAGTCTTCGAGCTCCATAGGCTTCATAACGTGTCTTCTTTTGTCATAATATTCAATGTGAATATCTTCATATACCACCTTTGTCTTCAATGTCTTCATACATTTTTAGGGGTCATCTTTGGTAGTAAAACCGAATCAATGAGGGACTTCTACCTGTGTTATCCTGCAATTCTTACAAACACATTAGTCCCTCAACTAGGTTTGTCGTCAATACTCCAAAACCAACTAGGGGTGGCACTAGATGCACTTACAATCTCCCCCTTTTTGGTGATTGATGACAAACTAGTTGAAGTTTTCAACGGGGAATATAGTCTGTGAAAGTGTAAAGGATAAGGAATTGTCTTCATAAGCTTCAAGGGCTCCCCCTGAAGATGTGCATATAAGTTAAGTTGCTTTTGGGATGCAAATGCACATGGCAGGTTGTACTTGTGGAGATCCAATTCAGCTTATGATGACAATCCACTATGCATGTGAAACTATATGAAGATAATGACATGCATAATGGAAAATGGACGTCTGCAGAATGAGATAAGTGCGGAATTTATCGTCGCACATGCGGAATTTATCTTCGCATACAGGGTGGCAAACGAGTAGCAGACGACCATCGAGTTTTAGTGTTACAACTCAAAGAACCAAATGAAGCAAAAACGAGAGTTGTAAACACGAAGCAAAATATAGCAAAACATAAAGCACCCGCCCATATGGACCCGCTTGAAGACTATCAACCCATATGCTTCTCCCCCTTTTGTCAGCAAGGACCAAAAAGGTTTGAAGACATAGAGTGTCTACTCGTTTCCAGGAGCAGCAGGGTCGTTGGAGGTGTTTGGCGGTGCAGAAGAGCTTGGAGGTGCTGAAGCAGGTGGCGGTGATGTAGCATCGTCTTCTTCATCAATAATTCTGGCAGTGACTGTGGCAGCAGATGAAGAAAACTCAGAGTCTTCAAGTGATGGTGTGTTTCGCATCACAGCCCTTCTAGGAGGTGTGGTGTCAAACTTGAAGCGCTCAGTGAAGCCATCCTCTTCTAGTTCAGCTTCAGTACACATCATTGATAGCCCTTTCCATGTACGACGGCAGGTTTCATGTGTAACGAAAGCATTCTTGGTGGCAAGGTTTCGAAGACGATTGACATCCACCAAGAGGCTTTTCATCTGACGCTTTAGCCAGTCGTGATGCCTATCTTGTTTTTGATGAAGGGCCACAAGAAGCTCTTGGTCAGTGAGAACACGAGCGCGCTTCTTGGGTCTTGAAGCAGTTGCACTATCAGTGGCTTCAGTTGAAGCAGGGTGTGGCGCACGTGTAGTGCCAGCCAAAGGATACACCCTGGAGATGGCTTCAACACCTTCATCGTTCTGAGTGAAGCTCTGGTGTTCTGCATTCTGAAGACTCAACGGTTGCTTGGCAGGCTCAGGATATATAGCTTCAGCAGAGGTATCCACATCTGGCAAGAAGATCCGATGGTTTCGGGTTGAGGGCTGATATGAGATCGCAGAGTGCAGTTTGATCAGCCTCATCACCCAAGGAGCATAGAACTTCAAACCAAATAAATCTGAGCCTGACGCTGCAAGTTGGCGTATGAAGAAATCCTGTGCGCTGAAGCATTTGCCATGAAGGATATAGAATATGAGAGTCTTCATTGCACCCTCAATCTTGGCATGTGGAGAGTGTCCCTTAATGGGCCAGAGAGTCTGCCGGATGATGTGATATATGGTCCTGGGCAGGTACTCAAGGTCTTCAATGAAGAACTCAGTTGGATAGGGTGCATCATGGGGCAATGGCTTCATCATTGAGAGCATCTGACTCATATTTGGTTCAGGCCTCTGGAATATGCTCTCAATAGCTTCAGCATGTAGTTGACAGCCTTCCTCGAAGAATTCGCCAGGAGTGGGCAGGCCGGTGAGCTCAATGATATCAAATGCATTGGCTTCATGATGGACATTGCCGGTCATCCACTCCAGGATCCAAGTCTTCGGATCTCTGCTGTATCCTTTAATATGGAGGGTGGCATAGAACTGAAGCAGAAGCTCTTCATTCCAGTGCTCTTCATCAGTGACAAACTGCAGCAGACCCACTTGCTTAAAGCAATCCAAAGCTTCCTCTAGACAGGGCAGACCAGCAATGGCTTCAACATCAAGGCGCTTGTGCGGGAAGATGCGACCTTGGTTGTATAGGATGCTTGAGTAGTAGATGCGCTGAGGATAGCTCCAGAACCTATCTGATGAAATCCTTTCCCTTGAATAGGGGTTCTTGGAGCTTTTGAAGTACGTATTGTCTGCCTTGAAGCTATTAATGTCAAAGGAGCCAGGTGCTGATGCAGGACCTGGGAACCTTGGCAGCCTTGGGACTGGCTTCTGAACATGAGGCCTGTGCTCAACATGGTAATCAAATTGAGGACCTGCAGCAGACTCAAGAACAGAAGTGTCTGGATCAGTAGCTTCGCTGTCTGCTGAAGCTTTTGGTGGGGCGAGCTCCACATTGGCTTCAGTGTTTGTTGTGGCAGCCGCAACATTTTCAGCCTCCGCTTGACTAGCTGGAGGGTCAGTCACAAGCACGTTCTCCTGGAGAACTGCTTCTTGGTGGAGCTCTTGTGTTGCTTCTTCTGCGGCTGATGCAGCCGGAATGTCTTCAGTATAGACTTGAGGCCTTGGACCTCTGCGAAGCCTGCAGAATGCAGACGACGCCTGTGGGGTTGGAGTGGGCTGGGCCTCATTGTCTTCTTCCTCCTGAGGGCGATCCTCCCATGACGCATCTTGTGCAATTGGCGTCAGAGGACGACCAATGCTGATGAGCTCGCTTTGTTCGTACTGAGGAAGGGCTGCATCATCTTGTACATTGTCCTGATGACCAATGTCTTCAGCAGCAATGGGGTCGGCTGCTGGTATGTCTTCAGCTTCAGGAGCCTCTGTGGAAGCAGGCTCATGAACTGTCAATTGTCGCTCTGCGTTGGGGTGAACCATAAAGATAGGTTCAACTATCAAGGGCTCTGTGGGAGCAGCCCGAGATTTCTTGATCTTTCTCTTCTTCTTGCTGGGGGCAGTAGGAGAGGCTTCAGAGCTTTTCCTTTTCCTAGCTTCAGCCTCAGCAGTTCTTGTCTTCTTGAGCTCAGAAGCTGTTGACCGGCTCTTTGGCTTCGAGCCAGTCGTTGTAGTTGGGAAGACAATTGGAACTGCTTCTTGCCTTGATGCCTCTGGTTCAGCCATAGCAGGCTTCTTCTTCTTCTTCGCGGCCATCTTGGGGTTGATGCTAGGACGCCCAAGTGCCTTGCGCTTCTCAGCCTCATTGTAGGCTTGTACACATCTTTCAGCCAGAGACTTCATCCGCTCACGTGAGCCCTGAGCTTCTGCACACTTCTTCAGAAAATTTTCCTTGAGCTCATGCAACATGGTCTTGAAGCTCTTCACTTCTTGCACGCTGAGCTTGGCCATATTCTTCTTGAACTGAGCCTTTTCATGATCAATTTTCTGCTTCAGCTCAACAATGCGCTGAGCAATGGCAAGTTCTGAAGCAATTGCGCCTTGGAAGGCGACGCTGAGGCCTACGGGCAGCTGCAGATCTTCGAAGCTTATGTTTGGCGTGGCAAACCATTCCTCGATGAAGTTGTGGATGATGGCGACATCAAAGAGAGGCAAATTGTTGAAGATTTCAGCTTCTTCTTTGCTCTTGATGAGCTGCTCTAGAGCATCATCTCCAAGATCTTCATCACTTGATAGATCAATGGCTTCGCTGCGCAGAATGGCAGCAGCTGTGAGCTCTTTGCCGGTGTGTGGCTGAGGCACCTTGGCCTTCTGGGGCTTGGAGACGTGGGATACGTCTTCAGACTGCACACTGTCTTCAGGAGGTGCAGTTGCCAATGGCTTCGCCCTTGAGATTTTTGAGGCAGGGGCCGGCTTTGAAGCTTTTGGCTTCTTCGTCTGCTTTGGCTTCGGTACAGCAGGAGCTTCATCAGACTCAGAGTCAGCTGGAGGGTCATTCACGGCAGTCCCTTGGACTAAGATGTGGGTGATGAGGCCTTCAAGGTTGGCAAATGGACCGATGACATTGGGTTCTGCATAGCGTGTGCCATCTGCCCTTGGTGCTGAGGGACCAGGGTTGAAGTTTAACCCAAATTTCTTCTTGTTCTGCTTCGCTGATTGTTGGGCAAACTGGAAGTTGCGCTTGAACAGATTGTCGTCACGACACCAGAGGAGTGACGACGGATGCGCATCATCAGGCTGTGGTCCTCGGACCATGCATGGGTAGAAGCCTTGAGCAATGGCTTCATCTCTGGTTCTAGGTACGAGATTCTTGTAAAGGACATCCCCCCATGGTCTCTTGATGGCACTTTTCTCAGCATACTCCTGGGTGACGAAGCGGTATTTGAACCATTGTTCTGCCCAATAGCGTCGAATCCATTGGATTCGGGTCTTGCGCTGCCCATAACTCTCTTCTGGATCTGCTTTATACATTTCTGCCAGGTCTTCAGGCAGATCTTTGGAAGTTCCTTCGCGTCGCTGTCTGCCCCCTTTCCTTGCTGCTGCTTCTGAAGCCATAAACTTTAACTTGAAAGGCTTCAAGACTTTCAAAGGCTTTCTTTTGCTGGACCAACAGGAACTGGCTTCAGGAGAGTTTATGTGATGCTGTAGGAATTCTGCAAATGAATGCAGACTATGAGAACCGAAGGATTCTCCCACGGACATGTACCTGTGACAGCATTAAGGTGCGAGGGAAGGGGAAGAGGTCATATGCATTCTCAGAAGGTTTTGAAGATTAATCAGTTTAGAAGACATTGACCTCATCGTGCGAAGACATTCACTCATAGATAAGAAGTTGGTTCCAGATTTGTACGAACCCACAGATCAGTACAAGTGAGGAATCTAACTACTTTGTGAAGCACAAGTGAATATACTAGGCATGTTATGAGATGCAGATTGAGAGATCTAACTTGTGTGAAGATAAACTTCTTATGGTAGAAAGTGACAGAACCATGAGATCAAACTGGGCTGTAAAAAGAAGTTTTATTTACCACACTTGGAACTGCTAGACGGAAGTGGGAGATGATGCCGAGCAGTTCAGTCTTCCGTGCCCTAACTTGGCGATGGAAGACACCTACAGCGACGGCGGAGAGACGATGTCCGCGATCGGCGTGATGACGGCGTCGGAGAAGTTGCGGCAGCGAAGCGCTTCGTCGCCGGCGTCGCCGAGTGCTAGCGGTGGCGCTAGGGTTCGTGCGAGGGTGGAAGAAGGAGATAATGACCACGGTAAGTGTGAATTTATAGGCTCAGGGGTGGCACTGTGCTATTACACAGGTGCCCCTGGCGATTCGCATCTGAGGAACGCGTGGCCAGTTTGTGGAAGTTTGGGGTTTGTTCCACGTCCCACGCACGCCTGGATTGTCGGGCGGTCGTTCCTACTTCTCCGGATTTTAGGTGGAGGAATGGGCATTTAAAGCGGACTTTATGGTTGTCTCTATATCTTCAGCTGACAAGGACGCAGTGAAGACATTCGACAGTTTCAATAGAATGCATATGACTTAGAGAGATAGACTTTGAGATAGAAAGCATAGAGAGATTAGGGTCCGATCACATTCACTTAGTTCAAAAGATTCAACTAAGAAGACATAGCTGTAAGTGAATGCTGTAGAGGACAGAACACTAGCATATATATATATATATATCTGTAGTCAACATAGTGAAGATAATCATGAAAATGTGTTGAGTTTGAAGCCAAATCAACTGTGAAGACATTGCAAGGTAACGCCATGAGTGAAACACTTCAAAATAGAACGTTTGGTGGTGGCGTTACCCACCGTATAGGAAGTATTAGACCCAGACACGGCGCACAATTATCGTGGCGCTCCGAAGTCAAATTCCACATTAATGTATTCACACTTAGAATGTATATCTTCATTGATTTGAAGATATACTTCACTTTGTGTGTTGCACATCTAAGTCATCAATATGCATAAGGGTTAGGATGCGTGCCTGATCACAGGACATTTGAGGATTCCAGGATATTTAGCTCACACCGTAACTTGCAAAACCTCTTCTCATCTAAGGGCTTGGTGAAGATATCTGCCAATTGTTCTTCAGTGTTGACGTGTATGATATCAATGTCTTCCTTCACAACATGATCTCTGAGAAAGTGATGACGAATTTCAATGTGCTTTGTCTTCGAATGCTGAACTGGGTTGTTCGCAATCTTGATGGCGCTTTCGTTGTCGCAGTAAAGTGGGACTTGCTTCAGATGAATATCATAGTCCTTGAGTGTTTGCTTCATCCACAGAAGCTGAGCGCAACAAGATCCAGCAGCAAGGTATTCAGATTCAGCAATGGAGAGAGATACACAGTTTTGCTTCTTTGAAGACCAACATACAAGTGATCGTCCCAGAAAGTGACATGTGCCTGATGTATACTTGCGATCAACTTTGTCACCAGCATAATCAGCATCCGAAAATCCAACCAAATCAAACTCTGAGCCCTTTGGATACCATAATCCTAGAGTTGGGGTGTGAGCCAAATATCGAAGAATTCGCTTCACAGCTAAGTGATGCGACTCCTTTGGTGCCGCTTGAAATCGAGCACACATGCAAACACTAAGCATAATATCTGGCCTAGATGCACATAATAAAGCAAAGAACCAATCATGGAGCGGTATACCTTTTGATCGAACTCTTTACCATTGTCGTCAGGACCTAGATGATGTTTGGCTGGCATTGGTGTTGTGAAACCTTTGCAGTCTTGCATACCGAACTTCGTCAGGCAATCTTTGAGATACTTCTCTTGAGATATGAAGATGCCATTGCGTTGTTGTCGTATTTGAAGACCAAGGAAGAACTTCAGCTCCCCCATCATGGACATGTGATATTGCTCTTGCATCATATATCCAAACTCTTCACTGTACTTCTGATTGGTGCAGCCGAAGATAATGTCATCCACATATATTTGGCACACAAACAGTTCACCATCATATGTCTTCGTGAAAAGAGTGGGATCCAGGGAACCAGGTATGAAGCCTTTGCTCTTCAGGAAGTATTTGAGTGTGTCATACCAGGCCCTAGGGGCTTGTTTGAGGCCATACAGTGCCTTGTTGAGCTTGTATACCATGTCAGGATGTTTTGGATTTTCAAAGCCAGGCGGTTGTGCAACATACACTTCTTCTTCAATCTTGCCATTGAAAAAGGCACTTTTCACATCCATTTGATATAGAAGTATGTTATGATGATTTGCATAAGCCAACATAATGCGTATTGCTTCAAGCCTAGCCACGGGAGCAAATGTTTCATCGAAGTCAATGCCTTCCACTTGAGTATATCCTTGAGCAACGAGACGAGCTATGTTTCTGACAACTTGACCATGCTCATCTTGTTTGTTGCGGTATATCCATTTGGTGCCTATTATGTTGTGCTTCCGTGGATCAGGACGCTTAACCAGTTCCCATACATTATTCAGCTCAAACTGTTGAAGCTCTTCTTGCATAGCTTGAATCCATTCAGGATCCATGAAGGCTTCTTCAACTTTCTTGGGTTCTGATATTGAGACGAATGTGAAGTGCCCACAGAAATTTGCTAGCTGAGTTTCCCTTGAACGAGTGAGTGGACCAGGTGCATTGATGCTGTCAATTATTCTGTCAATTTGCACTTCATTGGCAACATGAGGATGTACAGGGCGAAGACTTTGCTCTTGCTGATCTGTGTTGTTGTTGGGAGGAATGTCTTCAGGCTGAGCATTGTCTTCATGTTGATCAGGTGCTGAGATGATAAGCTCTTCTTCAGGATGAGCTTCAGAAGGTATAATCTCTCCAGTTCCCATAAGCTTGATTGATTCACTAGCTGGAACTTCATCTAGCACATTTGGCAGTTGCTCTCTTTGAGAACCATTTGTCTCATCGAACCGCACATCCACTATTTCAACCACTTTGTAATGAAAGAGATTGAAGACTCTATAGGAGTGCGAATCCTTTCCATATCCAAGCATAAAGCCCTCATGTGCTTTTGGTGCAAACTTTGAGGTGTGGTGTGGGTCCTTGATCTAGCACCTTGCGCCAAATACTCTGAAGTAACTCACATTTGGCTTCTTGCCAGTTAGGAGTTCATAAGATGTCTTGTTCAGAAGCTTGTGAAGATAAACACGATTGATTGTATGGCATGCAGTGTCAATGGCTTCAGTCCAGAATTTTCTTGGAGTCTTGTATTCATCTAGCATTGTTCTGGCCATCTCAATGAGTGTTCTATTTTTGCGTTCGACGACGCCATTCTGCTGTGGCGTGTACGAAGCTGAGAATTCATGTGTGATGCCCAAGGTATCAAGATATGTATCAAGGCCAGTGTTCTTAAATTCAGTGCCATTGTCACTTTTGATGTGTTTTATCTTGGCGCCAAAATTGTTCATAGCACGATTGGCGAAGCATCTGAAGACATCCTGCACTTCAGTCTTGTAAAGGATTATGTGCACCCAAGTATATCTAGAGTAATCATCAACAATGACGAAGCCATAGAGGCAGGCAGTAGTAGTAAAAGTTGAGTAGTGAGTGGGGCCGAAAAGATCCATGTGGAGCAGTTCGAAGGGTTGAGTAGTAGTCATGATTGTCTTCGAAGGATGTTTTGCCCTTGTAATCTTCCCTGCTTCACAGGCACCGCATAAGTGATCTTTCTTGAACTTGACGCCCTCGATGCCCATGACATGCTTCTTCTTCGCAAGGGTGTGGAGGTTCCTCATGCCCAAGCCTCTGATGCCAAAGCCAGCATTCTGAAGCTTTTGCAAGAAGACATACTGCAAGTTGTGGCCCTGCTGAGAAATCTACCACATACAGATCATCTTTTCGATACCCTTCAAACACTAGAGACTTGTCAGATTCCATTAGTACTAGGCAACGATATTTTCCAAACATTACGATCATGTTCAAATCGCAAAGCATTGAGACAGACATTAAGTTGAAGCCAAGGGATTCAACAAGCATGACTTTATCCATGTGTTGATCCTTTGAGATTGCAACTCTACCTAGACCCAATACCTTACTTTTACCAGTGTCAGCAAATGTGATGTGGCTCTTGTCAGATGGACGTAAGGTTGAGTCCATAAGAAGGCTTCTTTTGCCAGTCATGTGATTTGTACACCCACTGTCAATAATCCATTCTGAAGACTTTGAAGACGCTGGTGTCGTACCCTACAGTGCAGTTAGGGGGATAGGCTTCACGAAGAGAATTGTGAAGCAAAAACATTTGACGAACCAGTGGGTTATGAAAACTTAGATCCAGATTAGGACTAATAGGGAGAGTAGCATGCGATTCAGGAACGAAGTACATAATGATGCCATTCGGGCATTTTATCTTGCGCCCTACAAGATTTTTAAGGTCCCCAGCAATAGCGTCAGAAGATTTTGTTTTTCTGCTGGAGACCTTTCCCTGCAAAAGAGAGTTAAGCTTTCTTAACCACCCACATCTTCAAGGGTGGCTTAGAAGCAATAAGTCTAAGTGCAGCATCTGAGAATTTTGGCTTCGAAGCCTTAGCAAACAGTCTTGCAGGTGGACAATAATACTCATAGGAATAAGCAAAATAATTTTTGGTCATATGAACATGACGGTTCAATGAACCGCTCTCATATTCATATGCCTGAGTATGGTTTCCCTACAAAACATTTGCGTTAGTGTGACTCAGGTGAGTCCTCTGTTTGTATGAAGCCTTTGGACCGTATGAAGCCTTTGGTCTGAGGTTTGTCTTCTTCAAGTGAGGTGTCATGAAGACATTCACAGGAAGATTTTCCAGACACTTTTTTGGAGCCCAGATCTTCTTCATAGGCGGTCCATTCCTGCAGTTAGTACCAATGTACCTGGCAAACACTTCACCATTCTGATTCTTAAACAGTTTATAGTTTACATCAAAGGATTCATCAATGATAATGGGGTTAGCACAAGTGAAGCCAGATAAATTGGATGGATCTGTTGAAAGTTCCTTTGCAACAACCCATGTGGTTTTGGGGTACTGCTCAGGTCTCCAGTAAGAGCCATCTGCATTTATTTTCCTTACGAACCCAACACCTTCTTTCCTAGGGTTTCGGTTCAGAATCTGCTTCTTGAGGACATCACATAATGTCTGATGTCCTTTAAGACTTTTGTACATCCCTGTTTCAAGCAATGTCTTCAACCTAGCATTCTCATCAGCAATAGCAGTGGTATCCTCAGCAGAGGGGTTAGTTACCACATCAACAGTTGAAGATATTGCAACAGCATTAGCAGTGGAACATTCAGCAACAGAAGTAGCATTATCACGCTCAATGCATTTAAGACATGGTGGTTCAAATCCTTCCTGAGCGGAACTGATCTGTTCGGCACGAAGTGACTCGTTTTCCTTTTGAAGATCTTCATGAGCCGCTCTCAATTTCTCAAGTTCTTGCTTCCTTTGAAGATAATCATAGGAAAGCTTTTCATGAGTTGTTGAGAGAGTATCAAGACGATCTTCAAGTTCCTGATACTTAACGTGAAGATTTTTTATGTCTTCAATTAAGGATTCAGATCGAGTCATTTCAGCACCTAACAAATCATCGCTTCTGTCTAACAGTTTTTGAATATGTTCCATAGCTTTCTGTTGTTCAGTTGCAATTTTAGCAAGTGTTTTGTAGCTGGGTTTTGAATCACAGTCAGAGTCATCGTCACTAGATGTTTGATAGCGAGTAGTGCGTGTGTTTACCTTGGCACCGCATGCCATGAAGCAGTAGGTAGGAGTGGAGTCGTTCTTGTCATTTGCATCAGTGTCGGGGATGAAGTCATTGTCTTTAGTGTTGAAGATGGACTTGGCGACGTATGCTGTAGCCAGACTCGCAATGCTAGAATCAGACTCCTCCTTAGATTCCACCTCTGCCTCCTCAGAAGCGGACTCCTCCTCTGAATCCATTTCCTTGCCAACAAACGCACGTGCCTTGCCAGATGAGCTCTTCTTGTGTGATGAAGACTTTGAGGAAGACTTGGAAGAAGACTTTGAGTATTTCTTCTTCTTCTTGTCGTCAGAATCATATTCCTTGCTCTTCTTATTCCTTCTGTTCTCATTGTCCCACTGTGGACACTCAGAGATGAAGTGTCCAGTTTTCTTGCACTTGTGACATGTTTTCTTCTTGTAGTCATGAGCAGAAGCTTCATCATTCCTTGAGCTTGATCGTGAAGATTTTCTGAAGCCTTTCTTCTTGGTGAGTTTTTGGAACTTCTTCACTAGCATTGCAAGTTCCCTTCCAATGTCTTCAGGATCATCAGAACTGCTGTCAGATTCTTCTTCAGATGAGGAAACAGTTTTTGCCTTCAAGGCACGAGTTCGCCCATAGTTTGGACCGTAGATATCTCTTTTCTCAGAAAGCTGAAACTCATGTGTGTTGAGCCTCTCAAGTATGTCAGACGGATCGAGTGTCTTGAAATCAGGACGTTCTTGAATCATCAGGGTTAGGATGTCAAACGAACTATCAAGTGATCTCAGCAGCGTCTTGACGATTTCATGTTTGGTGATCTCAGTGGCGCCGAGGGCTTGAAGCTCATTTGTGATGTCAGTGAGCCGGTCAAATGTGTGCTGGACATTCTCATTGTCATTTCGCTTGAGGCGGTTGAAGAGGTTGCGAAGAACACTGATTCTTTGATCTCTCTGGGTTGAGATGCCTTCATTGACCTTGGAGAGCCAGTCCCAGACCAGCTTGGATGTCTTCAAGGCACTCACACGGCCATACTGTCCTTTTGTCAGATGACCACAGATAATATTTTTGGCAGTGGAGTCCAGTTGAGTGAACTTCTTGACATCAGCAGCAGTGACACCTTCTCCAGCCTTGGGAACGCCGTTCTCGACGACATACCATAGGTCGACGTCAATGGCTTCAAGATGCATGCGCATCTTATTCTTCCAGTAGGGATATTCAGTTCCATCAAAGACGGGGCACGCAGCGGAGACTTTGATTATCCCTGCAGTTGACATAGCTAAAACTCCAGGTGGTTAAACCGAATCACATAGAACAAGGGAGCACCTCGCTCTGATACCAATTGAAAGTGCGTTATATCGACTAGAGGGGGGGTGAATAGGCGATTTTTATGAAAGTCTTCAAAACGTGGAAGTTATGAAGACAAACAGTGAAGATTTTGCCTATTACTATGCAGCGGAAGTTAGATTACACTAGGCAAGCCATTGTCAAGTATTCAATAGAGTGAAAGCACAAAGACAAACAGCTGTAGTGTAATAAGGATCAGGTAGGAAGAAGTTATGAAGCCAAACAGATCATACATTCATGTTGTGAAGACATAAGATAGAGCAAGCATGCAATGGCTTCACAATGAGTAACAGTAAGAAAAAGGAAGTGAAGATGAAACCAGTGACTCGTTGAAGACAATGATGTGTTGGACTAGTTCCAGTTGCTGTGACAACTGTACGTCTGGTTGGAGCAGCTAGGTATTTAAACCTTAGGACACACAGTCCCGGACACCCAGTCCTGAACACGCAGCTCAGGACACCAAGTCCTCACCGTATTCTCCTTGAGCTAAGGTCACATAGTCCTCGCCCAATCACTCTGGTAAGTCTTCAAGGTAGACTCCCAAACCTTCACAAACTTCATTCACTGGCAATCCACAATGTCTCTTGGATGCTCTAAACGCGACGCCTAACCGTCTGGAGGATTCACAGTCCTCAAGTGTAATAAGTCTTCAGATCACACAGATAAGAAGACTTAAGTGATGCCCAATTTACTCTGGCTCTGGGTGGTTAGGGCTTTTCTCCTCGCTAGGAATTTTCTCTCAAAGGCTTCGAGGTGGGTTGCTCTCAAACGACAAAAGCCGTGCACTGAAATCTGAGCAGCCAACCGTTTATGGTTGTAGGGGGTGGGCTATTTATAGCCACTTGGCAACCCGACCTGATTTGTCCGAAATGACCCTGGGTCACTAAGGAACTGACACGTGTCTCAATGGTCAGATTTCAAACTCTCATGGCAACTTTACTTGGGCTACAAGCAAAGCTGACTTGTCCGGCTCTGGACAAGATTCGCTCTCATTGTCTTCACTCGAAGACATAGGTTTTTGGTCTAGGCATCACTTCAGTCATTCTGACTGGTTCTCCTGGACCCCACTTAACAGTACGGTGGTTCCTATGACTCAACACAAAAGAAAAAGAACTACGAAAGATCTAAGTCTTCGAGCTCCATAGGCTTCATAACGTGTCTTCTTTTGTCATAGTCTTCAATGTGAATATCTTCATATACCACCTTTGTCTTCAATGTCTTCATACATTTTTAGGGGTCATCTTTGGTAGTAAAACCGAATCAATGAGGGACTTCTACCTGTGTTATCCTACAATTCTTACAAACACATTAGTCCCTCAACTAGGTTTGTCGTCAATACTCCAAAACCAACTAGGGGTGGCACTAGATGCACTTACACTATCCACCTAACTGCACTGTAGGGTATGACACGAGCGTCTTCAGAATGGATTATTGATAGTGGGTGTACCAACCACATGACTGGCAAAAGAAGCCTTCTCATGGACTCAACCTTATGTCCATCCGACAAGAGTCACATCACATTTGCTGACACTGGTAAAAGTAAGGTATTGGGTCTAGGTAGAGTTGCAATCTCAAAGGATCAACACATGGATAAAGTCATGCTTGTTGAATCCCTTGGCTTCAACTTAATGTCTGTCTCAATGCTTTGCGATTTGAACATGATTGTAATATTTGGAAAATATCGCTGCCTTGTACTAATGGAATCTGACATGTCTCTAGTGTTTGAAGGGTATCGGAAAGATGATTTGTACGTGGTAGATTTTTCGGCAGGACCACAGCTTGCCGTATGTCTTCTACCAAAGGCTTCAGGATGCTGGCTCTGGCATCGGAGGTTAGGGCATGCTGGCATGAGGAACCTCCACACCCTTGCAAAGAAGAAGCAGGTCATAGGCATCGAGGGCGTCAAGTTCAAGAAAGATCACTTATGCGGTGCCTGTGAAGCAGGGAAGATGACGAGGGCCAAACATCCCTCGAAGACAATCATGACAACCACTCGACCCTTTGAACTGCTCCACATGGATCTTTTCGGTCCCACTCATTACTCAACTCTTACTACTACTACTTGCCTCTATGGCTTTGTTATTGTTGATGATTATTCTAGATATACTTGGGTGCACATAATCCTCTACAAGACTGAAGTGCAGGATGTTTTCAGACACTTCGCCAATCGAGCAATGAACAACTATGGCGCCAAGATAAAGCACATCAGAAGTGACAATGGCACTGAATTCAAGAATACTGGCCTTGATACATATCTTGATACCTTGGGCATCACACATGAATTCTTAGCCCCATACACGCCACAGCAGAATGGCGTCGTCGAACGCAAGAACAGAACACTCATTGAGATGGCCCGAACGATGCTTGATGAATACAAGACTCCAAGAAAATTCTGGCCTGAAGCCATTGATACTGCATGCCATACAATCAATCTTGTTTATCTTCACAAGCTTCTGAACAAGACATCTTATGAGCTCCTTACTGGCAAGAAGCCAAATATTAGTTACTTCAGAGTATTTGGTGCCAAGTGCTGGATCAAGGATCCACATCACACTTCAAAATTTGCACCAAAAGCACATGAGGGTTTTATGCTTGGATATGGAAAGGATTCGCACTCCTACAGAGTCTTCAATCTCTTTCATTATAAAGTGGTTGAAACAGTGGATGTGCGGTTTGATGAGACTAACGGTTCACAAAGAGAGCACCTCCCAAATATGCTAGATGAAGTTCCATCCAGCGAATCAATCAAGCTTATGGGAACCGGAGAAACCATACCCTCTGAAGCTCAACCTGAAGAGGAACTTATCATCTCTGCACCTGATCAACCTGAAGACAATCCTCAGCCTGAAGACAATCCCACTAACAATGACAATGATCAGCAAGAGCAAAACCTTCGCCCTATACATCCTTGTGTTGCCAATGAAGTGCAGATTGAGAGAATAATTGACAACATCAATGCACCCGGTCCGCTCACTCGATCAAGGGCAACTCAGCTGGCAAATTTCTGTGGCCACTTCACATTCGTCTCAATAACAGAACCCAAGAAAGTTGAAGAAGCCTTCATGGAACCTGAATGGATTCAAGCTATGCAAGAAGAGCTTCAGCAGTTTGAGCTGAATAATGTATGGGAACTGGTTAAGCGTCCTGATCCTCGGAAGCACAACATAATAGGCACCAAATGGATATACCGCAACAAGCAAGATGAGCATGGTCAAGTTGTCAGAAACAAAGCTCGTCTCGTTGCTCAAGGATATACTTAAGTGGAAGGCATTGACTTCGATGAAACATTTGCTCCTGTGGCTAGACTTGAAGCCATACGCATACTGCTGGCCTATGCCAATCATCATAACATACTTCTATATCAAATGGATGTGAAGAGCGCCTTTCTCAATGGCAAGATTGAAGAAGAAGTGTATGTTGCACAACCGCCTGGCTTTGAAGATCCAAAACATCCTGACATGGTATACAAGCTCAACAAGGCACTATATGGCCTCAAACAAGCCCCTCGGGCCTAGTATGACACACTCAAATACTTCCTGAAGAGCAAAGGCTTCATACCTGGTTCCCTAGACCCCACTCTCTTCACGAAGACATATGATGGTGAACTGTTTGTGTGCCAAATATATGTGGATGACATTATCTTCGGCTGCACCAATCAGAAGTACAGTGAAGAGTTTGGATATATGATGCAAGAGCAATATCAAATGTCCATGATGGGAGAGCTGAAGTTCTTCCTCGGTCTTCAAATACGACAGCAATGCAACGGCATCTTCATATCTCAAGAGAAGTATCTCAAAGATTGCCTGAAGAAGTTCGGTATGCAAGACTGCAAAGGCTTCACGACGCCAATGCCAGCCAAGCATCATCTGGGTCCTGACGTCAATGGTAAAGAGTTCGACCAAAAGGTATACCGCTCCATGATTGGTTCTTTGCTTTATCTATGTGCATCTAGGCCAGATATTATGCTTAGTGTTTGCATGTGTGCTCGATTCCAAGCGACACCAAAGGAGTCGCATCACTTAGCTGTGAAGCGAATTCTTCGATATTTGGCTCACACCCCAACTCTAGGATTATGGTATCCAAAGGGCTCAGAGTTTGATCTGGTTGGATTCTCTGATGCTGATTATGCTAGTGACAAAGTGGATCGCAAGTCTACATCATGCACATGTCACTTTCTGGGACGATCACTTGTATGTTGGTCTTCAAAGAAGCAGAACTGTGTATCTCTCTCCACTGCTGAATCTGAATACATTGCTGCTGGATCTTGCTGCGCTCAGCTTCTGTGGATGAAGCAAACACTCAAGGACTATGGCATTCATCTGAAGCAAGTGCCACTCTACTGCGACAATGAAAGCGCCATCAAGATTGCCAACAACCCAGTTCAGCACTCGAAGACAAAGCACATTGAGATTCGTCATCACTTTCTCAGAGATCATGTTGTGAAGGAAGACATTGATATCATACACGTCAACGCTGAAGAACAATTGGCAGATATCTTCACCAAGCCCTTAGATGAGAAGAGGTTTTGCAAGTTACGGTGTGAGCTAAATATCCTGGAATCCTCAAATGTCCTGTGATCAGGCACGCATCCTAACCCTTATGCATATTGATGACTTAGATGTGTAACACACAAAGTGAAGTATATCTTCAAATCAAAGAAGATATACATTCTAAGTGTGAATACATTAATGTGGAATTTGACTTCGGAGCGCTACGATAATTGTGCGCCGTGTCTGGGTCTAATACTTCCTATACGGTGGGTAACGCCACCACCAAATGTTCTGTTTGAAGTGTTTCACTCATGGCGTTACATTTGCTATGTCTTCACATTTGGTTTGGCTTCAATCTCAACATATCTTCATGATTATCTTCACTATGTTGATTATATATATATATACTAGTGTTCTGTCCTCTACAACATTCACTTATAGCTATGTCTTCTTGTTGAATCTTTTGAACTAAGTGAATGTGATCGGACCCTAACCTCTCTATGCTTTCTATCTCAAACTCTATCTCTCCAAATCATATGCATTCTATTGAAACTGTCGAATGTCTTCTCTGCGTCCTTGTCAGCAGAAGATACAGAGACAACCATTAAGTCCGTTTTCAATGCTCATTCCTCCACCTGAAACCCGGAGAAGTGGGAACGACCACCCGACAATCCAGGCGTGCGTGGAACGTGGAACAAACCCCAATATGCTGCATGATGGCCACGTGTTCCTCAGATGCAAATCGCTAGGGGCACCTATGTAATAATGCAGTGCCACCCCTGTACCTATAAATACACACCTCACAGCAGTCATTATCTCTTCTTCCACTCTCGCACGAACCCTAGCGCCACCTCTAGCCCTCGACGACGCTGGTGACGAAGCGCTTCGCTGCCGCAACCTCTCCGACGCCGTCTTCACGCCGACCGCGGACATCGTCTTCTCCGCCGTCGCCGTAGGTGTCCTCCGTCGCCAAGATAGGGCACGGACGATTGAACTGCTCGGCCTCCTCTTCCACTCCGTCTAGCAGTTCTTCGTGTGGTAAATAAAACCTCCTTTTTACGGCCTCTTTGATCCTATAGCTTTATCACTTTCTACCACAAGCAGTTTCTATTCACACAAGTTGGATCTCTTTCATACTGCATCTCATAACATGCCTAGTATATTCACTTATGCTTCACAAAGTAGTTAGATTCCTCACTTGTACTAATCCGTGGATTCGTACAAATCTGGAACCAACTCCTTATCTATGAGTGAATGTCTTCGCATGATGAGGTCAATGTCTTCTAAACTGATTTATCTTCAAAATCTTCTGAGAATGCATATGACCTCTTCCCCTTCCCTCGCACCTTAATGCTGTCACAGGTACATGTCCGTGGGAGAATCCCTTGGTTCTCATAGTCTGCATTCATTTGTAGAATTCTTACAGCATCACATAAATTCTCCCGAAGCCAGTTCCTGTTTGTCCAGCAAGCGAAAACCTTTGAAGCCTCTGAACGTATTGAAGCCTTTCAGATTAAGGTTCATGGCTTCAGAAAAAATCAGCAAGGAAGGGTGGCAGAAAGCGTCGAGGAGAAATATCAAGAGATCTGCCAGATGACCTCTCAGAGCTGTACAAGACAGATCCTGAAGAGGATTACAATCAGCGCAAGACGCAAATCCAATGGATTCGACGCTATTGGGCAGAACAGTGGTTCAAGTACAGATCTGTGACCAAGGAATATGCTGAAAAGAATGCCATCAAGCGACCATGGGGAGATATCCTCTACAAAAATCTTCAACCCAGGACCAGAGATGAAGCCATTGAACAAGGCTTCTATCCCTGCATGGTCCGTGGACCACAGCCTGCGGATGCTGACCCATCGTCCCTGCTATGGTGTCGTGACGACAATCTGTTTAAGCACAACTTCCAGTTTGCCCAGAACTCAGTGAAGCAGAACAAGAAGAATTTGGTTTAGATTTCAACCCTGGTCCCTCTGCTCCCCGTGCCGATGGAACTCGTGAAGCTGAACCCAATCTTCTTGGGCCCTTCTACAATCTTGAAGGCGTCATCACTCACATCGTGGTTCAAGGGACAGCCATGAATGAGCCTGCAGATGACGCTGAATCAGATGAAGCGCCTGCAGCGCCGAAGCCAAAGAAGTTGAAGCAGCCAAAAGCTTCAAAGCCGGTCTCTGCACCAAAAATCTCACGGGCGAAGCCACTAGCAACTGCACCTCCTGAAGACAGTGTGCAGTCTGAAGATTTGTCACGCATCTCCAAGCCCCAGAAGGTCAAGATGCCTCTGCCACACACCGGCCAAGAGCTAACAGCTGCTGCCATTCTGCGCAATGATGCCATTGATCTGTCAAGTGACGAAGATCTTGCAGATGACTCTCTTGAGCAACTCATCAAGAGCAAAGAAGAAGCAGAAATCTTCAATGATCTGCCTCTCTTTGATGTAACAATCATCCACAATTTCATTGATGAGTGGTTTGACATGCCAAACATCAGCTTCGAAGATCTGCAACTACCCATTGGCCTCAGTGTCGCCTTCCATGGCGCCATTGCTTCAGAGCTAGCCCTCGCTCAACGCATCGTCGAACTGAAACAAAAGATTGACTATGAAAAGGCTCAGTTCAAGAAGCATATGGCCAAGCTCAGCATGCAAGAGGTGAAAAACTTCAAGATTATGTTGCACGAGCTGAAAGAAGCCTTTCTCAAGAAACGCGCAGAAGCTCAGGGTTCTCGGGAGCGCATGAAGAGCCTGGCTGACAAGTGTGTGCAAGGCTACAACGAAGCTGAGAAGCGCAAGGCCCTTGGGCGTCCGGGCATTGATCCCAGGATGGCTGCTAAGCAGAAGACGAAGCCCATTGTGACCGAACCTTTCGCACCAAGGCAGGAAGCAGATCCCATTGTCTTCCCAACTAGAATGACTAGCTCGAAGCCAAAAGGCCGGTCAACCGCTTCAAAGCTGAAGAAGACGAGGACTACTGAGGCTGAAGCCAGGAAGAGGAAACATCCTGAAGCCTCTCCTACTGCCCCCTCCGAGAAGAAGAGGAAGACCAAGAAAGAACGGGCTGCTCCCATAGAGACTTTGATTGTTGAACCCATTTCTATGGTTCGTCCTGACGCTGAACGCCAACTGACAATCCATGAGCCTGCTTTCACAGAGGCTCATGAAGCTGAAGACTTTCCAGCAGCTGATCCCATCGCTGCTGAAGACATTGGTCACCATGACCATGTAGAAGATGGTGTAGTCCTTCCTCAGCTCGAGCACATCGAACTCATCAGCATTGGTCATCCTCTGACGCCAATTGCTTAGGATGCTTCATGGGCTGATCGCCCACAAGAGGAAGAAGACTTTGAGGCCCAGCCAACTCCAACTACACAGGCGTCACCTGCGTTGCGCAGGCTTCGCAAAGGACCAAGGCCTCCAGTCTCTGCATCTGAAGCTGAAACTGCTGAAGACATTCCGGTTGCATCAGCCGATGAAGAAGAAGTCTCACAAGCTGCTGCTCCCCTGTCCCACCAAGAAGCGGTTCTCGAGGAGAACGTGGTTGTGACCGACCCTCCAGCTCGTCAAGTGGAGGTTGAAAATCTTGAGGCTGCCACCACCAACACCAATGAAGCCACTGACGCTGTCATGGCTGAAGCTAATGTGGAGCCCTCACCAACAAAAGCACCAGAAGTCAGCGAAGCCACTGATCCCACTGCTTCTGTTCCTGCGCCTACTGCCGGTCCTCAATTTGACTATCATGTTGAGCACAAGCCTCAGGTACAGAAGCCAATCCCAAGATTGCCCAGGTTCCCAGGTCCTGCATTAGCACCTGGATCCTTCAATATCAATGGCTTCAGAGCAGACAACACATTCTTAAATAGCTCCAGGAACCCCTACTCAAGGGAAAGAATATCATCTGATCGGTTCTGGAGCTATCCGCAGCGAAGCTATTACTCCTGCATTCTATACAATCAAGGTCGCATCTTCCCACACAAGCGTCTTGACATTGAAGCAATAGCTGGTCTGCCCTATCTAGAAAAAGCTCTGGATTGCTTCAAAGAGGTTGGATTGCTGCCGTTCGTCACTGACCAAGAGCATTGGAATGAAGAGTTGCTACTCCAATTCTATGCCACACTTCACATCCGTGGGTATAACAGAGATCCTAAGACTTGGGTCCTAGAGTGGATGACAGGAAACGTTCATCACGAAGCCAAAGCCTTTGACATCATTGAGCTCACTGGTCTACCCACTCCCGACGATCTCTACGAATCTGGCTGTCAACTTCACAGTGAAGCTGTGGAGAGCATCTTTCAGAAGCCTGAACCTAACATGAGTCAGATGCTCAGTATGATGAAGCCATTACCCCAAGATGCTGCATATCCCAAAGAGTTCCTTGTTGAAGACCTAGAGTATCTGCCAAGGACTATTTATCACATCATAAGGCGAACTCTCTGGCCCATCAAAGGGCACTCTCCACATGCCAAGCTGGAAGGTGCAATGAAGACTTTGGTCTTCTATATTCTTCATGGAAAATGCTTCAATGCACAGGACTTCTTCATTCGCCAACTTGCTGCATCAGGCTCTGATCTGTTTGGCTTGAAGTTCTACGCCCCATGGGTAATGCGGCTGATCAAACTTCACTCCGCTATCTCATATCAGCCATCTGCTCGCAATCATCGGATTTTTCTGCCTGATGTGGATATGTCTATTGAAGCCATCTACCCTGAGCCTGGCAAGGAACCTCTAAGTCTTCAGAATGCAGAGCATCAAAGTTTTTCTCAGAACATTGAAGGAGTTGAAGCAGTCACTCGTGTGTATCCTTTGGCTGGCACTACACGTGCACCGCATCCTGCTCTCACTGAAGCCACTGACAGTACAACTGCCCCACGACCCAAGAAGCGCACTCGTGTTCTCAATGACCGAGAGCTTCTTGTGGCTCTTCATCAGAAACAGGATAGGCACCATGACTTGCTGAAGCGTCAAATGCAAAGCCTCTTGGTGGATGTTAATCGCATTCGCAATCTTGCCACCAAGAATGCTTTTGTTGCCCATGAAACCTCTCGCCGCACATGGAAAGGGCTGACGCTGATGTGTTCTGAAGATGATCTTCAAGAGGATGGCTTCTCTGAGTGCTTCAAGTTTGACTCCACACCTCCTCGAAGGGCAGTGCTGCGATGAACTCCATCTCTTGAACACTCTGAGTTCTCTTCCTCTGCTACAACTGTAAATGCCAGAGTGATCGAGGATGACGACGATGCTACTTCACCGCCGCCTCCTTCAGCATGCTTCGACACTGCTCCAAGCTCTTCTACACCGCCAAACACCACCGACGACCCCGCTGCTTCACCTACTCTTCATGGGAACGAGTAGATGCTCTATGTCTTCCAACCTTTTTGGTCCTTACTGACAAAAGGGGGAGAAGCATATGAGTTTGATAGTCTTCAAGCGGGTCCATATGGGCGGGTGCTTTATATTTTGCTTCGTGTTTACAACTCTCGTTTTGAAACATTTGGTTCTTTGAGTTGTAACACTTAAAACTCGATGGTCGTCTACTACTTATTTGCCACCTTGTGATGCGATGATAAATTCCGCATGTGCGACGATAAATTCCGCACTTAGATCATTTTGCAGACGTCCATTTTCCATTATGCATGTCATTATCTTCACATACCTTCACATGCATAGTGGATTGTCATCATAAGTTGAAGAGGATCTCCACAAGCACAATCTGCCATGTGCATTTGCATTCCAAAAGCAAACTACTTATATGCACATCTTCAGGGGAGCCCTTGCAACTTATGAAGACAATTCCTTATCCTTTACAATTTCACATATTATATTCCCCGTTGAAAACTTCAACTAGTTTGTCATCAATCACCAAAAAGGGGGAGATTGTAAGTGCATCTAGTGCCACCCCTAGTTGGTTTTGGAGTATTGACGACAAACCTAGTTGAGGGACTAATGTGTTTGTGAGAATTGCAGGATAACACAGGTAGAAGTCCCTCATTGATTCGGTTTTCCTACCAGAGATGACCCCTAAAAATGTATCAAGACATTGATGTCAAAGGTGGTATATGAAGATATTCACATTGAAGACTATGACAAGAGAAGACATCGCATGAAGCCTATGGAGCTCGAAGACTTAGATCTTTCGTAGTTCTTTTTCTTCTTTGTTGAGTCATAGGAACCACCGTACTGTTAAGTGGGGTCCAAGAGAACCAGTCAGAATGACTGAAGTGATGCCTAACCAAAACCTATGTCTTCGAGTGAAGACTATGAGAGCGAATCTTGTCCAGAGTCGGACAAGTCAGCTTTGCTTGTAGCCCAAGTAAAGTTGCCGTGTGAGTTTGAAATCTGACCGTTGGAACACGTGTCAGTTCCTTAGTGACCCAGGGTCATTTCGGACAAATCAGGTCGGGTTGCCTAGAGGCTATAAATAGCCCACCCCTACAACCATAAACGGTTGGCTGCTCAGAGTTAGTATACGGCTTTTGTCGTTTGAGAGCAACCCACCTCGAAGCCTTTGAGAGAGAATTCCTTGCGAGGATAAAGCCCTAACCACCCAAAGCCAAAGAGAATTAGGCATCACTTAAGTCTTCTTGTCTGTGTGATCTGAAGACTTATTACACTTGAGGACTGTGAATCCTCCAGCCGGTTAGGCATCGCGTTCTGAGCATCCAAGAGACATTGTGGATCGCTGGTGAACGAAATCTATGAAGGTTTGGGAGTCTACCTTGAAGACTTACCAGAGTGATTGGGCGAGGTCTGTGTGACCTTAGCTCAAGGGGAATACGGTGAGGACTGGGTGTCCTGAGCTGCGTGTTCAGGACTGGGTGTCCGGGACTGTGTGTCCTCAGGTTTAAATACCTAGCCTCCCTAACCAGACGTACAGTTGTCACAGCAACTGGAACTGGTCCAACACATCATTGTCTTCAACGAGTCACTGGTTTCATCCTTCCCTTCTCTTTACGTATTGTTACTCCTTGTGAAGTCATTGTATGATTGCACTATGTTTTATCTTCACCGAGTGACTGCGTGTTCTGTTTGGCTTCATAATATCTTCCTACCTGATCCTTACTACATTGCTGCTATTAGTCATTGTGCTTTCACTCTATTGAATACTTGACTATGGATTTCCTAGTGTAGTCTACCTTCCGCTGCTGGGTAATAGGTTTATTTCTATCGTTTGTCTTCATAACTTCCACGTTTTGAAGACTTCCACAAAAATTGCCTATTCACTCCCCTCTAGTCGATATAACGCACTTTCAAGTAGTACTAGAACAGAAGATATTAAGGAGGTAGGAAAACCAAATAAAATAACTTTGGTCTATATACAGAACTTATTCTGGTGAACCCATGTAAAATAATAGTTGTATTTTATTGCAAAGTACATAATAAAACCAGGTTCCAAACATATGACCATGTACCATCGCTAATGTATTGTCTATTTCTTCACACTGTATTGAGGGCTAAGGATAAAGAGATGAAGTTTATAATACGGTAAGCATAGTATGACATCATGCATATCACAAACAACTGAGAACAGACAAACAGGCAATTGTAACGTTGTGTGGGCAAGTCCAGCATGGAACTAGATTACAGGTCAAGATCGAAGGAACATCACTCCTATCTTTTAAACCTTGTAAGGTGTAATGATACACTAAGACAATTGTGTATAAAATTGAAAAGAGTAATAGACATTGGCTGCAAACCATGCAGTTCAAGGCACAAGTCAGAGTAAGTAGTAGTTAAAAGGCATGAGGATTAAGGACTTACAACAGCAGCTTTGACTGGTGTAGTCATGCCCTTCTTCTTGCTGGTGTGACAGTCCTTGAAGATTTTGACATCATTTGGTTTAGGTACTTTTGGTCCTTGCGGGTTTTCCTCTACATTTGGAACAAGTCAATATAGATCTGATAATATGGTACAGCGAAAAGAGTGAAACAGTAGCTAATTACAAGAGCCTCACAGTGTGCAATATAGCTACGAGATCCTATCGTCTGTTGGAATTTCACTTTCGTACGGTTGGCCTTGTTCTTTGAATAGTTCACCTACAAGAAGATAGATTTGTGTGGCACATGCGTAAATAGGACTTCAACATGTGATCTGATCACATATATATAATGTACCTAATACTTTGGATCGGACCAGTGTTTAACGAGGCCTCTCCAGTCTTCATCAGATATATTTTCCACTGGAGATGTTTGGGCAAGTTCACTGTTAGCCTTGCCTTCAAAGTGAGTTTTCCTCAAGTTATACCGATACTGTCGCGGAGCGGACTTGAAAACATGGGTGCAAGCTTGTATGGGTGCATCATCTTGGCTATCCAACTTGAACCTCATCTGTTGAAAATTATGGGAGTCTCATTATTAGCAACCTAGAAAGTATTGGACAGAGGAAGACGGTATTACTAGTTTCCATACATAACCATACTTACAGATAAATAGTCGAGGAAGGTGATGAACTGGGTTTCGTCTTTGTCATTCATGTACTGAATCCATGTTGGGAGGATACATACATGACACCTAACAGCAACCGCTGCCTTTGATACTAACTTGGCTGACTCTGTAGCATCACGTGGCCTTTTTAAACCTGCCTCAAAACGGATCTCCATTCTTCCTCCTCTAGATTTAGTTAACCTATTGAGCATTATCCCTGATGTTTGTTTCCTCTTGCTCCTAGGTGCTAGTCCAACAACAAAGATAGGAAGTGTTAGTGTACATCAAACTGTGAGACTACATATAAAGAAGCATGCAACTGTAACTTGACTCTAGCAACTACCTTCTTGCTGTTCAAGCTCACAAAGTTCATCCGATCTTTCCAACTCATCTTGTGTCAAGAGTGCTTCGGAAGTAGTGTCAGGTGGCAAGGGAGCTTGGGAACGTGCTGCTAGCTGAGTTGACGAACGAGTAAATCGTGCAGCTGGTGGTACTGTGGAAGGTGTTGCAACAACTAGGGTTGTCTCTGCTTATTTGGTGGTAGATATTTGTTTCGGTTTGGCTTGTTCTGCAGCTCCTATAGCATGGGATACCCTATCGGTACAATTTTCCGCTGGACTTTGACCTTCTATTGCACCATCAGTACCAACATAATCTGCAGGATTGTTCCGCTTCCCTTTCCCTGTCGTTCTGTCTTGCTTCCTCTTTCTCTGTGCCATGTTAAGTCAAGTCGACAAGAAAAACTAATAACAATTTAGTTCTTCAGAACAAATGTACTTTGATGTAAGAACATGGTGTGATAGACAGATATTGTATGTTCTAGAAATAGGAACACATGTCTTAGTCACAAGTATAATGTGTAAAGTAAGCAGATGAAATTCAACAAAATTACAAGCAATACAAGCTACACATCGTACATAACATGCAACCACATATAACAGTGCCAAGTTAGAGGGAGCACCTGTGATGGTGCACTAGGGGAGACGTGCTCATTGTCGTGGATCTAAGATTGACAGTAGAATGGGGGGTAGGTATGAGGAGGCAAGATCCTAGCTATGGAGTAGTTGTACACATGAGTTTACGAGTTCAGGCCCTTCATGGAGGAAGTAACAGCCCTACGTCTCGGCGCCCTGAGGCGGTCGACTGGATTGTGTGTGTGTGAGTTTACAAAAGATGCGAACCCTTGTGCCAGTGGAGGGGGGTGGCTTATATAGAGTGCGCCAGGACCCCAGCCAGCCCATGTTACAAGGGGTTCAATGTACATAAAGAAGGAGCGTTACAGGTAACATCTGTATTAAAGTGCTATAAATGATAATTAAGTCTATGGGTAAACGCCCGACCATTGCTGTGTAGGGTGGCTTTAGATCTTCTGTTTGTCGAGTGGTTTCTATGATGGTCGAGTGACATTGATTCTTCCGAGTGGAATGTCTCTGGTCGAGTGGATGATGGTACCCCTTGAATGCTTCTGGATTCAGGGTGATGTCCTTGGGGAGGGCGTATAGGTCAGGCCTATGACCCTACCCTAGGTACATAGCTTCATCATTAGCCCCCGAATGGTTCGGGGCTTGAGTGGAGAAGGAGTTGAGAATTCCTCCAATTCAATTTTCATGCTTCGGGAATGACTTATTGCGACCAAGCGAACAATCATGATGATATCAACTTCTTTTCAGTCGCCTTGATCCATTCTTGAATCTGTCGAGTGAACTTTACTGTGATGTATTGAGTACTGATATGGAAAAGATATTCCGTCTGACAGGTTGCCTTGATGCGTGCAGATATCGTGGGATTCGGATTTGGGGAAGCGCGCGGGACGGGGGAGGCCGCAGTAATCGGCAGGGATTAGGTGAGGCCGCCTCGATCACCGCGCCACCTTTTTCGCCACGTACCTCATGCGCGACTGTTGTGGGATTTGATTGGATCGTCCGGACCCACATGTCAGCCACTCAGAAGTGGCCCCATATAAGTGTGCTAGATTGGGGTTTTGTGCACAACGTGTCCCTATTCTTCTCCTTTCTCCTCTGCTTTCTCCGCCATCCCATCTCCGCTCCCAGCATCGCTGCTCCGTCGAGTTTCGCCTGCGGCCATGGGGAAGGAGAAGACGGTGTCTCTGGAGCGTGCGAAGAAGGCGACGACGAAGGTGAAGGGGAAGAGGTCCAGCCGGGGCGGATCCTCATCAAGGTCTGGCCTGCCGCGCGGCTGGATCCAGGGCGACTGGATCCGGTCGACGATCAGCCAAGAAGACATCGACGATCTGGTCGAGGGAGGGCTGATCCCCCACGAATCGGCGTGGCTCCCGGAAGGAGAGACTGAACCGCGTCCGCGAGATGGTGAGTGCGTACTCCTTGCAACTCATGTCGACCGTGGTTTTTCTCTGCCTCCCCATCCTTTTTTCTGGCGGTTTTTGAACTTCTTTGGAGCACAACTTCACCACTTCACTCCCAATTCCATCGTATATCTTGCCGCCTGTGTGTACCTGTGTCGAGAACTTTTGAGGTTGTAGGCCACACTGGGGTCTTTTCAAGCACATCTTCACTTGCCATTCTCAGTCGGTCAAGAAAGCCAATCCGAGTGACGAGAGGACACACGTGATTTAGATGTGGGGGGTCTTGGGATTCAGATGAGAGGAAAAAGTACTTTCCCCGCCATGGTCCTTCCCGAGTCGGTTCGAGGCTGGTAGTCGACCTGGTTTTATTGCAAAGACCATCCGACTCCAGGTCAGTCTACCAGGCTTCCTGCTTTTTCCATGGCTCGGGCCGAGAAGCCCTCTGCACTAAAAGTGATCCTAGAGGAGAAGGCACATGTGAAGGTTTTGGTCAAGCGGGTGGTCCAACTCATCCGGGATGGCGTGACTAGTTTGGACCTGCTGGAAGTCTTCCTCAAACGACGCATCCAGCCGCTCCAAGCCTGCGACCATCCGATGTGGATGTACTCGGGTATTGAGGATTCCACTCGGATCCACCCGGAGGAGGTCGACGAGAGCATGGTGGAGCAGTGGCTAAAAGGCATCACTGGCAACAAGGATAACCCCAGGGGGTCCAGGAGGGTTGCTCCATTCGACCATTCACACCGGCCAGACCAGGTCCGATTCTGCATTGTCGAGTATTTCCTTGGTTAACCATGTAGCCGCTTGTTGACGACCGACTGTTTTTGCTTTGCTTGTTGTCTTTCAGGCTCTTATCGAGATGTATTCAATGCCCAACGGAGAGCAGGAGCAAGATCCATAGGGGGAGGCGAGCGGAGGCGAGAGTGGCGAGTGGCACTCGGACGAAGAGGAGGGTGAAGAGAGCGGCGACCCAAGTGATGAAGAAGAGGTCGACTCGCCTCCTCACAGAGAAAGAAGGTCCAAGCACGCTCACGACCCGGCAAGCATCCCTGACCTGGTGGCTGCACCGACTGGGCAGTCTTTGAAGCGCCCCCGGACGTCTTCTCCAGTACCGACTGAGAAGACATCGAAGCAACCCAAGACTGCACCGCCTCCAGCACCGAAACCACCGAAGTCTTTGCCCAAGATCAAAGTGGTCATTCCTACTATCTCTGGGTAATAATCTGACCTGACCCTTTAGTTGAATTGGTGTAACAAAACGTGACCGACTGAATGTTGACATTTGCAGTGCTGCCACCTCTGGGACTTCCACCCGCAAGTACGAAGACGAGGAGATGGAAGATGCGGTCACCTCCAACCTAGGTACAACTCTCGCGATTTTGTCCTTGATTATTTGGTTGATTAAATTCTGGTGACTCATTTGGGGTCGATTGATTTCTTTGCAGCCCCTCCCAATGTTATCAAGCTTCCAGATGACGATGAGGACGCGCTGCCGAGGCCCAAGAGGAGCAAGAAGGCAACAGCTAGCAAGACATCCCAGTCGGAACCGGTGACAGAACCAGTAGTCTAACAGCCCGAAGATGCGAGTAAAGTCTCTGTAACCTTTGTTGATCCAGTGTCGAGTGCGCGTCCCGCATCGTCGACTGCACCAGTGCTTACTTCAACCGTCCAACTTCATGCCTCGGATCTCCAAGCCGCTGTGTCTGGAGCATCCGTCCCCTTCTTTGCCACTCATCATGTTCCAGAAAGCCAGTCGGACGCCGCTGCGGAGGCTATTCGTCAGGCTGGCATAATGATGGAGCGGGTGAAGGCGGTGCACCAAAGCAGTCGGGCTGCTTATGATGCCAGCGCGGCTCTTTGAGCCAACATCCAGGTAAGTTGACTTCCGACTGAACTTGTTCTATTAGGATATGCTACCCGAATATTTTCCTTTGCACGATCTCTTATTGTCTTGCACTTCGAATCTGTACACCCACAGGGTGTTTTGTCATCTTCATTATTTGCGCTCTTCCACCCACCCGAGACCCCAGTCGACTGCTGGCAGTCGGCTGGGGTCTGAGCACTTCTTCCTCTTTTCTTTCTTCCACTCGGTCTGGGCGGACCATGTCGAGTGGGTTCTGAACCAGTGGGGGCACGCTAAGTGCACCCACTGGGTGTAGTCCCTGAGACCGCAGTCGACTGGGGTCTGAGCACTTTTTTGTACTCGGTTTGGGCGGACCATGTTGAGTGGGATTTGAACCAGTGGGGGCACGCTAAGTGCACCCACTGCGTGTAGTCCCCGAGAGTACTGTAGAATGTTTGATTCTGCAGTAGTCTTAAAGTTTTATTCACTCAGATGTAAATAATCTTTGATCTTGTCTTGTAGAATGTTTGATTCTGCAGTAGTCTTAAAGTTTTATTCACTCAGATGTAAATAATCTTTGATCTTGTCTATTGACATGTCTTTTACTCACTGTAGAAATCTTGTGCTCTCATTTCCAAGTTCGCTGAATTTGAGGAAAAGCAGAGGCAACTCAATCTTGACCTGGAGCTGGCCCGACAGATCTTAAAGAAGGCTCAAGATGAAGTTGCTGGTACAGAAGGTAACTGCCTGTCGACTGCTTATCCCGACCATCCTTCAAATTATCCCTTCGTTCTTCTATTTGATCTAAATGCTTATTTTGCAGAGAAAATGAGGCTGGCTCTGGAGAAGAAGGACCTGGACCTTGCAGCTGCGCAAAAGGAGGCTCAAGAGAAGATTGCCCTTGCTGACAAGAAGCTGGCTTCCGTCGGAGCGCTGGAAGAGGAAGTAAGCAAGCTGAAGTCGTCTCTCACTGAGTCCAACCGAGAGGCGACTCGTCTGAAGAGGGACAAGGTGGCTCTAAACGAGAAGCTGGAATACATGGCTCGTAAGAGAAATGACTTGGAAGCTTATCTGGAAACCCTCGCCAAGAAGCTCTTTCTTATGCATGAAGGTACCCCTTTTAATCCGACTCCTTTACTGTTTGCAAGTTAGTCCTGATTAGTCGACTCATTAAACCTTTGAACTTTCAGAATTCTGTCAAAACTTTGAAGAGGAGACTGGACGGATCGAGACGAGCTTGGATCCTATCCTTTCTCCAGTCGGCGACGAGGCTGCCATGAGTGTGCTTCGACTGGAGTCTTGTGTTGCCAGTGTTACCAGCTATCTCGCTCGTCTGAAGGTGGCGGTGTCGCGCATTGATGGATCACTCTGGCCAAGGGCAACGCTTCAGAATGATCTCGAGTCTCTGATGGCTCGACTCAATGAAGTCCCTGGTTGAGTGCAGGAATGGAAGAAGTCCTTTGCCCGATGCGGTGCTGACGTGGCTCTGTCACTGGTCAGGGTCCACTGCAAAGAAGCTCGAGAAGAGAAGCTGGTGGCGATCAAGGTCGCCAACACAAAAAGACACGACTTCCAGTCTTTCATGGAGACTTTCATTGCTGCTACCACTCGGATCACTGACGGGATTGATTTGGAAGAGTTCATCGAGTCTGCAAGTCCTCCTCCTGCCGAGTGAACAAACTTGATACTTAAACTTGCTTTAAATTTGCCTCGGAATGCTGAGCGGTTTTTGTAACCGGCAAACTCCTTTGGGCCTGACGCCTGAGTACTTTTATCTTCGTCCTAAAACTTTTGATATTTTATCCGATCTTGGTTTATCTTCTGCATGTGCTTGCGTTTGCCTTCGAGCGGAACTTATTCTTCACTCGGAATATTCTTTGAGATGCAACTCTGAGGGAGATATCCCAGTCGATCTGCGCCTCGTCATCCTTGCGGATAGGGATGGAGTGCTCATTGTACTTGTGGCTCAGCTCTGAGGAGACGTTTGCAGTCGACCTGCACCTCATCATCCTTGCGGATAGGGATGGAGCGCACATTGTACTTGTGGCGCAGCTCCGTGGAGAGGATTGCAGTCGACCTGCACCTCGTCATCCTTGCGGATAGGGATGGAGCGCACATTATACTTGTGGCGCAGCTCCGTGGGGAGGATTGCAGTCGACCTGCACCTCGTCATCCTTGCGGATAGGGATGGTTTTTCAACTTAGGCGAGTACTAGACTGCAGCTAAGCCCCCGAGTGTGAGGTTTTCTCATCACTCGGTAGGATTTTTGAAACTTAGGCGAGCACTGGGCTGCAGCTAAGCCCCCGAGTGTGAGGTTTGCTCATCACTCGGTAGGATTTTTGAAACTTATGCGAGCACTGGGCTGCAGCTAAGCCCCCGAGTGTGAGGTTTCCTCATCACTCGGTAGGATTTTTGAAACTTAGGCGAGCACTGGACTGCAGCTAAGCCCCCGAGTGAGAGGCTTGCTCATCACTCGGTAGGTTTTTTTCAACTTAGGCGAGTACTGGGCTGCAGCTAAGCCCCCGAGTGTGAGGTTTGCTCATCACTCGGTAGGATTTTTTCAACTTAGGAGAGCACTGGACTGCAGCTAAGCCCCCGAGTGAGAGGCTTGCTCATCACTCGGTAGGATCTTTTCAACTTAGGCGAGTACTAGACTACAGCTAAGACCCTGAGTGAGAGGCTTGCTCATCACTCGGTAGGATTTTTGAAACTTAGGCGAGCACTGGACTGCAGCTAAGCCCCCGAGTGAGAGGCTTGCTCATCACTCGGTAGGATTTTTTCAACTTAGGTGAGTACTGGACTGCAGCCAAGAAAAAGGGGGTTCTGCCAGTCGACCGATTGGGAGTTGTCCTCAATCCCCATAATACTGATGGAAGTTCATCGACCCAGGCTCCTGCTGCGTGTTTGAGGTCACGCATCAGTCGGGGTTTCGGTCCTTTGAGAATCAATCCATTTCTCTTTCAGCTTGCCCATTCGACTAGGGGTGGGCAACTAAGGCATAGTCGACTCGAGTACCTTGGGAAGCACAGAAAGTTCTGAACTCATTAGAATCGAAGTTTGACCCGTTTTCAGTGATGATGCTATGTGGAACACCATATCTGAATGTTAACTCTCTGATGAAGCTGACAGCAGTACTGGCTTCAAGGTTCTTGATAGGCTTGGCTTCAATCCACTTGGTGAACTTGTCGACTTCTACAAGCACATGAGTGAATCCACTCCTACCAGTCCTCAGAGGTCCAACCATATACAATCCCCAAACAGCAAAAGGCCACACGAGTGGAATGGTCTTCAGGGCCGACGCAGGCTTGTGAGACATGTTGGAGTAAAACTGGCAACCTTCACATTTGTCGACTATTTCTTTTGCCATCTCATTTGCCCGTGGCCAGTAAAATCCCGCTCGGTCTGCTTTGGCCACAATGGTCCAAGAGGACGCATGGTGACCACAGGTCCCCGAGTGGATGTCATTGAGGATCACTCGTCCTTCTTCAGGTGTTATGCATTTCTGGCAAACTCCAGTCACACTTTCTCTGAACAAATTTCCTCTTATCACAGTAAAGGCTTTAGATCGACGGACGATCTGTCGAGCCTCTTCTTCATCCTCTGGGAGTTCCTTTCTAAGAATTTACGCGATATATGGTACTGTCCAATCGGGGGTGATGACCAAAACCTCCATAATCAAATCGACCACGGCTGGAACCTCGATTTCAGTCGGATCGGTGGCACTCTTCGGCTGCGGGGGCTCTTCAGTGAAGGGATCTTCTTGAACTGAAGTAGTATGAATATGCTCCAGGAACACATTGCTGGGAATGGCTTCCCTCTTAGAGCCTATCTTTGCCAGATCATCGGCTGCTTGATTTTTCAGTCGAGGGATGTGATGGAGCTCTAACCCCTCAAACCTCTTTTCTAACTTTCTCACTGCATTGCAATAACCAGTCATAGTTGGGCTTCTGACGTCCCACTCCTTCATCACCTGATTGACCACTAAATCCGAGTCGCCATAGACCATGAGGCGACGGACACCGAGTGAAATGGCCATACGCAACCCGTACAGAAGTGCCTCATATTCAGCTTCATTGTTGGAGGAGTCAAAGTGAATCTGGAGAACATAACTGAGTTTGTCACCACGGGGGGATACCAACACCACCCCAGCACCGGAACCATTCAGCATCTTGGACCCATCGAAGAACATGGTCCAATGCTCCGAGTGAATTTGGGCCGGAAGTTGCTGTTCGATCCACTCGGCGAGGAAATCAGCTATTGATTGGGACTTGATAGCTTTCTTTGCCTCAAATTTGATGTCCAGGGGAAGGAGTTCAATCGCCCACTTTGCGACTCGACCAGTTGCATCTCTGTTGTTCAAAATCTCTGATAATGGAGCGTCGCTAACAATTGTAATGGAATGATCAGAGAAATAGTGTGCAACCTTCTTCGTGGTCATGTAAATCCCATAAACAAGCTTTTGATAATGTGGATATCTTTGCTTCGACGGAGTCAGAACTTCAGAAACATAATATACTGGGCGCTGAACTTTATAGGCTTTTCCTTCTTCCTCCCGCTCGACCGTGAGTACTGTACTGACAACTTGTACAGTGGCTGCAATATAAAGCAGTAAAGGCTCTTTGTTGATTGGTGCAGCAAGCACCGGCTGGGTGGAAAGCAGGGCTTTGAGCTCTGCAAACGCTGCATCAACTTTGGGGGTCCACTCGAACTTATCAGACTTCTTCATCAGTCGGTAAAGAGGCAATGCCTTTTCACCGAGGTGAGAAATGAATCGACTCAAGGCAGCCAAACAACCAGTAAGCTTCTGGACATCATGCACACGCACAGGGCGTTTCATCCGAAGTATAGCACCAACCTTCTCTGGGTTAGCGTCGATCCCTTGTTCGGAAACAAGGAACCTGAGTAATTTTCCACTGGGAACTACGAATGTGCATTTCGATGGATTAAGCTTGATATCGTACCTTCTGAGGTTGGCAAAGGTTTCAACAAGGTCAGCCAGTAGGTCGGAACCCTTACGTGACTTGACCATGATGTTGTCCATGTATGCTTCCACATTCCGACTGATCTGAGTGAGTAAACACTTCTGGATCATACGCATGAATGTGGCTCCGGCGTTCTTCAGGGCGAATGGCATAGTGACATAACAGAAGCATCCGAATGGAGTGCTGAAAGCCATTTTTATCCCATCGGGTCCATACAGTAGGATCTAATGATACCCAGAATAGGCGTCCAAAAAGGAAAAATGCTCACACCCCGCAGTCGAGTCGACAATTTGGTCGATGTGGGGGAGAGGAAAATGATCTTTCGGACATGCCCGATTGATATGCTTGAAGTCAATGCACATGCAAAGTGAATCATCCTTCTTGGGGACCATGACAACATTGGAGAGCCACTCGGAGTGGTAAATCTCTAGGATAAACTCAACTGTCAGGAGCCGAGCCACTTCCTTGCCAATTGCTTTTCTCTTCTGGACGGTGGACCGTCGGAGATGTTCCTTGACTAGTTTTACTTTTGGGTCGACTCACAAATGATGCTCAGCCAGTCCCCTGGGTACACCCGGCATGTCAGAAGGTTTCCATGCAAAGATGTCCCAGTTCTCATGGAGGAACTGGATGAGCGCTTCTTCCTATTTGCTATCGAGTGTTGTTGAGATATGGGTCAGAGCAGCATTGGGATCGGGCAGGTGAATATGAATCGACTTTGTTTCACCGGACGACTGAAATGCAGAATCTGTGGCAGGCTTCTTGGCTCATAGCAAATCACTCGGGTCGGCATTTTCTGATACTCTTGCAGTTCTACTACTGCCATTTGTGCATCGGCAATTTTTGAGCCCTTTTGGAAGCACTCTTCTGTCTTCTGCCGATTGCCAGTGACAGTGATTACTCCTCTAGGACCAGGCATCTTCAATTTGAGATACACGTAACATGGTCAAGCCATAAAACGTGCATAAGCAGGCCTACCCAAAATAGCATGGTAAG
Source organism: Triticum urartu (assembly GCF_056163025.1). Taxonomy (NCBI): domain Eukaryota; kingdom Viridiplantae; phylum Streptophyta; class Magnoliopsida; order Poales; family Poaceae; genus Triticum; species Triticum urartu. The sequence goes on along the minus strand of NC_141875.1, from coordinate 498,377,991 downwards.
CACTCTTGAAATCCACTACCTCAAATGTCAACTTTTCCTTGCGGTAATTCTTTGAATCACCGAAAACCACATCAAGGGTGATCTAGCCGAGTGACTAAGCCTTCTTGCCAGGTATAACGCCATGGAAACTCATGTTGCTTTCACTAAGCTTGGACATAGGAATGCCCATTCCCTTCAAAGTTTCAGCATAAAGGATATTCAGGCCACTGCCACCATCCATCAGCACTTTAGTCAGTCGAGTGCCTTCAACTACTAGGTCGACCACCAGTGCTTGCCTCCCAGGGGTGGCTATATGTGCTGGATGGTCTGACTGGTCGAATGTGATGGTAGTCTGGGACCACTTCAGATAACTGGGTGTTGCTGGAGCAACCATGTTTACTTCTTTGTTAATAACTTTCAATCGACTTTTGCTTTCAACTTCAGCAAAAATCATCAGCGTGGAATTGACATTGGGAAAACCATCATCATCTTCTTCCCTATCCTCACCTCTGTCCGACTCCTTTTCCTTCTCCTTGGGTTGTTTTCTCTCGGAACTGCTGGATCAGGAGACGACACTGTCGAGTGGTGTGTTTAGGGTAAATGAAATTCCCCTCTTCATCTTTTTTGGTATGAATATGACACGGTAAATCCAACACATCATTCCCATCTTGATCCTTAACTTTTTTGGGAGTCCAGGGCCCTTTGGGCTTTCCTTTGAACTTTCCTTGGGCAACAGCTAAAGCTTCACCAGGAGTAGCTGGTTTGGCCTTCCGCTTCTGTTTCCGACTGGAATTCCCTCCTCCGGTTTCTTGGGCGACTGTTTTGTGCTTGCCACTCCGGAGTCGGTCTTCCTCTTCACCATTGGCATACTTGGTGGCAATCTCCATCATTCGACTCGGGGACATATCTCCTGTCCGACCGAACTTCAGGTTCAACTCTCTGTACTTAACTCCTTCCTTGAAGGCACAAACTGCTTGGTGATCCAACACATTCTCCACTGTGTGGTGCAGAGTGATCCATCTCTGGATATAATCTCTCAAGGTTTCATTCGGCTTATGAACACAGGACTGTAATTCTGTCAACCCTGCTGGCCTTTTGCAAGTACCTTCAAAGGTTCTAAAAAACACTCGAGCAAGTTCCTCCCAACTATATATGCTGCCAGGAGCCAACTGATTCAACCACGCTCTGGCTGAGCCCTCCAACATCAAGGGAAGGTGCTTCATGGCCACATCATCATTGCCGCCACGAATCTGCACAGCCACTCGGTAGTCCTCAAGCCAAGTGTCTGGCTTGGACTCGCCGGTGAACTTGATGACTCTAGTCGCCAACCTGAAGTTGGGAGGAATCACTGCTTCTCTAATGGCTCTGCTAAAACACCTGGGTCCTGAAACGTGCACCCTGCTTCCAGTCGGATAATCTCTATCGTGGCCTTCTCTGTGAGCCCTGTTCCTATCAACCAGACCTTGAACGAGAATAGATCTTGCATCAAAGCCTGGCTCTCTGGGGTCGACCAGAATTCTTCGTTCGCCGTTGTGGGGGAGCCAACACTCATCACCAACACAGCTACGTTGAGTGTCTATGCATGTGTTGTCTTGGAAATCATCTTGGGGGGATGGAGGAGTAGAATCTGTAGAGGCCCTCCATTTGGAAGGAGCACCTTCATCCGCTGCCTTGCTAACTTCCTTCCGCTTTTATTGATTTTGAATTGTCAAGTAAAACCGACAAGAAAAAGCAATAAAATTCACTCTTCAGAACTCATTCGTGCATGATACTTACAATCACTACTTTGATGTATGGAAAACACATGATTCCAGGATGGAATAATACGAAAAACAGGACGGCATGACATATTCACAACTGTTTGTGTAAACTAAGCAGAAACCATTCCACCAAATAAGAAGCAATGCAAGCTAGACACCACGTGAAAGATGCAACCAATATGACTCTGCCATGTTAAAAGTGTCCCATCATAAATGGCATTTCAACAAATTAGAAGCAGTGCGTGCTATAAATCATATCAAAGATGCAACTAATATCACATTGCATATACTAAAGGTGTCTCGTCATATTGATTTATGCAGGATACAAAAAACAATAGTTTTATGTGAGGACATGCTTGACAGATGTACTATGTACTAAATACAGGAAGGCATGCCACATTAACAGGTATAATGTATAAGCTAAGCATAATAGCACATGCAGTTTAACCAGATTGGAAGAATTACAATCTAGACACCATATGCAACATGCAGCCACATATCATGCTGCCAAGTTAGAGCAAGCACCTGCGATGCTAGTGTAGGGGAAATGCGTTAATCAACTACAGAGCTACATTCACTATCTTCATCTAGCCTTGCTGTTTCTTGAGAATCATGTCAGGAGGCTGGCGGTGCATTCTTTAAATGAGGAGTAATCCACTTGCCTGACTGCCTCATCGTAAGTGATTGATGAGGGATACACAAGAACATTAGTTTGATGTAAGAACATGGTTAATACACAGATGTACTAGTATGTACCAAAAACAGAAAGGCATGTCATATTCAAAGGTATAATGTGTAAGCTAAGAAGATGCAATTTAACCAAATTGGAAGCAATACAAGCTAGACATCCGGCTGGAGTGGTGAGCATGATCATCTAGGACCCGAGAGCCTGGTGGGACGCCGGCTGCTTCGCCACCGTCACGGCTTTTTAGTTGGGTTCAAGGTGATGCCTCTCTTTACTGGGCTTGTCACTGGCTCGGCCAGTGCCCTGACTAGCTATTTGTCTTCTTGTGCTCACGGGATGGTGGTTCATGTAAAAAATATCTTTCCCTATCTTAATAAAGACCGACTTCGGCCTTTCGAATACAAGCTAGACACCATATGGAACATGCAACCACATATGACACCGCAAAGTTAAAGCAAGCACCTGGGATGGTGGTTCATTGCGAGCGAGGTCATCAACTCCAGAGCTACGTTTACCGTCTCCATCTGCTGACACTGCACCCTTTATAGCGTTGTAACGTGCCGTGCTTACCCGCGTATAAAGCTGGAGAAACTTCTCTCTTTTCTTTTCTGCTTCTCTCGAGGCGGACTCTGAAATACCCTTGCATAAAAACACAATAGTGAGAGTATGGGTGAAGTGTGTGCAGAACTAGTGCACTGTAAAAGTAGCAGATACAAGGTGGCTAAAAAATAAATGACAGGAGACATATGATAGCTCTACAACATTGCATGACAAACAAAATTAGATTCTACTCCATATGATTTTGTAATATATGAGCACATGAAATGCAGGTACTCCTCCAGCACAGCACCACATGTGATCATATCAAGATAACAGTCGACTAAAAATAAATAGGTCAGTCGGTTTTTTTAATGAACCGTCCGATCTATAAGGAACGGGCAGATGTCCTTCGTCTACCTCCCGCCAGTCATGTGACGCCCGGATAATTAAACTACAGTAATCCCACGTTAACGATGCCACGTCACCTTGGTTATTGTTGCTAATCTCGTGTTAGTTCAAAACCAATTCAAATTCAAAATTTAAAAAAATCAAGCAAACAATAAAAGTTTTCAAATATTAAAACTAAAATGTTCAATAAATAGTAGATAAATCAGAGGCTATGATAAAGTTGTAAACAACATTATTGAAATTTCATAAGTGACTTAAATAACCTCAAACAGTGGCTGAAAACATTATTTATTAACCTTTTTATTAATACGAAATAAATATGAAATGATATTTACCCCAAACTAGTTTTTGGTGGTAGGATATATTGTGCTGTGATTTGTGGTCGAGCTCTCATATTTTACCAAACTCATTTGGTTCCAAAACAATTAGCGAAAACAGGAAATAAAATAAAGAAAGGGGAAAAGGATAAAACGGAAAAACAAAACTTACAAAAAAAGGAAACCCCCTGGATCCCCTGGGACTTGGCCCACTCCCACACATCCGGCCCACTACCCCCTCCCTCGGTCGACCTCCTGTTCCCCCGACTGGGGTCGCTACAGGGGGCGCCCCATCGGACCAGCTCGACGGCGCTGGCGAGTGGATAAGGACGCCGACGCCGCGTCCCCTCGGGCTCCCCTCCCCACTTACCCCTCACTCTCCCCCCCTCCAGAGCGGCAGCGCCCTAGCGCGCCCATGGCCGCGCCACCGTGCTAACCACGGCCACCATCGTCCCCGAGCCCCTCCGACTAGTACCCGAGCGTCGTCATCCTCCTCTACGTCCTCCACGCCGACGATTTGGATCCGGGGAGCTCTACAGCGCCGGATCCCCTTCGTCGTCTTCCTCGGGTCGCCGCTGTCGCCATCGACTCCGGCCACCGCCACCCTCCCGTCTACATCGCGTCGCTGCTGCTACTAATCCATCACTGGGCCCCCGTGCGCCCACACGGTGAGCTCCCGCACCCCGCTTCCCTTTTTCCTTGTCGCCGTAGGTCACGTCCCGCCTCCCCTGCCTGGAGTTGCGCCGTTGCGCCCGAGAACGTGCACGCCCTGTCTCTCGCCATCCATGGCCGCGCCCGCGTGCCTCTAGCTCCTCCCTGCGTCCCCATGCGCGCTTCTGCCGCTGCCCCCGCTGGCCTGCTGTTGCTCGTCTGCATGCAGTGCCTCCTCCTGCCGCTGACCACCGCCGCGCTGCTCACTACTGTTGTTGCTGCCGTGCATGGCCGCCGCAGCCGCGCCCGCGCGCTAGCCACCGTGCCGCGCCACCCACTCCCTCTGCCCGCTCCTCCTCCTCCCGCGCGTGGCCTCGCCGCCGCTGCCTAGCGCCTGCACCGCGCCGTTGCACTCTGCTGCCGCTTTGCTACAAGTAACATTCAGTTACTATAGCTATTGCTAGCTTTTCTAATTCTACATTGATTAGCCATCTGGACAGCCCCTAAACTGCGGCTAAACAACTGTTAACAGGAGCAAGAATAATATTTCTAGGTAGTACACTTGTCAAAGCTCAAATTCCATTGGACCAAATCAATTTGATGCACGGATTAATTCCTATGAAAATCACAAAATGCTATCTTTTCTAAATAGAGAACAAAATTAACCCCTAGCACTGTGTATGCGTGTGTTGTGTGTACATCGTGCGTGTGTGTAGTGCATGTGTGTGGTGTGCGTGTGTGGCCGGCTGGGCTATGCCTAGTAATGGCCGGCCCTTACTTAGATTAGTACTACTAGTAGGTCTTAATTAGTGCTAAGTTAGTCTAGTAGTAGATGACATGTAGGTCCCCATTAAATAAATTAGATTTGTTTAATTGTTTAGATAAATAGTCTATGACATGTGGGCCACACATGCCCGTTTGACTAGTCAAATTGACTTGGTCAATTCGGATTAAACTAAATATAATAAATCCAGAAATTTTAGAAAATACTTAAAACTTTGGAAAATCATAGAAAATTAACCGTAACTCTGATGAAAATACTTTGTACATGAAAGTTGCTCAGAACGATGAGACGAATCCAGATACGCAGCCCGTTCGTCCGCCACACATCTTTAGCATAGCGAACATACTTTCCCGTATGTTTTCCCCCTTAAGCGGTATCACCTCATACCGCGTTAGGGCACCCCTAGCACCGTTACTTGTCATGTCATGCATCGTCACGCATGTGTTTGCTTAATATTTATTGTTTCTTCCCCCTCTTCTCCCCCTAGACACCGAGACTGACGCCGCTGCTACCCAGTACGACTACGGTGTTGACGACCCCTCTCTCTTGCCAGTGCAACCAGGCAAGCCCCCCCTTATCACCAGATATCGCCTACTCTTCTCTATACTGCTTGCATTAGAGTAGTGTAACATGTTACTGCTTTCCGTTAATCCTATCCTGATGCATAGCCTATCCTTGCTACTACTGTTGTTACCTTTACCTACAATCCTAATGCTTAGTATAGGATGCTAGTTTATCATCCGTGGCCCTACATTCTTGTCCGTCTGCCATGCTATACTATCGGGCTGTGATCACTCGAGAAGTGATCACGGGTATATACTTATACATATATACATGCTATACAGGTGGTGATTAAAGTCGGGTCGGCTCGTAGGAGTACCCGCAAGTGATTCCGATGTTGGGGGCTGAAGGGGCAGGTGGCTCCATCCCAGTAGAGGTGGTCCTGAGTTCCTGAAGGCCCCCGACTGTTACTTTGTGGTGAAGCGACAAGACAGGTTGAGACCACCTAGGAGAGAGGTGGGCCTGGCCGTGGTCGGCGTCCGTGGTTATTTCAACATAACACGCTTAACGAGATCTTGGTATTTGATCTGAGTCTGGCTACTGGCCTATACGCACTAACCATCTACGCGGGGACAGTTATGGGCACTCAATGTCGTGGTATCAGTCGAAGCCTTCGTGACATCAGCGACTGAGCGGCGCGCGCCGGGTTGGACCGCGTAACACAACTTCCTTTGTAATGGAGGTTGCTAGGTCTGCTCTCCGGCTGCGTACGCAACGTGCAGGTGTGCAAAGGGGGATGGGCCCAGACCCCTGCGCCATAGGATTTAGACCGGCGTGCTGACCTCTCTGTTGTGCCTAGGTAGGGCTACGACGTGTTGATCTTCCGATGCCGGGCATGACCCAGAAAAGTGTGTCCGGACAAAGGGGTTCGAGCGTGTAGGGAAATGTGGTGCACCCCTGCAGGGAAGTTTATCTATTCGAATAGCCGTGATCTTCGGTAATAGGACGACTCGGAGTTGTACCTTGACCTTATGACGACTAGAACTGGTTATTTAATAAAACACATCCTTCCAAGTGCCAGATACAACTAGATGGAGGTTACCAGAAGCGTAGTCTTCGATAGGACTAGCTATCCCCCTCTTATCCCGACATTCTATAGTTCAGCCCACATATGTTACCCCTTTGGCCATTTGATACCAATGCATACATATGTAGTGTAGCTCCTTGCTTGCGAGCACTTTGGATGAGTACTCATGGTTGCTTTGCTCCCCCTTTTCCCCCTTCCTATACCCGATTGCTGCGACCAGACGTTGGAGCCCAGGAGCCAGACGCCACTGTCGATGACGACTACTACTACTCGGGAGGTGCCTACTACTACGTGCAGCCCGTTGACGACGACCAGGAGTAGTTTAGGAGGATCCAAGGCAAGAGGCCTGCGCCTCTTTCGATCTGTATCCTAGTTTGTGCTAGCCTTCTTAAGGCAAACTTGTTTAACTTATGTCTGTACTCAGATATTGTTGCTTCCGCTGACTCGTCTATGATCGAGCTCTTGTATTCGAGCCCTCGAGGCCACTGGCTTGTAATATGATGCTTGTATGACTTATTTTATTTGTAGAGTTGTGTTGTGATATCTTCCCGTGAGTCCCTGATCTTGATCATACACATTTGCGTGTATGATTAGTGTACGATTGAATCGGGGGAGTCACAAGTCACTGTTAACGATCTTTCTCGAACCGCCAGCGACCACCAGCCCAGACCCCTGCCTCCGCTGCCCCGCCCTCCCCTCGACCTCACACCACCGCCGTGCTTGGTAGTGCCCCCAGGCCATCCCTTTAATCCCGGCCGACCTCTAGATCAGGCGCCAGTAGCTCTAGGCCCCACACTCCCCTAAGATAAACACTGAGGCGCTGCTTCCCCGATGTAATAGGCGGACTAGCGCCTGTTACACCAGGGAATGCTTCCGTTAATTGAGAATCAACTGACCAGGAATATAAATTCAGGGGGGCGACGGACCTCTAGCTAAGGTGAAATAGTATATGAGGAGAAACCTTGTGCATCGCGAGTTACTAGGAACATCTAGTATCAAAAAGAAGTGGTCAACTAGTGTCTTTTGTGGGATGAATACCGTGCAAGTAGACACGTAAGATTTGCACGAATAAGGGAAGAGGAGTACCATTTTCGGTTGCCGGTGTGGTCACCTCCACATGTCGCGCCGATCTTCTTCTTTTTGCCGGGGATATCGATGTTCTGGAGGGTGCAGGCTTGGACGAACCCATGGCCAAATTGTTGACTGTGTTGCCGTGGTCGTATGTCGGTGGAGGGGAAGCATATCCGAGGCGGCGAAGGACGGTGTAGCAGGAACAACTCCGGTGCGGTGGAGGGTGGCGAAGTTGGAGCGGCAGCGGTGAGGCGCAGGACGGCGTGGTTGAAATGGCTCAGGTACGGATGGCTCGGCCTCAGCTCCAACTACTAGCTGTGGAGGGCGTTGCGGTTGAGGTTGTGGTGGACGACGACGTCGGGGTATCGGCTCCGGCGTGATGGAGGAGGGCGGCGGTTGATGGGTGGAATGGGGTGGCGGACGGAGGACGCCGGGGTTTCGCGGCTGGTGGAGAGGTAGTTTTTGCGCCCACAGAGTACGAATGGGGAATCGGACGGGTGGGCGGGGGGAGGGGGAGAACCATGTTTCGGTCTGGGACGCGCTTGTTTTTGGCTTTTTTAAACAGAAGATGGTACGCGCTTGTTTGAAATTTGGGGAAAGTACAAACTTTGCCCCCCTCTTAAATTTCGGACCTACTGCAGGTCGGGGATAGGATGGTAATCCTAGGTGTCCCAAATAGTGGGCGGGAGCGATTTCGGCCGCGCGCATGTGTGCTTAGGTGTCGGTGGGAACGACACCTATGGGATCACAAGAATCCCTACTACGGTTGCGGGGCGCGGGGTCGTGAGAAGAGCGGATCAAACAGATAGCACACGGTTCGTTTATCCAGATTCAGGCCACGGGGATGCATAAAACCCTACTCCTGCTTTGGTGGATTGTATATCTGTGTTCTTGAGCTAGCTATGGGGCGTGAGGAGCTCCAAAAAGCCGAATCCCCCTCCTGGTCGCCTCGGGCCTCCTTTTATAGAAAAAGGGGTTGTCACAGTAGCACCAGGAGGTGGAAAGGGAACAGTGATGTGAGGTTATCCCTCGCATTACATGACAAGGCGCATTTAATGCGTCTTGCCCAGATGTCCTTGCTTTATCGGGGACGGGGGAGAGCCCTGTCTCGTCCGTCGCCGCTCCCTCTCGCGTCGACACGCACCCTAGCCAGCGGCGCCCATGGTGCCATGTAGGCAGGCAGGTAGCTAAGGTGGCGCAGTGGTGGGTCTCCATGAAGATCCGCATGCCGCCACGCAGGTGCCTACCCAGCTGGTTGGGTCGGCAGCTGCATGCGAACAGCGGTGGAGGTTGGTGGCCCCACGGGTGTTCTTGGCAAGGGCCTTGCCGGGGCCCCGGCAAGGGTCTTGCCGTGGCGCCTGCTGTCATCCCCGGCAAGGATCTTGCCGGGGGCCTTGTGGTCCTCCTTGGCTGGGATTCCGCCAAGTATCATCATCTTCTGAAGGGTGTATCTGATCTCGAATGTCTTCACAAAGATCTGCATGCCACCACGGGGATGTCTCCCGAATCCTTGCCCCATGGGGGCAGTGGACTCAAGGGTGACTCACTCCTTAGGTGTGGGGCGAGCTGCCACGGCAAGGGTCTTGCCAGGTTTGCTAAAACCGCCTCCCGGCAAGGATCTTGCCGGGGGGAGTCTGCTTCATCCCCTTTGCTCTTTGTGGTCCTGGTCTTGGCGTCGTTCTGCTTCTCCTGAGCTTCGACCTTACCTTGGCTCACCTCCCTTGCCTTGCTCAGTGTGGTGGTGCCCGTGGCTCAGACTGCCCGTGCACAGTTATAGGGGTACAAAAAACGTACCACTCTTTTTGTACACCGACAGGAGCCCCCGGGCCTGGGCCACACGTAAGCGCAATCGCGTCGTTGGGCTAGGCCCAAAAACGGTGCGCGGGCAGGCGGGGCGGTTTTTACCGCGGTAAGTCTCTTCGCGCGCTGCGCTTCCCATGCTTCCCGCGCGTGGCGCGGCGCGTGGGGAGGCGACGTGGGCGGCATGCGTGGGGTTGCTTCCCGCGGGCATGCGTCACATCACAGTTAATGTGAAAGGAGGCGGCCCGCGTTTTTTCCCCATAAGAAGGAATAACCGTGGGCGCGCTGCTCACTTTCTCCTCTTCCCTCGTGCCTTTTCCGATCTCAGAGCTGCCGTCCCCTTTCTTCCTTCCTAAGCTTTCGCTGTCGCCCGCCGCCGCTGCTTTGCCATCCCCCTTCCTCAGCCCTCTGAACTTCTTGGTGGCCATGGCTCCCAAATTCGCCAAGGGCAAGGGGGTGGCTAAGGGCGCCGGGACGGTGGAGCCGCCGGAGAGCGTGTTGTCGGGGGACTGGACGAAGTCCGCCTTCTTCTTCCCCTCGACAGTTGATGTTCAAGAGCTCCGGGACTCCTTCAAGCCCCTATGGGGAGTGAAGACAGGGGGGAGAGGGTTCGGGACAACCGGCGACGCGCATCATTCCTGCCGCTTGCGCTGATCCTGCCTCAAATCTGTACCCCTTCTTCGTTGATTACTTTTCTTGCGGGTTATGCCCTCCTTTCTCCGATTTCTTCTGCGATGTTATGCGCACCTTCGGCTTTCGCCTCTTGGATTTTACTCTGAATGCGGTGGCGTGCATGGCTTTCTTCGCGCATCTTTGCGAAGGCTTTGCCGGGGTGCAGCCCAACACGGCGCTCTTCCGCCATTACTTCTTCCCTCGAATCCAGCCGGGAGGAGCCGTCTCTGGTTGCGTCACTTGGATCCCAAGATCCAAGGGGGCGTACCCGGACGGTGCCGTGAAGGATAGGTGGGAGGAATGGCATGGCCGGTGGTGCTGGATTGAAGATGAGAACCCGCCGGAATTCTGCAAGGTCCACCGAGTGCCGCCGGACCGCGGCAGCGATTGGAGCGATGTCGACGCCGCCGATGGGAGGCTCACCGTCGCCACCACCAGGATTCTCTGGCTCACCCAGGCCAGACTCACCCTTGAGATGATCGGGGTGGACTTCATTCGCCGCCGGATCGCCCCGTTGCACAGCAAGGGGAGGCCAGCTTGGCTCTTCATGAACCTGGCTGACATTATGCGACTCCGCCCCGGCCTCGATCACAACTTCACAGTGCTGGCGCATGCCCACTTCTGCCAGCGGCTTTTCCAGCTTGATGTGTGTCGCGATGGCGAGGTCGAGCGGACCGGCAAGGCCGCGAGGGCTGCCGCAAAGGTTGGCAAGGCCCTCAAGGGGCCATTTTTCAAGCTGCCAGCGGGGGTGGTCCCGTTGTGCAACAATTCGCGTTGGTCCGAGATCATCGCCATGATGCCGGACTGTAATGCGCACGGCCCTGTCCCGAGATGGAAGGAGCCGAAGGTCGAGGATGTGCAGCAATTCTTCGACACCCTGATCGAGGTGTACGTCAATGCCGACGCCGAGCGGTGGCATATCATGGACACCACCCAGGCAGAGCTGGACTACATCGCCACTAGGGCGAGGGAGGCACAACTTGCCATGGAGGCCGGCAGCGCCGGGGGCGTGGAGGACATGGCCGCAACGGCGGCGGAGGAAGAGGAGCTCTCCCGGTGGGCGGCGGCCTCCGGGGAGGTCAGCAGCGCCAACACTGGATCTCCGCTCTTCAAAGACGCGGCCGACGAGTCGTCGGGAGAGGAGGAGGACGCAGCGGCGGGCTCGACGCCAACCAGGGGAAGAGGGCGAGTCCCGCGGCGGGCTGGCTCTGGTGAGCCCGTCCGGTCCGGCAGGGCTGCGTGGCCTCAATTGACCCTGGAGGGGTCTGGGCGCCACACAAGGGCCACGGCAGCCAAGAGGCTGACGAAGGCCGCTGAGAAGAAGAAGACAACAACCCCTTCCTCATCCGGGCGCGCACAAACCCCGCCGCCTCCTTCGCCTCCTCCGGTAGGCGTCGACTCGGATGATGATGCGGAGCTCCCTTTTGATCTCGGGCCTCTCAGCCCGGAGAGGAAAAGGAAACTGGTGGAAGAGGAGGAGACGGATGACGAGTAAGTTCTCTATTCCTTACTATCATTTCCATTTCCTTGAATTGGGTCGCTTGTCTTGATCCATTTTTGCTTCTGTCGGGAGACAGAGACGTTGGCCCAGAGGGTGAAGAGGGCGAGGACCTCGGCGAGCAGCCAGCCCCCGACTGGGGCTTCAAAGACACCACTGGTGGTGCTGAGCAGCCCGGACAGCAGCCCCCGACGTAGCCCCCAGTGTAAGTTCGTCACCCTCTTCTTACTCGACATGTGGTAGGTGCTCGATGCCATGACGCTGACCTTCCGGGTTTGCAGGAGGGGAGCGGCAGCAGGAGGAGCCACAGAGGGCTACTCCCAACACACCACCCCCATCGACTACGCCGCCGCGAGGGGCGTCCCCAGCAAGGGCATCAGGCACGGAGCCCACACCCATGGAGGAAGAGGGGAACTTGGGCGCTGGTGGCTCTGCCACGGTGCCAAATGCTGGCGGAGAGGGGACTTCTGCTTCACAGCCTGGCACTGGTGAGTCGCCTGTCCTTCGTCTCTATTTTTCCCTTATTCTTTTCTTGGCTTCATTGCTCCCGTTGCTGCCCAGGCCCTCCTTCAACAGGTATGGAGGACGTGGATACCGTTGCTGGGAACGTTGTTGAGGAGGCCGCCAAGGATGTTGCCGAGGACACCGCGGCGGGGGCCACCATGGCGACCGGCGAGGCTTCTGCCGAGGGCACCAGCGGTGGACCTGCCGGTGGGGCCGGCAAGGCCTCCGCCGAGGAAGAGGTGGTGGGTGACCAGCCTCCCTCCTCCTCAACCTCGGGCCCCGGCAGGTATCTGAAGGTGGGCGACGATCTCTTCGTCCACCTCCCAGGGGCGTCAAGTCGGGCGCCCGCCGAAGGGGAAGTTTTCGACGGCGAGGTGCTTGCCGCCACCGGGCTCGAGGTGGTTGATGAGCTGGGGGTTGGTGGTGACGGTTCCCCAGAAGAGCAGCTTTTCCGTGCCATGGGGGCCAATTTCCGGAAGCTCCAAGTGCTCTACCGTGCTCGCCTGGACAAGGTCAAGTCCAGGATGGCAACGGCGGACAACGCGGAGGTGGACTTCAAGGCGCGCGTTGCCGAGACGCAGACCTGGTTCCACCAGGCTCACGAGGAGCAAAGGGCCTTCCAGGAGAAATTGTCCGAGCGCAATGTGGAGCTCACCATGAAGATGGCCGACATCGAGAAGGCCCAGGAAAAGGCGGCGAACTTGGCTGCCGCGGCCGAGGCCGCCCGGAACCAGCAGCAAGCCACCTTGGATTCCCAGGAAGAGGACCTCACCGCGCGTGAGGCAAAGCTTTCCGCAGCGCTCCGTGGCAAGGATGAGGAGCTCGAGGCCCTTGTCACGCGGCGGACTCACGAGCTGGAGCAGAGGCACAAGGAGGCACTCGATGCCTAGGCTCTGGCCCATCTCGGCAAGGTAAGGGAGTTGGAGGTGGCGCAGGACAAGCTGAAGGAGCAGGCCCTCAAGCTGTCCAACGAGAAGAACACGCTCAACAGCGCCTTGGTGGAGGCACAAGGAGCGCTCATCAGTAGGGCTGGGGAGCTCTCCGAAGCGCAAAACTCCGTCAGAGACCTCAAGCTGAAGCTGGAGGATCTCGAGAAGATGCTGTCGGAGAGCAGGGCTCGAGAGGAGACCTTGACCAGGAGCCTGGAGGAGGAGAAGCAGCTGCGGGCGAATGAGGCCGCCTCCCACCAGGATTATGTGGCGGGCGAGAACAGATGGATCAGCCGCCTGGAGGAGGTCGCCGGCAGGGTCACCTCACAGTTGGCCACCATGGGGATGCCACACGTGAGGTACGCCCCTGAGCATAGCGGGACCGTCAACACCAAGTTGACCCTGTTCTTCGAGGGCGTCCTCGGAGCCTTGGCATATCTTCACTCCAACAGGCCGGCCACGCTGGCCGAGGAGGCCCGGCGACTCTGCTGGAGGGTCGTGACCAAGGTCCTCACCAAGACGGCGTACTGGAATCCCGATCTTGACTTCGCCGCCGCGATGAAGAGCTTGCCGGATGGTGTTGACCTCACGGTGCTCAAGGAGCGCATCAAGCCCATCACCGATTGCATCGACGAAATCAAGAGGGTGGAAGGCCAGCGCCGGGATTAGGCATCCCGTTCTTCTTCGCCGCTGCGGGTTCCCGACCAAGACAAATTTTATCTTTAGTTAGAACCGCAGCTATGATGTGATGTAATATAACTTTGAAGTACTCTTAATTTTCATGCATGTTATTTCCCCGTTCGATTCCTCTTTGTATGCGTGCCCTACGTCGATCGGGAAGGCTTGCCGGCGCGGAAGCCCCTAGCGGCGTTTTGGGGACGGATCCCCATGGCCAGCCGGGTACGCGTGCTGCCGGACGAGCCACCTTTCCGTTCTGAACGCAGCCGCTTGAACTGTCGAGCTTGACTCGAGTCAGAATCGGGGGCGTTGCAGATCACGGAAGGCTACTCTGCCATTCTCGACGCAGCCGCTTGAGCTGTTGAGCGGACTCGAAACAGGGCAAGGGCGTTGCCGATCGTGGTAGAGCCCCTTGGCGTGCAGGTTTCTCATACAAAGCAAATATCTCCGCGGGGGGGGGGGGGGGGGGTAGCACAAATAAGGGTTCAGTGCAACTTAGCTTCTGTTTGCGATCGCTCGGGTGTCGATCTTCTAGCCTCCTTTCTTCTTCAAGGGCCACAAAGATGAAGGAGTGGCGGGCTAACTGCTAGAGCCGATTCTCACAATTGCGCTCCCCTACCTGGCGCGCCAAAGATGTCGGTGGGAACGACACCTATGGGATCACAAGAATCCCTACTACGGTTGCGGGGCGCGGGGTCGTGAGAAGAGCGGATCAAACAGATAGCACACGGTTCGTTTATCCAGATTCAGGCCACGGGGATGCATAAAACCCTACTCCTGCTTTGGTGGATTGTATATCTGTGTTCTTGAGCTAGCTATGGGGCGTGAGGAGCTCCAAAAAGCCGAATCCCCCTCCTGGTCGCCTCGGGCCTCCTTTTATAGAAAAAGGGGTTGCCATAGTAGCACCAGGAGGTGGAAAGGGAACAGTGATGTGAGGTTATCCCTCGCATTACATGACAAGGCGCATTTACTGCATCTTGCCCAGGTGTCCTTGCTTTATCGAGGACGGGGAGAGCCCTGTCTCGTCCGTCGCCGCTCCCTCTCGCGTCGACACGCGCCCTGGCCAGTGGCGCCCGCGGTGCCATGTAGGCAGGCAGTCAGCTGAGGTGGCACAGTGGTGGGTCTCCACGAAGATCTGCATGCCGCCACGCAGGTGCCTGCCCAGCTGGTTGGGTCGGCAGGCGAACGACGGTGGAGGTTCGACTGGCGTGGGTCTGATGGTGGCCCTACGGGTGTTCTTGGCAAGGGCCTTGCCGGGGCCCCAGCAAGGGTCTTGCCGTGGCGCCTGCTGTCATCCCCGGCAAGGATCTTGCCGGGGGCCTTGTGGTCCTCCTTGGCTGGGATCCCGCCAAGGATCATCATCTTCTGAAGGGTGTATCTGATCTCGAATGTCTTCACAAAGATCTGCATGCCACCACGGGGATGTCTCCCGAATCCTTGCCCCATGGGGGCAGTGGACTCAAGGGTGACTCACTCTGTAGGTGTGGGGCGAGCTGCCACGGCAAGGGTCTTGCCGGGTTTGCTAAAACCGCCTCCCGGCAAGGATCTTGCCGGGGGGAGTCCGCTTCGTCCCCTTTGCTCTTTGTGGTCTTGGTCTTGGCGTCGTTCTGCTTCTCCTGAGCTTCGACCTTACCTTGGCTCACCTCCCTTGCCTTGCTCAGTGTGGTGGTGCCCGTGGCTCAGACTGCCCGTGCACAGTTATAGGGGTACAGAAACGTACCCCTCTTTTTGTACACCGACATTAGGCAGCCATTGTGTATGAATGTTTTTCGGAGGCGGTTGCGTGGCGTCTACATGAAGCTACAAACCTACCCCATTTTAGACCTTTGGACATCGGGCCGGTAGGTTTCACAGGTCAGAGTTATTACAAAAGTAATTTCCTTGTACTACCAAACATTGGTCTCATGCGGTTTCGGGCAAGTAGAGGCTCTTTTGGCGCTTCGTTTGTAATTTTGAAACACAAGCATTCACGTTTAGAGTACTCTTGAACTTTGAGGATTGACCTAAATAGACAACGTTAAATTTGACCTTGTATGTTTGAAAACCTCATTAAATTATCCGCTTCTTTTTGAAATCTTGACACTTGAAAATCCTATAACTACGATTATTTTGGAATGGAGGAGCTAAATTAGAATCTATTTTGTACACGACTACATATGCTATTATGTACAAAATCAGAGCAAATATTGGTGCCCCCATAATTTAGGTATGATTTACAAATGCCATGATATCAAATTCAAATAATTGAATGGACTTCATGTTGAATTCGATTTTTTAAAACCACCTTAAGTTGAATTCAAATGTATGCTAGTTCATAGGTAGCTATTCATAATGTTCATTGTGTAACTTTCTTATGTATAATGTGCTTTACACACACAACATGAACTATACTCACGTTTATATTCGATTGCTAAAGCGATGCATTGTCTGGAGTTCAAAAAACTAACTATGTGGATCAGTTGTGTCGAATAATAACATAGACACGCTCAAATTCGATAGAATCTAGATGTCTGATGGATCAATGAC
Source organism: Triticum urartu (assembly GCF_056163025.1). Lineage (NCBI taxonomy): Eukaryota > Viridiplantae > Streptophyta > Magnoliopsida > Poales > Poaceae > Triticum > Triticum urartu. The sequence continues at coordinate 498,361,601 of NC_141875.1, read as the reverse complement.
CGTTCCTTACGTGAATTGCAAATATCATGACCCCATCCTAATATTTGGATACAATTTATATCTTTAATCAATGTGTACAGCAGTCTTGTACGTGTAGTTTCACTCTCCATCGGTGGTCTCTCACACATACTCACACACTCTCTCCCGAGGTATCTTTCTCGCACACATGCTCTCGATATAACCCTCCCTCCCTCTCGTAACTATTTACGACTTTTTTCACTAACCTTTATCACAAGCACTCTTCCTCTCGCAAGCATACACACGCAAAATCCCCATCGACCCTTTCTATATACATAGACCTGCCTACGTGTCTCCTGTAGGGACATTATCTTTAGGCCTATCTCTCACGCATTGTCTCACACCTCTCTTCCTAATCGTCGATTATGATTCTAGCAGAGCATTCTGTAGGATGCCCCTTAAAGTTAGGTTGGATGAATAGTAATATCAGAGATAAAGGGGTTACCTTAGTCCGAGAACCTAGGGTTACAAATCCTAGCCGACTTTGTCAGTGGACATAGAGTCCTTCACTATTATGCTTTGTCTTGTACGACTAGTCATCCATGGGTCTTCCTAAATACGTCACGGGCCGACCAATGTGGCACAAGATGGAACCGAACGAAGGGCCTCACCTCGACCCACCGGACCTCACGCGGTGACACACCCTCTGCCCCCACGTCTCGTTATCTTCTCACACCCACACATACCAACACAGACACCACACACAAAAAATATATTCTCCTGGTGCCTCTATCCACTCCCCCCTTGCATATACACACTCAAGGGAATCTCTCGTCGTGATGTCATATTCGTCTCTCTCTCTACCACTCTCATTTCTCGTGCTATCTCTCCCACGCCCCCCCTGTCGGCCCCTCTATCCATGACTCTCTCGAATGCGTAATACACACACATACCTCTCTAGGCCCTGCCAAATGCATCAACTACACATTCACACATGTTACATCACGTACCCCCATTGATCTAAAAAGCCCTCTCTTCACGTTTATTTCGCACACAACATTCCTTTTGAATAAAGTGTGGCCAAAAATGTTTTAGAATTTCTACATATATACAACATTACAAAGTTATATGGAGGAGTATGAACGCTTGCATTGCATGGTGCCCACAATGATATTTATTCCGCACTGTGAATTTGTATATTTTTATACTATATATAAAGTTAGTCATAATAAAGAGAAACGAAGAGCATCTCTCTCTCCATCGCATACCCCCCCCCTCTACGTCCCTTTCACGTACGCACACAAACTATCTCCAGGTCCTCTAAAACTAAGCCCCCAGCACATTCACACATGTTTCATCTTTCTCTCGCGATATATATAGTGACGATCATTGCATTTGAAGCGAAAGCACGATATGTACATTGGACTTCAGAATCCACTCATTACGGTCACCATTTACAGTTTATGGTTATTATACAGTCACGGGCTCACCGTACAACTCTGTATTTGCTGAAGACACGACTAGTTGACCAGTTAAATGCTCCACGTGGCACCTCTAGTGTTGCATCACATTATCTCACTACCATCGGGCCCACCTGTTGGCTTGTATCTACTCTACATCTACACTCTTATAAAATACTAGCAAGATGCCCATGTGTTTCACGGAACATCAAGATGCATTTGTATGAGTAGTTTATCTTGCGGGAGAAAAGGATGAACAAGGGAAGGCCTTATTTGCAAGTGTGGAGAGGGGTGTGGGTATGTTTTTGCAAAATTGCCATAGTTTCCTTCCTATCTGTCAGATATAGATCGGACGGCCTATAATGCAGGATGGCAGGCACACGATCATCACCGACTATGCTTTTTATAAGAGTAGGGATAAAATACACTCTTATAAAATACAGAGTTGGTGATGATGGTGTGCCTGCCATCCTACAATATAGGCCGTCCGATTTATATCTGACAAAGAGGAAAGAAACCATGACACTTTTGCAAAAAGGTACCCACACACCTCTCCAGATTTGCAAATAAGGCCTTCCCTCGTTCATCCTTTTCTCTCACAAGATAAACTAGTCATACAAATGCATCTTGATGTTACGTGCAACGCACGGGCATCTTGCTAGTAAGAATGAAAACAAATGACAAAAAAATATTGGACGGTGGTTCGAAGTTATGACCGCGGGCACATCGGACAAGGTGGCCTTGTATTGGTATGTTGAGCCGTCTGTTTTAACACACAGGAGCTGGTGTGGTGATTATACACACACGCATGCATGCACACGAACTGCATGCACGCAACACTCACACGAACACATGCACCCATGCACGCACGCAACACTCACACGTACACACGCAGCCACGCACGCACGCAACACTCACACGCACACATGCACGCATGCATCCACACACCAGTACACCACACGATCAACACACACTCTCACGCTCAAGTGCTCAACCTACACGTGCATGCGCACACATCAGGCCCTGACAGACACATACACAACCAGGTGATTCCTGCGCACGGGGTGGAGTCTTGTCGCGCCTGCGTAAATTTGTGTTTATCTGACCTTTCCCTATGCGAACTGACAGGTGGGACCCACAAGGAACGTGGTCACTTTAACTAGTCAACATGGTGCCACGCAAACTATTTGGCCGGTCAACAGAGTGCAATCCGATGCTGAACCATGAGCAAGTGACCGTATAATCACTTCAAAACGTATATAGTGACCACAATCAGCTTATTCTGAAGTTCGGTGAATGTATTACGTGTCGGCGTTCTGGGAACGGGGGTCCCCAGACTTGCCTGCCTGCGGCCTGCGGCGTGGCTTAAAGGGGGGCCCAGCACGGCCCATCTTCATCAACACAGACCCAAGACCCTCGCGAGGGGCCAAGCCTCGCGGGGCGGACGACATGGAGCTTCCTCAGGCACGGCCTCATCAGGCTGGCTCGCGAGGAGGCGGAGAGATCAAGGCGGGGTACCTCACGAGGTGCCCGTGACGCAAGCCATGACGACCAAAGGCGCCAGGCGGGTGCCAGCCCGCGCAGTGTCCTCCTTTCCTCTTTGGTGCAAAGGGGGCAAGCACAGCCGCGGAGTACCGAGGCATCAGGCAAAGGTTGCCATTTCAGTGCAACAAGACCAAGACCAGGAGGACAGCAAGACGGAGGTCATTGTGGAGCCCAAGACGGCGTCACCACCAGAGCTTTGTGCAGGCGAAGACTACTTTTGTCAGGATAGCTGGTATTAGCTGTCCCCCTTCAAATTAGCCTGCCATTGTTGGCTCCCTTCCCGCTCGATATTTGGGAAGAGGACCAGGGCCTCTATAAATAGGACTAGCCACCCCCAGGGGAGAAAGGAGGATAGAGGATGAGAGAGGAGAAAATAAGGATCAGAGGGAGAAGAACAATAGCAGAGAGAGAGAAAGAGAGAAGGGTGACTGAACTCCTCCCAGCAGTTCATCGCCCCAGCCAAGAGCAGACCCTCGCGAGGCTGTTCTTCCTTGTATTGTTTATCATCATCAGCCCAAGAGGCAATCCACCACACCACACACTGGAGTAGGGTATTACACCACAACGGTGGCCCGAACCAGTATAAACCCCGTGTCATTCGTGATGTTCTTTCCATAGCTTAGATTTTAGCGAGGCGGAGGGGTGCAGGTAGGTAGGAGGCGAAATCTCCGTGCGCACCCCAGTGTTCGAACCTCAAGGGTCTGCGGGAACCCGAAATCCGACATTATGCCTTTCTCTCTGTAGGCCATCCAAAACTACATCTCTACACGTTCTCGCATGTTACATCTAACCAACTATGCAATGCAACACTACTACTACTACTACTACACTCTAACACAATAAATCATATGTGTTTTTAGCTTTACTAGATATCATATTGTTACTTAATTATTCAGTTTGCATACATTAAAATTGCCTTTGAAATGTATGGCCAGTATCATATACCGCGCGGGAAAAATCCCGCCCTTTCGTCTTTAATCGGGGTTTGTATCGATGGATCGTGCGAAACAGCAAAACTATAGTACTATATACAGTACAAGTGACAGTTCACTGGGTCGACATGTCGTGTACTCCTCCGTCGTAAGAGTGGAGCGCTCGCTTTCATAAATCTTCTAGTCCCTTTCACCGACATGTGGGGCATTAAGCTACCGGTTCCACGTGCCATACCAAAATACAGTGCAGAGCAGCCGGGGTGAAGCACCCAGTCATGGCACCAGCGTAGTAATGAGCAATGAGGCGTCAAATCACAAAGTTGCACCTTTCCCGCGGTTAAGTTGGAGGGACAAAGTAATAATGCTAAAAAAGAAGTTGGAGGGACGAAGCAACCATCATTTCACTCGTTGCTGAATCCGCTTCTCCCTCATCTTCTTCAAGTTAACCACGTGTTGCTTCTGTCGTTGTTCTGCCTCATGCGGGAAGCGGATCGGCTTGGTAAAGCACTGACATGTGGGACCGCATGTTAGCAAACCGCCAGGACAACGTCCCCTAAAAATAAGAATCCTCCCCCACCATCCACGCGGCAAAATCACCTCCTTTTTACTAATCTCGATTCTATAATTTTTTAGATCAATATAATTGAGATTTGTATAGATAGCACACAGGAGCAAAACCAAGTGGTACGGTTAAGGGCATCCACAATGTGTAGCCAAATATGAAAATAGCTTTTGGCATCGTGGAACCATTGTGGACGGTGTTACCAAAGCCAAAAGGATGGAACCGAAGCTCCCTGATTGATTGATTGATTGAAGGAATAGAAAAATGCAACGTCTCTCCTCTTTCTCCCGTGCTTGGACGCAGGTATAGTATAGAGGACATAGTCTACTCCCTTGTCCGTTCTATCACAAATCACAAAGTAGTGAGGCGTCAAATCACAAATCACAGACGAAGCAACCATCATTTCACTCTTCGCTGACTCCGCTTCTCCATCGTCTTCTTCGAGAAACCATCTCACCGCACTAAGCTGGACAGACAACGCTATTGTGTACGAGTAGTACTAGTACATTTACATGTCCTTTGGTTCAACGGACTTCCTGGATGCAAATAAGGCGGCTGTCTCGGCTTGCAGGCGGCACTTGCGAACGACTTACCGTGGTCTCCCTCAATGGTGTTCTTCGTCGAACCCACTTCGCCAAACCACAACGTTCGAGATATCGTCGACGTCACCGCAATGGGGAAGGAAGTCAAATATAGTTACTACCTCCATTTTTTTGTACACGAGGCTAGTATAAACCACAACGGTGGCCCGAACCAGTATAAACCCTGTGTCATTTGTGTTGTTCTTTCCATAGCTTAGATCTTAGCGAGGCGGAGGGGTGCAAGTAGGTAGGAGGCGAAATCTCCGCGCGCACCCCAGTGTTCGAACCTCAAGGGTCTGCCGGAACCCGAAATCCGACATTTGGCGCGCCAGGTAGGGGTGCGCCGGAGTTTTCTCTTCCACCACCGCCACGGCCTGCCTCGCGATGAGTAGCGCGTCGCCCGCTCCGGCTGCCGGCGCCAGCACGGGGGCCAGGGGGCTCCGAGCCCTGGCCCTAGCCCTGCAACGGGTACGGTGGCCGGACAAGTTCAAGACAACGACACCGCCGCGCTACGGCGGCGCGACAGACCCGCTGGCCTTCTTGCTGGCGAGCGAGGGGGCCCTCCTCGAAGCTGGAGGTGATGATAGGGTCATGGCCAACTGGCTCCCCATGGCCCTCACCGGCGCTCCGCGCACATGGCTGCTCCACCTGCCGGCAGCCTCCGTGGCCTCTCGGGAAGAGCCCCGCAGCCTCTTCCCCGCCCATCGCGCTACACCAACACCCCCGGCCGTCGCGGCCCTCCTGGGCGGCTCGCAGGCGCCGCCTACAAGTCACCACGTCAAGCCGTTCATCCGCCGGGTCAGCGCCGCTTCCACGCGGCAGGGGGCTCTCCCGGACCGGGCGGCGCCCGAGACCGGCCTGACCTTCAGCTCGGAGGACCACCCCTCGAACTCGGCCTGCTCGGGTGCGCTTCCCATGCTGTGCACCCCTACCATCTGCCAGGTGGCCGTCACCAGAACTCTCATTGATGGCGGTGCGGGCCTCAGCGTGCTCTCGGCCGAGGCCTTCAACCTCCTCTGCATACCCCTGGAACGGCTGCAACCCAGCCGGCCCTTCTCAGGCGTTGGGGGCGGATCATCCAGCTCCTTGGGACAAATCCGGCTCCCAGTAACCTTCGGCACCTACAACAACTTCCGCACGGAGCTGGTCGACTTCGACATCGCCCCCATCGGCTTCCCCTACAATGCCATCCTCGGCTACCCAGCACTGGCCCAGTTCATGGCCGCGACGCACCCGACGTACAACCTCATGAAGATGTCCGGGAGTAGCGGTGTCCTCACCGTGCACGGGGACACCGGAGACGCGCTGCGGGTGCTCAAGCTCGCCTTCAAGACGGCAGCGTCGGCACAGCCCGCCGACTTGGAGACCCCCGAGCCCAAGGGGGCTGCACCCGCCAAGAAGAAACTGTTGTTCACCCAAGACAAGGCGGAAACCAAGTAGATACCCGTCGATGAGGACGGGTCCACCAATGCCACTTTCACCATAGGCGCCAACCTCGAACCCGAGCAGGAGGAGGCCCTGGTCGGGTTCCTGCACGCAAACAAGAAGGAATTTGCTTGGGAGCCTGACCAGTTGGCAGGGATCCCTAGGAGTGTAATCGAGCATCACCTCAACGTGTGCCCCAACGTGCGCCCAGTGAAGCAGAAGGCCAGGCGGCAGTCCACAGAAAAGCAGGCCTTCATCGTCCAAGAGACCCGCAAATTAGAAGCTGCTGGGGTCATTCGCAAGGTCTGATACCCGGATTGGTTGGCCAACCCTATCGTCGTGCCAAAGAAGGGAGGGAAGGAGCGCATGTGTGTCGACTTCACCAACCTCAACAAAGCATGCCCGCAAGATCCGTTCCCGCTCCCCCGCATCGACCAGATCGTCGATTCCACCGCGGAATGCGACCTGCTATGCTTCTTGGATGCCTTCTCTGGGTATCACCAGATCAAGTTGGCGGTAGAAGACGTCGAAAAGACAGCCTTCCTAACCCCGTCTGGGGTGTACTGCTACACATGCATGCCATTCGGGCTGCATAACGCAGGGGCGACCTTTCAGCGGCTGATGCACATCACCTTGGGCCTGCAGCTCGGGAAGAATGTTGAAGCTTACGTCGATGACATTGTGGTAAAGTCTCGGGAGGCCAGGACCTTGATACAAGACCTGGAGGAAACCTTCGCGAGCCTCAACGCAGTGAACCTACGGCTCAACCCAGAGAAGTGTGTGTTCGGAGTCCCCTCGGGCAAGCTCTTGGGTTTCCTCGTGTCCCACCGAGGCATCGAAGCTAACCCGGAAAAGGTCAAGGCGGTGGAAGACATGAGCCCACCAAAGACCCTCAGAGAAATGCAGAAGCTCACGGGGCGCTTCATCTCCAAGTTGGGGGAACGAGCGCTGCCCTTCTTCCAGCTAATGAAGAAAAAGGGGCCCTTTGAGTGGACTAAAGAGGCCGACAAGGTGTTCCAGGATCTCAAGAGATACCTGACCAGCCCGCCAGTCATGGTGGCTCCGCGCCCTCAAGAGCACCTGGTGCTTTACCTCGCCGCCACTCCCTACTCCGCCAGCGCGGCCCTGGTGGCGATTAGAGAGGAGCGTCGAATCAGAATCGCAGCAGCAGCCTGGGACAAGGCAAAACAGGAACAAGGAAGGCCCACAGGAACCGCCACCGTGGCTGAGGAGGATCAGCCGCTGCAGAGGAGTGCATCGGAGGCGGAAGAGGCCCCTCTCCCAAACGGCCAGCCTCAGGAGGCCTCATCGCCTCAAGAGACGCCACGGTCTCCGAAGGGAGCCGCCAGCACTGACGCACCCAACCTCGTTGAGCACCTGGTGTACTTCGTCAGTACAGTGTTGCGGGATGCGAGGGCGCGGTACCCCATGCCTCAGAAACTCCTCCTCGCGCTACTGGTGGCCTCGGGCAAGCTGCGACACTATTTTCAGGGTCACCCCATCAAGGTCGTCTCGTCATACCCCCTGGAGAGAGTGCTCAGGAGCCCTAACTCAGCTGGAAGGGTCGCTGAGTGGAACATAGAACTGCAAGCATTTCAGCTCGAATTCAGCACGACCAGAGTCATCAAGGGAGCAGCGTTGGCGGATTTTGTGGTAGAATGGACGGAGGCACCAGGCCTCAAGGCAGATGAGGATCGGTCCCTCTCCCCGGGAAGTGAGGTGCCAGAAGGCTGGGTCATGTACTTCGATGGGGCGTTCTCCAGGCATGGCGCTAGGGCTGGGGTGGTGCTTATATCGCCCACTCAGGACAAGCTCTACTACGCTGTGCACCTCTGTTTCCAGCAAGGTGAAAAGGTCTCCAACAACATAGCGGAGTATGAAGGTTTAATAGCGGGCTTGAAGGCCGCAGCTGCCCTAGGGGTGAAACGCCTCACCATCAAGGGCGATTCGCAGCTCCTTGTCAATTTCTCCAACAAGGTGTACAAGCCGAAAGATGAGAACATGGAAGCCTACCTTGCGGAGGTCCGCAGGATGGAGAAGCAGTTCTGGGGGTTGGAGTTGCAGCATGTGCCCCGTGGCACCAATCAGGAGGCCGACGACATCGCCAAACGGGCGTCCAGGCGGTTACCTCAGGAGCCTGGCATTTTCAAGGAGCGGCTCTTCAAGCCCTCAGCCCTGCCGTCATTGTCAAACACGGCTCAGCCTTGGGAGGAGCTCCCCCAGCCGCCTGCCTTGGGAGCTCCGTCCTGTGGCCCGGCCTCAGGAGCACGCCTGCTCCTGACGATGGAACCTCAGGAGAGATGCTGGATCACGGAGCTCCGGAGTTACTTAACACAAGGGACCCTGCCGGAGAAGGAGGAGGAAGCGGAGCGAGTGGCATGCCAGGCCACGGCATACTGCATCAAGGATGGAGAGCTCTACCGGAAGCGACCAAACGATGTGTCCCTGCGCTGCATCTCCAGGGAGCAAGGGAAGGAACTGCTGGAAGATATACACGGCAGAGACTGTGGACATCATTCATCATACGGACCCTCGTCGGCAAGGCGTTCCACAGTGGGTTTTATTGGCCCACCGCACTCAACGACGCCGTCAAACTAGTGAAAGCTTGTGAGGCCTGCCAGTTCCACGCCAAGCAGATCCATCAGCCAGCAGGAGGCCTGCAGACTATAACCCTTTCGTGGCTGTTCGCAGTCTGGGGGCTGGACATCTTGGGCCCGTTTCCTCGGGCGCCTGGGGGCTACCGCTACCTCTACGTCGCCGTGGACAAGTTCACCAAGTGGGCTGAAGTAGAGGCTGTCCGCACCATTCCCGCGGGTTCCGCGGTCAAGTTCATCAAGGGCATCGTGAGCCGGTTCGGGGTGCCGAACCGCATCATCACGGACAACGGTTCGCAGTTCACCAGTAACCTCTTCAAAACATACTGTGCTAACCTTGGAACGCAGATATGCTACGCTTCGGTGGCGCACCCCCGAAGCAACGGCCAGGCCGAGCGAGCCAACGCAGAGGTCCTGAGGGGCCTCAAGACCAGGACGTTCAAGAAGAAGCTGGAGGCCTGCGGCAGAGGTTGGTACGACAAGCTTCAGTCCGTGTTGTGGTCCATCCGCACAACCGTGACCAAGCCGACTGGAGAGACCCCGTTCTTCCTGGTCTACGGAGCCGAAGCGGTCCCCCTCACGAGGTCAGACATCGCTCCACGTGGGTCCTGGTGTTCGACGAGGCGCAGCAGGACGCCATGCGGGGGATGGACCTCGTGCTGGGGGAGGAACGTCGCCGAGAAGCCGCGCTGCGAGCGGCGTGGTACCAACAGGCACTGCGGCGATATCACTGCCGCAGCATCCGCCCTAGAACTATCGAGGTAGGAGACCACGTGCTCAGGCGGGTTCTCTCCAGGGAGGGGCTGCATAAGCTCTCTCCCATGTGGGAGGGCCCATTCAAAGTTGTTCATGTTTCCAGGCCCGGCTCCGCGCGCTTGGAGACTCAGGAGGGGGTGCCGGTCCAGAACACATGGAACATCCAGCACCTCCGGAGGTTCTACCCCTAAAAAGGCCCAGAGCCTGTGAAGAAGGCGAATGCCTGTGAAGCTGTCGCGTTTTGGAAAAGGCCCGGAGCCTGTGAAGAAGGCGAATGCCTGCGAAGCTGTCGCGTTTTGGAAAAGGCCCGGAGCCTGTGAAGAAGGCGAATGCCTGTGAAGCTGTCGCGTTTTGGAAAAGGCCGGAGCCTGTGAAGAAGGCGAATGCCTGTGAAGCTGTCGCGTTTTGGAAAAGGCCCCGAGCCTGTGAAGAAGGCGAATGCCTGTGAAGCTGTCGCGTTTTGGAAAAGGCCCAGAGCCTGTGAAGAAGACGAATGCCTGTGAAGCTGTCGCGTTTTGGAAAAGGCCCGGAGCCTGTGAAGAAGGCCAACGCCTGTGAAGCTCGCTGCCCGTGACACTCTCACGTAATAATGAGTTGGGGCTGTACACGCCCTGGAGTCTCAGGAGCACCGGGCCTCAGGCCCTGGGGCTCCCTCCCACGCCCAGTGGCAGCACTTAGCTCCGCGCTGGTGAGAAGACGTCGAAGACTAGATTAGGTGCCAGACGCGGCTTTTCATTTGCATTCCGCAGTTGGCTTGTTCCTTCTCATTCGAAGTTTTATTGAAGTTGTTGCTGTCTTTGGCTTGTGGTTCTTTGACTTTTCACTCTCCTGCCTCGATTTCTCTTATGCAAGGCCTCGCGAGGGGGGGGGGATCGCCGAACGCCCTCGCGAGTGTTCCCGTCCTAGTCGTTCAAAGGGTTCGCGACCTAGGTCCTTTACAGGAGCACCCCTCCAGTCCGTGCCCCACGGGCATCGCGACACGAACACAGGGCCTGGGTCGGTCGCCCCCCCACGGCTGGGGCCGGGAACTATCCACACGCGGGCACGTAGCCGGAACGCATGATAACGGAAGCAAAACGATGATTAACAACAATAACCCAAACACGCCCCCGCGGGGCTCCACACTACTGTCTTTTTAATGCAGGAAAAAAGGAAAAGAAAGAACAGATCGGGCGCAGCTCGCCTCACATCGGCCTGCAGGGAAGACTCGAGCTGCCTCCGGGGCTCAGGCAGACTCCCTCTCGCGCTTCACCGGGGCGCGACGGTGGGCGGACACGCTACTACCTCCCAAGCAGATGCGACGGCGTGGAGGCTGACCGCGGCCACCGCTGGAAGAGTCGCCGCCTGAAGAAGAACCGGAGAAGCTTGGGGAACCCCGAGCGTCGCTAGTCATGCGAGCGCTGTCTTCTCCATCATCGCCGGAGCTGGGTTCCCGGCCGCGGTCATCGTCCTCGGGGCAGCACCCTGCGCGGCGACCATCTTCCCCAAACACCCTCACGTAGAGGGTGGCATCACCGTCAAACTTGAAGTGCAGGGTGCAACGACGGCTCAGGCCACACGCGCGGGCAAACGTTTGCCAACCGCGGGCCAGGGCCAAGCTCCTGGCTGTGGAGACCTCCAGTGAAGCCCATGAGGCCCGGCTGCAGCAGCCGTCGGCCTAAAGCCAGAGGCTGCCCGGGGCACCGGCCGGGAGCTCACCGAGGTGGAAGCGAGGAAGCAGAAGCCGGGTGCTAGTCGGCTCCGCCGACCACACGATGAACTCCGGCAACACCTCTGCAGCGCAAAAGCGCGGCCTAGGGGGACACGCGACCGGAGCGCGCCCCCGGCCGCAGCAATCCGCCCGTCGCCGTGCTGGAAATCGTCTCCACGGCCGCGGGGAGCTGCCGTGGTGGCCTCAGGATGTTTGCGAGGGCACCCTCGGCCGCGCTTGGGCGGGGGAGAGGCAGGCTCAACCTGGCGAGCCTTCCCCTTCTCTGCGGCCGAGAACCTCTTCGACGGGGCCATAAAGAAGGAGAAGCAAGGGGGGATAAACTTGAAGGGCGCGTGCCGTTCCGTACTTATGGCCGGCGAAGGCCAACCGTCGACCTCCACGATCGCAGGTAATCATGACCCGCTTTGCATGCAGGGACTTGTCCAATCCGTGCAGTTGCCGAGGCGCCATGGGGAAGTGGAGACGCCCACGTCCAATCAACCGCCACACGGCGCCCAAGGCCGCAGGCTGTTAGGGCCCGCGGCGCTTCGCTCTTGCCCTTCCGCCTCCCTGCACGGCCAAGTCCGTGCGCGCCTCGGGCCCGGGGGCTACTGTCGGTGTTCTGGGAACAGGGGTCCCCAGACTTGCCTGCCTGCGGCCTGCGGCGTGGCTTAAAGGAGGGCCCAGCACGGCCCATCTTCATCAACACAGACCCAAGACCCTCGCGAGGGGCCAAGCCTCGCGGGGCGGACGACGCGGAGCTTCCTCAGGCACGACCTCATCAGGCTGGCTGCGAGGAGGCGGAGAGATCAAGGCGGGGTTCCTCACGAGGTGCCCGTGACGCAAGCCATGACGACCAAAGGCGCCAGGCGGGTGCCAACCCGCGCAGTGTCCTCCTTTCCTCTTTGGTGCAAAGGGGGCAAGCGCAGCCGCGGAGTACCGAGGCATCAGGCAAAGGTTGCCATTTCGGTGCAACAAGACCAAGACCAGGAGGACAGCAAGACGGAGGTCATTGTGGAGCCCAAGACGGCGTCACCACCAGAGCTTTGTGCAGGCGAATACTACTTTTGTCAGGATAGCTGGTACTAGCTGTCCCCCTTCAAATTAGCCCGCCATTGTTGGCTCCCTTCCCGCTCGATATTTGGGAAGAGGACCAGGGCCTCAATAAATAGGACTAGCCACCCCTAGGGGAGAAAGGAGGATAGAGGATGAGAGAGGAGAAAATAAGGATCAGAGGGAGAAGAACAATAGCAGAGAGAGAGAAAGAGAGAAGGGTGACTGAACTCCTCCCAGCAGTTCATCGCCCCAGCCAAGAGCAGACCCTCGCGATGCTGTTCTTCCTTGTATTGTTTATCATCATCAGCCCAAGAGGCAATCCACCACACCACACACTGGAGTAGGGTATTACACCACAACGGTGGCCCGAACCAGTATAAACCCCGTGTCATTCGTGATGTTCTTTCCATAGCTTAGATCTTAGCGAGGCGGAGGGGTGCAGGTAGGTAGGAGGCGAAATCTCCGCGCACACCCCAGTGTTCGAACCTCAAGGGTCTGCCGGAACCCGAAATCCGACATTACGCTTTTCTCTCTGTAGGCCATCCAAAACTACATCTCTACACGTTCTCGCATGTTACATCTAACCAACTATGCAATACAACACTACTACTACTACTACACTCTAACACAATAAATCATATGTGTTTTTAGCTTTACTAGATATCATATTGTTACTTAATTATTCAGTTTGCATACATTAAAATTGCCTTTGAAATGTATGGCCAGTATCATATACCGCGCGGGAAAAATCCCGCCCTTTCGTCTTTAATCGGGGTTTGTATCGATGGATCGTGCAAAACAGCAAAACAATAGTACTATATACAGTACAAGTGACAGTTCACTAGGTCGTCGTGTCGTGTACTCCTCTGTCGTAAGAGTGGAGCGCTCGCTTTCATATATCTTCTAGTCCCTTTCGCCGACATGTGGGGCATTAAGCTACCGGTTCCACGTGCCATACCAAAATACAGTGCAGAGCAGCCGGGGTGAAGCACCCAGTCATGGCGCCAGTGTAGTAATGAGCAATGAGGCGTCAAATCACAAAGTTGCACCTTTCCCGGAGTTAAGTTGGAGGGACGAAGTAATAATGCTAAAAAAGAAGTTGGAGGGACGAAGCAACCATCATTTCACTCGTTGCTGAATCCGCTTCTCCCTCATCTTCTTCAAGTTAACCACGTGTTGCTTCTGTCGTTGTTCTACCTCATGCGGGAAGCGGATCGGCTTGGTAAAGCACTGACATGTGGGAACGCATGTTAGCAAACCGCCAGGACAACGTCCCCTAAAAATAAGAATCCTCCCCCACCATCCGCGCGGCAAAATCACCTCCTTTTTACTAATCTTGATTCTATAAGTTTTTAGATCAATATAATTGAGATTTGTATAGATAGCACACAGGAGCAAAACCAAGTGGTACGGTTAAGGGCATCCACAATGTGTAGCCAAATATGAAAATAGCTTTTGGCATCGTGGAACCATTGTGGACGGAGTTACCAAAGCCAAAAGGATGGAACCGAAGCTCCCTGATTGATTGATTGATTGATTGAAGGAATAGAAAAATGCAACGTCTCTCCTCTTTCTCCCGTGCTTGGACGCAGGTATAGTATAGAGGACATAGTCTACTCCCTTGTCCGTTCTATCACAAATCACAAAGTAGTGAGGCGTCAAATCACAAAGCACAGACGAAGCAACCATCATTTCACTCTTCGCTGACTCCGCTTCTCCATCGTCTTCTTCGAGAAACCATCTCACCGCACTAAGCTGGACGGACGACGCTATTGTGTACGAGTAGTACTACTACATTTACACGTCCTTTGGTTCAACGGACTTCCTGGATGCAAATAAGGCGGCTGTCTCGGCTTGCAGGCGGCACTTGCGAACGACTTACCGTGGTCTCCCTCAATGGTGTTCTTCGTCGAACCCACTTCGCCAAACCACAACATTCGAGATATCGTCGACGTCACCGCAATGGGGAAGGAAGTCAAATATAGTTACTACCTCCATTTTTTTGTACACGAGGCTAATATATCAAAATTACAATTTGCAAAAGGCCACTAACACTAATTGAGGCAAAAGTGATGGGGTTTGCCTCGTACTAGCAACCAAGGACATTAATATCCCCTGCATGCATGCGGAAGTGAGAAGGTTGGTTTGCATGGCGCTGCATTAATCAAGCGATGAGAAGTGAGATGGTTAGCTCTTTTGGCTTTGGAGAAAAAAATACGCATTAATTGACACGTGAAACGAGGATTTGTATCGATTAATCCCGCGAAGGAAAACCCCGCCTTTCTTTTTTAACACTAGTACTCCTAGTACGTAGTACTACGTACTTATCCTGTTTGGGTCTAGGCCTTGCATTGCCATACTTCGCCACACATTTTTGCCAAGCTTGCCTAAAGTTTTCAAAATGAAAAAGAGGTACACTTGCGCACGGTTGTCGCGGTCGCACCACACCCTCACACGGTCGCTCCTGCACGCCGCGGTCGCACTGCACCCTCACATGTGTCGGGGGTTTGGTGCGACATATGCCAACGGATGGCTTATCATGGTGGGGGCGAGTAGAACGTCGCCAGTGCCTGGAAACGGGATGAGGCGAAGACATGCACGCCGGCGAATCTTACCCAGCTTCGGGGCTCTCCGGGGAGATAATACCCCTACTGCTGCTCTACGGGGTCTCCGCATGATCACTATGGCAAAATGCTTACATGGTTGCTGCTTGAGCTGTTTTCTGGTAGTAGGAGAGGGCAATGCTAGCTCTCCCCTTCTATATGATCTGGTCTAGAGCTAATGGGTTCCCACCCTTTGCATGGGTGCCCTGGGGGGTTTATATAGGCCTACCCCCCAGGGGTACAATGGTAATCCGGTAGGACGCGGGCCCAGCCGTCAGTGCCTCTGGCCTCCGTCTTCTTTGCCGACCGATGGGGCCCGCCGACTGGTGGGCCCCGCCGACTGGCTTGGTATGGAGGCCGACAGGCCGCGTCCGCCTCGGGCGGGTCTTGCCGGCTGCTGATTACTGTAGCCGTGCTTCTGATGACGCGGGCTTGATCATGAAGTCGTGGCAACAGCCCCGCCGCCTGGCGGGCGATCACTGTTGCCACTCCCCATCACGTCTTGATTAATGCGCGTGGGCCCCGGGGGAGGGTTCAGCCGACTCCCCCGGGCCGACTCCCGACGGGTCCGACTGGTGGTTCTCTTGCCGTCTTCCGAGATCTCACTGACTGGTGGGGCCTGCTGCCTCCAAGCCGTACAGACAAGCCGTCGTGGGTGCAGGATTCAGCCCTGCGGTGCTGATGTCAGGGCCGGCATGGCAACAGTGCCACACCGCACGGAGATCTTCCCGGGTACGGCGTGCTGTGGCCATGCCTGCCCTTGGTGAGGGCGGGGGTGGGCTTCACTGTAGCCACGCCCCTGCCTCGTCCCCTTTGATGAGGTCATGGGGTTTGTTGGAGTCGCAGGCCGACTCCCCAAAGCCGGCTTCTCTGGAAGTCGTCCCTAGGACTCGGTCGTGAGCGGGCAGTCGGCCGTCTTGCCGTCGACTCCCCAGGAGGCGGCTCTTCGTCCGGGGTCTTGAGGGGCGCATCCTGCCCCGATGTCTTGAAAGGTTATGGGACTCGGGTTGGCCTACCCGTGGCCCATTACTCCGACAGTAGTCCCCGAAGCTGGTGAGGCGCCACGGACGATCGGCCGAGAAGCCTCAGCAATTTCTCTTTCTGGGTGCTCAACACATGGTCTTTGATTGACTTCTGCCGGGCCGACTAGAAGGAGTCGGACTTGCTCAACTCGGACTCACTCAATTCCGACTCGCTCAGTATTTCGAACGTCGCGGCGGGATTTAAGTGGCGTGCTAGCTAAGCCTCCAGGCCGCCGCCCGTTCTAGGCCTGTCACACGAGGGCACATGGCTAGGCCGTCTTGCCAGCCTACGCGCGCGACGGGACAGGCCCATAGGCGGGGCCCGCCACTACCGTGCCTCGGCGCCCGAGCGGGTCCGCTGCGGCCCCGGTGGACGGTTGGGATTCCCGTAGAGTTACTATGTGCAGTAACTTTATCGTGGATCGTGGGGGTCGTGGGGTTGTGGGCGCAGTAAATCCCCACATCCTCCCCCTTGGCTTTGCAGCCCACGAGGCTATAAGTAGGGGGAAGAGAGGGGCACGCGCGCCCCTCCTTCCCACTACTCCTCGTTCTCTTCCTCCTTGCTGCTCCTCGCTCTCCTCCTTCCTCTTCTCTTCTTCACTCCGCCGCACGCCCAAGCTCCGGCGAACGCTGCGGCGACAGCTCGCGATGAGTTCTTCCTCCGCCGCCGTACCTCCCCCAGTGCGCTCCGGCACCTGGGACAGCTCCGAAGTTCATGAAGACCACGTCGAGTTCCTCCGCCAGACTCGTCGGCTCCCCGGCGAGGATCGCGTGCAGGTGCGTCTTGCGCCAAAGGGGGAGATTTCCCCCGCGCCGCAGGAGGGCGAGCGGGTCATCTTCCGCTCGCACTGCCTGCGCGGGCTGGGGCTACCGGCGAGCAGTTTCTTCCGGTCCTTCCTGGAGTTATACGGCCTCCAGCCGCACCACCTCACCCCCAACGCAGTGGTGCTACTGTCCGCCTTCGTGGCCATGTGTGAAGGCTTCCTCGGAGTCCTCCCCACCCTCGAGCTCTGGGGGGAGTTCTTCTTCTCCAAGCTCAGCACCCAGGCTGCAGGCGTGCCGGCTAAGTGCGCCGCTTTCATCGTCGTGCGAAGGTCGGGTGCCGATAATCCCTTCCCCTCCATCTAGCTGATCAAGTCGGTGAAGATGTGACAGAGATCCTACTTCTATGTCAAGAACGCCTCCGCGAGGGGAGACTGGGTCAACTTGCCGGCTTTCGAAGCCGGCCCGCCGGCTGGGCGACTGCCAACTGGTCGTACTGGGCCAAGTCGCTGACGCCTGCGGGAGGCGGCGCCATCACGCGACTCCGAGTGCTGACACAGTCGTAGGGTCTGACTGGTCCGGATCTGCTGGCCGCCTTCATTTCGCGCCGAGTTCTCCCACTCCAAGGCCGCCCTCATATGATATGCCAGATGAGCGGGCACCGCGACCCGAGTCGGATGTGCACCAAGGACATGCCTCACGAAGAGGTGGACTTCATGGTGAACTATCTCTCGGACAGCAGGCTCCTGGAGGACTGGCGGTTCGGCAAGGAGCCGTACTCCCGCGCCAACCCCCCGCCCGTGGTGAGTCGCCTTTCTTTTCTTTCTTTGGATTGTCTTCTTCTTGCCGAGTTTTGTTTTGACCAGTCGGCCTTGGTTAGAATCCCCTCCTTCACCCACCAGCCGGCACCTCGGGGCCGGCCCGTGAGTTCCTCGCCGACCGGGCGGAGAGCGACGTCGACGACCCCGATCTGGGGGCGGCGGCTCTGGAAGATGACGTCGAGGGAGGAGGAGGAACAACGGGCGACTTCAGGCCTTCAGCCACTTTCGCCGACTGGCCTGACGACGACGCCGAGGGAGAAGTCACCCCTCGCCATCGGCCAGGAGCCAGCCAGCCTGGCGCGGGCTCTTCTGCCACGCCGGGCGCTCCAGGCGGCGGGAAGAAGTGCAGGGCCATGCCGACCTTGTTCGGCAGACGGCCGAAGAAACCCAAGGGTTCGGCTGCGGCGACCCGGCGGGACGAGGTGGCCGTGAAGGCCATCCGCTTCCGTAAGGAAGTGAAGAAGCCGCTATTTGTCTCCACATAAGTATTCTGTCTTCAAAGTTTTATTCTTTCTTTGTGATTTGTCTGAGTCTCTGTTGCCCCTCTTGCTTCCGGGCTCCCCTCTCTCTTGAGAGGGTCACCGCCGCCTCCGTCATGGGGTCAGCGGAGACGTCCGCCACCACTCGGCGGATTGACCCCGCTGCTGACCTCCGGGAGGCGACAAAGCAGAATGCGCAGGAGAAGCGCAACAAAGAAGAGGCCCTCCGCCTGTAGAAGGCGGAGGCCGACAGGGCGGAGGCCTCCGCTAAGAAAAAACTAGCGGAGGCCGAAGCTGCCGCCGCGGCGAAGCAGCAGGCTGAGGAAGCCGTAGGCCGCCAGTCGGCGGTGCTTGTCACCCCGTTAAACTTTGCGCCGCCGCCTCCAGAGTTCACGGGGCAGACCGGGGAAGCCGGCGGGGAGAACCCCGTCGTGGAGGGGGAGGGCGGCGACCCATGTACGCCGAATGCGAACGTTCCGCCGCCGCCTTCGCCGCCGTCTGAAGGTGCACAGGGCGAGCAGCCGGCGGGCCCTCCGGTGCCGCCGACCGAAGACGAGGCCGTGGCGAGGCTACTCCTCCAAGTCGGCTCGCCAACGCGCCGCCGTCTGGAGAAGGCGACTTCGGCGCCCTACCCCGTGGAAGCCGGCGCTGCCAGCTCGGCGATCCCAGACACCGAGGCGACGAGCGCCGCGCCCATTGGGTGGGTGCGAGGAGGCAGCACAGGGCCGCTGAACCAGGCGCTTCTGGACGTCCAGGCGAAGCTTTGTGCCGAGGGCGACGCTCTCCAGAATTGCACCAAGGCGTACCTCGCGTCGCGGGCAGCCGTCCGGATATGTGTTTCCTTTTGGCCTTTGTTTTTCTTGTTCCTCTCTGTGGGGGGGCGCCAGTGCACCCACTGGGTGTAGTCCCCGAGTTTCGGGCTGGCTGCTGAGCAGGCGGCCCGGAACTCCAATTGATGAACTTTGGTTATTAACTTTTGTCTGAAACGTTCGTCGCAGGATTACCACAACCTCCGCGTCACTGCCTTCAACCGTAACGTTGAAGAGCTGGGCAAGCAGACCGCCGATCTATCGGAGAGCCGGAGTAAGTCCCTTTCCTTCTTCGCGGGGGCGCGCTGGCGCACCCGCGGGCTGTAGTCCCCGAGATTCGGGCCGACTGCTGAGCAGTCGGGCCGGATCTCCCCGGCGTCCTTCTTTACTGGTGGCTTGACGCCTTCTTTCTTTCTTCTTCTCAAGGGCCAACGCTGCTCTTCAACAGCAGCTGAGCGACGCCAACTCTGCTTTGCGCGCCAAAGAGGAGGAGTGGAGCAAGCTCGCCACGGAGCGCGATCTGCTGGCCACTCAATTGGCAGAGCAGAAGGAGCTGCTTGTGAAGTCGCAGAGGGAGGCGGAGGAGACGGAAACCGCCCTCTTGGCCGAGTTCGCGAGCGAGCGCTCCTCCTGGTCTGACAAGGAGGCGCTGCTGTCCTCCGGCTTCCATGAGATTGAAGACATCATTGATGGTGAGCCTCTTTATTTTCTTTCTTCGAGCTGCCGATTTAAGTCGTGCCAACTCCTGGTTTTTGACTAGCTTCTTCATTTCTTCGCGTCTTTGCAGACTTCTTCCCTGGGCAGTCGCAGGCCGCCATCCAAGCCATCGAGGCTGACAGTGAAGGTCGGAGGGCGCAGAGATTGCCGCTGATGCCCCCGAACTCTTGACGAGCACATCCTGAGCATCGAGGCTCGCCTCCGGCCGGCTCATCGGATGCTGCGCCGGCTTCAGCATGTCGGTGCCCAGGCGATTGCTGCCCTATGGCCGGATATGCAGGCTCCGCGCAACCCCAGCCTGATGGCCGACTGGCTGGAGGTCGCGGCTGGTCGTCTTGAGGCCTGGAAGGGCTCTTCGGCCCGAGCTGGAGCGCGCCGGGCCTTGGAGTTCGTCAAGGCATGGTATCCGGGGCTGGACCTAGACCGGCTGGCCACGCTTCGGTCGGAGGCCCAGCCGGAGCTGGCGGCCGCGGAAGACGCCCTCGTCAAGCATGTTGCGGCGATCGCCGAGTACACCGACACCAGCATCTTCGTCCCCGAGCGGTCTGAAGACGACGAGGAGGTACCGCCGGAGTGGTTTGGGATGAACCCAGACTACGGCGAGGACTCGGCGGAGGTGATTGGCTCCAGCGTCGAGGAAGAGGGCGAGGCGGAGGACGGAGGTGAGGCGGAGGCACCAGAAGACGGAGCAGACGGCCAGCCTCAGCTCGACCGTGCCTCCAGCAACGAGCCGCGTGCAACCGACCCGACTGCTGTCGGAGGCGATCAAGCCGAGACTAGCTAGTCGGCCGCCCCGACGCCTGGCGCTGGCGCCTCCTCCGACCCTCCGACTCCGTCTGCTACTTCCTAAGCTGCCGCTGTATCTTTGTTTTGTCTGCTTCAGTAGTCTTTGAAGATCTTGTTAATTCGCACAATTCCACCCGCGGGGTGTATTTTGAACCTCTACTCGAAAATTCGGCCAAGGGCCTATGTTATGTAAATATATTTATCTGAGTTCTATCTTTTCTTGCTCATTGCTCTTTTGGCTTTTTTCCTTTGCCGCTTTCTCTTAGTTGCCTGCCTTGCCAATCGGACAGCCGCTCTGCGGATTGTCGCTGGATCAAGTGCTAGGCTACTTTGGGAAAGCAAGTACTTAGCCGTTTTCAAGATTTTTTTTTGAGCAAGTTAGATAGAAGACGGCAATCCGACTATCCGAGAGTCGGTTTGCGAGAAAGGCTGGAAGCCGTCTTGAGCTATGTTCTATGCTTTGAGTCCTTAACCATTTTTCATGCGAACACCCATTCTACCTTACCTCTGCCCACCGTACAGTCGCTCTGCGAGCTGCGGCTTCTGACAGAGGACGGTTTAGGTGTTACACACTACTTGTCCGGCTACAGGAAGCATTTCATAGTGCAAGGCGGCAAGTCCCCGGGCCGACTTGTCGAGCCCGGTGCCAAGCGGCATGACAAAGAGTATCATACTTGTAGGCATAATTTTTATCATACAGACAAAAGAGGGCAGTCCCCGAGCTCGCCTCGGGGGGCCCAAAGTCTTGGTACTTTAATACAAAAGGTAGCGTGGTACATACTGCATCAACTGTAAAATCTTCGGAGGAGATTTGCATTCCATGGCCGCTCTGTCTCCTTGCCGGAGTCGTCCCTCTTGCATGCTCGGGGCTTCTGAGCGTCGATCAGGTAGTAGGAATCGTTGACCAGTACTTTGCTGATGATGAAAGGGCCTTCCCAAGGCACCGACAGCTTGTGCTGGCCGGCTGTTCGCTGGATCAGCCGGAGCACAAGGTCGCCTTCTTGGAAAGATCTTGGCCTGACCTTCCTGTTGTGGTATCGGCGCAGGCTCTGCTGGTAGATGCTGGACCGGCTGAGTGCCAACAGCCGGCCCTCTTCCAATAGATCGACGCTGTCTTGTCGTGCTTCTTCTGCTTCCTCCTCGGTGTACATGGTGACTCGTGGGGAGTCGAACTCTATGTCCGTTGGGATGACGGCTTTGGCACCGTCGACGAGGAAGAAGGGCGTGAAGCCGGTTGACTTGTTTGGAGTCGTGCGCAGACTCCAGAGGACGGCTGTTAGCTCATCGAGCCAGCAGCCAGCCGAGCGCTCCAGAGGCTCGATCAACCGAGGCTTGATGCCGGACAGGATGAGGCCGTTTGCTCGCTCCACTTGGCCGTTTGACTGTGGATGGGCGACGGACGCTAGGTCCAATCGGATGCCCTGTGTTGCGCAGAAATGGGCCAAGGCGCCTTTGGCGAAATTTTTGCCGTTGTCGGTGATGATGTTGTGTGGTATGCCGTACCGAATTGTGATATCGGTGATGAAAGTTACGACAGTCGGACCGTTCAGCTTCTTGATTGGCTTTGCTTCTATCCACTTGGTGAACTTGTCCACTGCGACAAGTAAGTGAGTTAAACCACCTCGTGCTGTTTTGAATGGTCCCACCATGTCTAGACCCCAAACTGCGAAAGGCCAGGCAATGGGGATGGTCTTGAGTGTAGAAGCTGGCTGGTGCGGCTTGGAGCTGAACTTCTGACACCCTTCGCATTTTGGACCAACTCCTTGGCCTCTTCCAAGGCAGTTGGCCAGAAGAAACCGTGTCGAAAGGCTTTGGCGACGAGTGCTCTTGAAGCCGCATGGTGGCTGCACTCGCCTTGATGGATGTCTTTGAGGATCGCTTGGCCTTTCTCTGGCTCTACGCAGCGCTGGTAGACACCAGTTACGCTGCGTCTGACCAACTCTCTGTTGACTATGGTGTAGGCTGCCGCCCGGCGTTGTATTTGCCGAGCTGAATTTTCATCAGTTGGCAGTTCTTTGTTCACCAGGAATTTGAGGATGGGCTGGGCCCATGAGGGTTCTGCTATTTCTTCGACTGCCAGAACTGCGACTTGGATGAGGGCGATTGGGCTGGGAGGCGGCGGGTTGGAGTCAACAGCCGCTTGCTGGGTTGATGAAGTCCCCAGGCTGACTGGCGTGGTCCTTGGGTCGAGTTCTGGAGTCTTCAAGTTCGCCACCGTAGTCCCCAGGCCGGGTTTGGCTGTGGCAGCTTTGGGGTCTTCCGCCAAAATCCTCGTTCCGACTGCCAGAGCTCTGGAGTCGGATCTGCCGTCTTTGGGAGGAGCCGGCACAAAAATGGAGTCTGATTCTGGTGAAGGCTTGACAGACGGCTTGAGGAGGCGTTGAAGGGCGACACCAGATGGTATTGCTTGGCAGGTAGAGCCGATTCGTGACAATGCATCTGCTTGGTCGTTGTCATTTCTTGGCACATGGAGGAACTCGCACCCTTCGAAATACCCGCTGAGTTGCTGCACGAGGAAACGGTAGCTCGCCATGTTTGCACCTTTCGCGTCCCAGTCGCCAGATGATTGCTGGACCACTAAGTCTGAGTCGCCATAACACAAGATCCCGCGGATGCCAAGCTCTTTGGCAAGCCGGAGCCCATGAATGAGCGCCTCGTACTCGGCGACGTTATTGGAGGCGGCAAAGTGGATTTGCAGCGCATACTTGAGCTTGTCGCCTTTGGGAGAGGTGAGGACGACGCCGGCTCCCAAGCCAGTGCGCATCTTGGAGCCGTCGAAATGCATCCGCCAATGGGTGGAATCAGGTGCTGGAGGTAGGTACTGGGTCTCGGCCTTGTCGACGAGGAAGTCGGCCAGTGCTTGTGACTTGATGGCGGTGCGGGGCTGGTAGTGGATGGTGTAAGGAGCCAGCTCTATGGCCCACTTGGCCACTCGACCAGAAGCATCTCGGCTACCGATGATCTCGGCAAGTGGGGCCGTGCAGACCACCGTGATTGGATGCTCTTGAAAGTAAGGCTTCAATTTCTTGGCAGCAAAGTGTACGCCGTAGCACATCTTCTGGTAGTGGGGGTAGTTCTGCTTGGAGGTCGACAGTACCTCACTCAGGTAATATACCGGTCTCTGGACAGGTAGCGCCTTGCCTTCCTCCTTGCGCTCCACTACAATGACCGTGCTGACTACCCGGCTGGTGGCGGCAACGTACAGGAGCATAGGTTCCTTGGGAGTCGGAGCCGCCAAAATGGGTGGAGTAGTCAACATCTTCTTCAACTAGTGAAAAGCTTCGTCCGCCTTATGGTTCCACTCGAAAAAAGTGGTCTTCTTCATGAGTTGGTACAAGGGGAGAGCTTTCTCGCCCAGCCGACTGATGAATTGGCTGATGGACGCCAAGCAGCCGGTGAACTTCTGCACATCCAGCAGTCGGCTGGGTACCTCCATTCTCTCAATGGCCTTGATCTTTACTGGGTTGCATTCTATGCCGTGTTCAGAGACCAGGAAACCTAGGAGCTGGCCGGCTGGTACTCCGAAGACGCACTTCTTGGGGTTGAGCTTGATCTGGAACCGGCGCAGGTTCTCAAAAGTCTCCTTAAGGTCTTCCAGTAGTGTTCCACGCTTTTCCGTCTTCACCACCACGTCGTCCACATAAACATGGGCGTTCCTGCCGAGCTGCTTGAGGAGGCACTTCTGCATGCAACGCTGAAAGGTGGCGCTGGCGTTCCTTAAGCCGAACGTCATGGTGAGGTAGCAGAAGGCTCCAAACGGCGTGATGAAGGTGGTTTTCAGTCTGTCAGCCGAGTTTAGCTTGATCTGGTGATATCCTGAGTATGCATCCAGAAAACTCAACAGCTCGCATCCGGCTGTGGAGTCTATCACCTGATCGATTCTTGGTAAAGAAAATGGGTCCTTGGGGCAGGCCTTGTTGAGGCTTGTGTAGTCAATACACATTCACCACTACTTGTTCTTCTTTAGTACCAGGACCGGATTTGCTAGCCATTCTGGAAAGAACACTTCCATAATGAAGCCGACTGCTAGGAGTCGGGCTATCTCTTCTCCGACAACTCTTCTCTTCTCTTCAAATAAGTGTCGCAGGGGCTGTCTGACCGGCTTTGCATCAGATCGGACATGTAACTTGTGCTTGGCGAATTCCGTCGGTACACCTGGCATGTCTTTGGGGGACCATGCGAAGATGTCTCGATTCTCATGGAGGAAATCGACGAGCTCGCCTTCCTATTTGCTGTCGAGGTTTGCACCTACAACGACGTACCTCTATGGGTGCTCCGGGTCCAAGGGTATCTTCTTTGTCTCTTTGGCCAGCTTGAACGAACCCTCAGCCTCCGACTCTTTTGGCTTGGGCGATACCTCAGGCTGCCTGCCGGCCATCGCCACAACTCGCTCAAGGAGCCGCTTCTCAGCCGCGATTACCAGGGACTTGGCCAGCCGAATGCTCTCAGTTGCGCAAGCAGACGACTTCCGGTAGTTGCCAGCCACAGTCAGAATTCCCCTGGAACTGGGCATCTTCATCTTGAGGTAGGCGTACTGGGGGACCGCCATGAACTTGGCCAAGGCTGGTCGGCCAAGCAGCGCATGGTATGGGCTCTCAAGATCCACCACCTCAAACCAAACAGGCTCTCTTCGGAAGTGATCTTTGTCCCCAAAGAGGACGTCCATCAGGATCTTGCCGATTGGCGAGCAGGAAAGCCCAGGAACAATGCCGTGGAACACAGTTTGGCTGTTCTGAAGCTGTCTTTGCTTGATTCCTAACTTCTCCATGGTGTCCTTGTACAGGATATTGATGCTGCTGCCCCCGTCTATCAGAACTCGCGAGAAACGCGCGGCTCGTCTGTCCGTAGCAAAGGTGGCGTCCAGGACCAAGACATAGGAGCCCGGACTCGGCATCACTTCTAGGTGGTCAGCCCTGCTCCAGCTGATGGGCTTCTCAGACCAGTGCATGAACTCTGGCGTCTCCGACGCTACTGCATTCACCTCTTGTCGCTGCAGCCGCCTGCTGCGTCTATCATCAGCCACACTGGTGAACACCACATAGGCTCCATGCTCTTCAGGGTATTCGTCTTGTACTGCGCCGACTGGCCTGACAGCCGGCTGCTGAGGCGGAGGCGGCTGCCCAGCAGGCGGGGGAGGCAGGAGGCCGTCTCCCTTGGCGATCCTGGTGAGCCAGTGGCATTTCCGGGTGGTGTGATTCGACGGCTTTGCGCCGCTGTGGAACTTGCAAGATCCATCCTAGGTCTGCTCATAGGAGAAGGCCGGCAACCAGTTTGGCTTGCCGCCTTTCTGTCGCTTGGGCGGGGGTTGCTCTTATGGCTGCTGGGCTTCAAGGGTCGCGACCTGCCGGCTGCTGGAAGCCGGCTGCGGGGCCTTGCGCTTGTTGTCGCCCTGCTGTTGTCGCCGGCCAGCGTCTGCCGCCGGAGTTCTTGGGGCTTGAGGAGCCACTTTGCCAGTTGTGCTGATTTGAATTTCCGCCTTCATGGAGGAGTCGGCTGTGGCGTACTTGTCCGCTATTATCAGCAGCTCGTCGAGGGTTTCTGGCTCGTCGCAAAGGAGCTTGTGCTTGAGGAGGGTGCCTTCTCTGCACCCGGCCGTGAAGTACTCGATGGCCTGCACCTCGTGCACGCCCTCGCAGGAGTTCCGGAGCTCGGCCCAACGCGTGAGGTAATCGCGAGTCGACTCGTCGGGGCCTTGCACGCACAAGGAGAGTTGACGAGGCTTGGGAGGACGCTTGTACGTGCTGGTGAAGTTGCGGACGAACGCTTCGGTGAAGTCGACCCAGCTGTTGATGCTTCAGGGCTTTAGGCTGTTCAGCCATGTCCGGGCCGTGCCCTGGAGCATGAGCGGAACGTACTTTACGGCGACACGCTTGTTGCCGTTTGCTATGCTGACAGCCGTGGAGTAGTCGACTAGCCAGTCTTCCGGCTTCACGGAGCCGGTATACTTGGGCGTGTCTCTTGGGAGCGTGAACCCTCTGGGAAAGGGTTCGTCCCGAATGCGGGGCCCGAAACAAGGCAGACCCAGCTCGTCTTCTTCTTCCAGCGCTAAGGATCGGTGGAGTCGGTCGATCCGGTGGCGGGCGTCATTCTCCCCAACTCCCTCTCGGCGGCCAAGGCGGTCACCGAGAGTCGGATGGTCAACAGGCGGTGGGGAGACTTGCCTCTCCTTGCGGGGAGGGGGAGGCGGACAGTCGTCCCGTCGTTCCACTGCTCTTGGGCGGCCGTCTCGGTCGCGCTCTATGGTAATGCGAGTCCGACTATGGCTGACAGTCGGCTCCTTGTCTCTTCTTCCTCGGGCGCCGCCAGTCGGCGTCCGAGACATCGCGCCTTGATCTCGGTGAAGGTCGTCGACGGGCCGTTGAGGCGCCTCCGCACGGCAGTCGGTCTCGTTCTGCGCAGTAGCCGCGTTGAGAAGCCGCTGGACTCGCTCCATCATGAGGCCGCGTTCTTCGCCCTCGAAATTGTCCAGCTCGTCCGCCGCTGCTTGGGCGGCTCGGATGTTCTCCGCTGGTGTAGCATACACAGGGCGGCTTGCCCCAAATAGGTTGGCGATGGCTATGCTGCGCTGCCGGACCGCGCCAAGGCGGCTGGGCACCGCCGGGGCCGGCGAGCCACCGACGGCGCGATCCATCTCCCGCTGGTAGGCTTCTGACAAGCGCCTCATGCTGGCCAGCTTCTTTGCGCCTTCAACGAGCTGAAGGCGGCGCGCCTCCAACGTCTCTGCGTCAGCGTCTTCCGGAATGGGCGCAGTTAGGTCTTGCAGCGCCGCACCGAGCGAGTCGTGCGCTCCTCCACCGGGGAGCTCATCATGACTGATGACTGGCACCTCGGTGACAGTGCTTCCGTTGCTCTCTGCGTGGGGGGAGGTTCGTCGTAGACCACCACATTGGTGGGGAACGCGTCGAGTGACGCGGTGTCGGAGTCGACCAGCATCGGGTCGGTGGAGCCTACGGACTCCAAGTCTATGGCAGGCTCGTCGGAAACGTGGAGTTGATCGAGGAGGCCCGCGAGGAGGTTCTCGGGGCCGCCTGTGCCTGCGTTGGATGAAGGTTCGTCGGAGAGGCGGACCTCGCCGACGAGTTCGGCCAAGGAGCTGACCGCGCAGGCGATCTCAACGCCGCTTAGCGCGTCGGTGCAAACTTCGTCTGGCGTGCCTGGCTGGCTGTGCTCGCCAGGGAGGAAAAGGGTTCCCGTCCAGAATAGATCTCCGGACGGCGGTGCACCAGGCCCCACGGTGGGCGCCAAATGTTGGGGGTTTGGTGCGACATATGCCAACGGATGGCTTATCATGGTGGGGGCGAGTAGAACGTCGCCGGTGCCTGGAAACGGGATGAGGCGAAGACATGCACGCCGGCGAATCTTACCTAGCTTCGCGGCTCTCGGGGGAGATAATACCCCTACTGCTGCTTTGCGGGGTCTCCGCATGATCACTATGGCAAAATGCTTACACGGTTGCTCCTTGAGCTGTTTTTTGGTGGTAGGAGAGGGCAAGGCTAGCTCTCCCCTTCTATATGATCTGGTCTAGAGCTAATGGGTTCCCACCCTTTGCATGGGTGCCCTGGGGGGTTTATATAGGCCTACCCCCAGGGGTACAATGGTAATCCGGCAGGACGCGGGCCAGCCGTCAGTGCCTCTGGCCTCTGTCTTCTCTGCTGACCGCTGGGGCCCGCCGACTGGCCTGGTATGGAGCCGACAGGCCGCGTCCGCCGCGGGCGGGTCTTGCCGGCTGCTGATTACTGTAGCCATGCTTCTGATGACGCGGGCTTGATCATGAAGTCGTGGCAACAGCCCCGCCGCCTGGCGGGCGATCACTGTTGCCACTCCCCATCACGTCTTGATTAATGCGTGTGGGCCTCGGGGGAGGGCTCGGCCGACTCCCCCGGGCCGACTCCCGATGGGTCCGACTGGTGGTTCTCCTGCCATCTTTCGAGATCTCACTGACTGGTGGGGCCTGCTGCCTCCAGGCCGTACAGAAAAACCGTCGTGGGTGCAGGATTCGGCCCTGCGGTGCTGATGTCAGGGCTGGCATGGCAACAGTGCCACGCCGCATGGAGATCTTCCCGGGTACGGCGTGCTGTGTCCATGCCTGCCCTTGGTGAG
The DNA here is from genome assembly GCF_056163025.1 of Triticum urartu. NCBI lineage: Eukaryota > Viridiplantae > Streptophyta > Magnoliopsida > Poales > Poaceae > Triticum > Triticum urartu. The sequence goes on along the minus strand of NC_141875.1, from coordinate 498,332,943 downwards.
GGGCGGGGGTGGGCTTCGCTGTAGCCATGCCCCTGCCTCGTCCCCTTTGATGAGGTCATGGGGTTTGTTGGAGTCGCAGGCCGACTCCTCAAAGCCGGCTTCTCTGGAAGTCGTCCCTGGGACTCGGCCGTGAGCGGGCAGTCGGCCGTCTTGCCGTCGACTCCCCAGGAGGCGGCTCTTCGTCCTGGGGTCTTGAGGGGCGCAGCCTGCCCCGATGTCTTGAAAGGTTATGGGACTCGGGTTGGCCTACCTGTGGCCCATTACTCCGACAACATGCACAGTCGCTCCTGCACGCTGCAAACCCAACCAAGGGAACGCACCTTCACTGACACGTGTTGTCGCATGTGAACAAACCAATCTCAGCCATCCTACCACTGACACATAATTTTCGTTCATAGAGTATGTTTATCCAACCGCATGTTGGGGAGTATCCGTACGGCCCATGTGGTGGTCTGTTGGGGAAGAAGAAGAGGTGAGGAAGAAGGGTTAGGAGACGTAGGATATTCATCCAACCGCCTGAAATGGTAGACTGACCCAATTCAGGCAACTTGCATAACAATATATGTTTTTACTACACAACAAAAGATCCATAAAAACAACAACATAAAGAAAAACTATCACTGCTCGCGGAACAAGACGGCCTCGTCGTCTTTGGTAGCCGGCGTGAACCAGCCGTAGCTACCGATGTGTGTCTCCGCACTATGGTTGTCCTCGGCCTCCAGCTACTCGTTCACATGGAGCGTGCGGGCGCTCTGCATGGACGAGAGCACCGCTTGGTTCAAGTCGAGGACGTCCGGTTCCGCCTGCAGGAGGGCCTCGATGGCAGCGGCATCCGCACGCTCCGCGTCGAGTCGAGCCTCCGCCGGCCAGTTCAAGTCCAGTACGTCCGGTTCCGCCTGCAGGAGGGCCTCGATGAGAGTGGCATCCGCACGCTCCGTGTCGAGTTGAGCCTCTGCCGCCCGGTTCAAGTCCAGGACGTCCAGTTCCGCCTGCAGGAGGGCCTCGATGGCAGCGGCATCCGCGCGCTCCGCCTCAAGTTGAGCCTCCGCCGCCCGGTTCACATCCACGACTTCTGGTTCCACCTGCAGGAGAGCCTTGATGGCAGCGGCATGTGCGTGCTCCGTGTCGAGTTGAGCCTCTGCCTCCCGGTCCTCCTTTAGTATTGCCAGGTTGAACCGCTGGTCTGCCTGCACCATGGGGGACTCGGACGCCGGCACGAAGTCGATGTCCATCGCCTCATACCCATCGGGGGCCTTCTGCGCCGCAACCTCCGCCATGAACATTGGATCGGCTTCCTCCTCCTCGTAGCTTGGCTCCAGAGAAGTCGGGGATTGGCCTGCCGCGAAGTGAGCTTGGGAATGGAGGTCTCTGGCGCCGACTGCTGCCGCGATTTCTGTGCGGTGCTCCGGCGTCAGCATCTTGTAGTACATGATCTTGCGGCGCACCATGGCTTTCCGACGAACTAGGGGACGCTTGATGCGGGCTAGGGGATCGAAAGGTGGGGGAAGGGGCTGGAGATTAGGTGTGGTTTTAGGGCAGTAGCTGGTGTAGGCCGAGCAGCGAAGGTACTGGTGTGAATAGTGGTTTCGGTGACGACCGGTCAATCGGTTTTGACTGTACATCGCTCTTGTCGCGTTCGCGTTGCAGCCCGGCACACTAGACCCTCCATGTCGCTCACCGAATGGAACGCGCTTCGTCTTGCGTTTTCGCTCGCTTGTGGGACCGCAGTTGAGAGCAAACCGACGTCCCTCCCCTCCCCCGCCCGCATCATTTTATGCGGAGTAAATAAAAACAGAGGGAGCATACTACGAATGAGGATCCCCTGACATGGCCGAACCCATTGAGTAACTGAAATGCGGGGCCTAGCAAGCATGGGGTCCGCCAGTAAGTGACCGAAAGGGAGGATAAGGCAGGGATACGTATGTGAAAGGAGCTTCCAATGATATAATTTTCACATTATACATCTCATGTACTATTAATCTTGTCAATAGTCAAATGCGGTTTTGAAAAACGCATTAGAGCATGGTTAATAATATAGCCAGTCGATGGCTATAAGGAGCTGCCATGTCATCTATAGCCATCATCTATTATATGCACTCATACAGTAGTGTGGGCTATAAGGTTGGCTATTTCCCGCAAAAAATTTTATAAGGTTGGCTATTGTATTAGTACTTTTTCCATCTCCTCTCCATCTCTTTCTTCATATTTATTGTACGTATTTAACTAGGAATGCGTATATAGCTAGGCTCTTGCATGAGAGCTCAGTCCCCTTACTTTTTCACATCTCTCTCCTCCACATAGGCCCTATATAAATGGAAGGAGGGAGTACAACTATGAGCACTGCATACTCTAGTACAAATGTTGTCAGTACTCCACTAGTACTATTGGACATGGAGCTTAAAAAAGTTACTATTGAACTGGCTATACGTGGCCAAATCCTAGTAGGAAGAGCATGCGCGAAAATAAGCACATTCACGTGGTTGAAAACAAATTGGAAACCATCTCGAGTACAAATCTAGGAGTACTTACAAATCTAACAATATGGATTGGGCGTTGTTGAATGTTGATACTTTTTTTATCAAAGTAGAGATACTTTGACTACACATAAAACTTATATGTAAACTAGAAAGGATAGGAGGGAGTATATTGTACGTTCAAAAACGAAACGAACATTGAATACCCTTTATATATGATTTGCGGATGCTATGATCACCGGTTCAAAATTTTGAATTTGCCTTAGGTATCACACATGCCCCCACTCGTTCTCTCTCGATTTCATCTCGGGGTTCGGAGATTGATTGAAAGAGGACTAGGGTGGGTACAATATGTTCGTTTCGCTTATGAACGTACAATATACTCCCTATCATAGAAACAGACCAAACCTTTATCTCCTTGCACGACACGCAATTGATCTCTGAACATCAATCGATCTCGTCAACATGTGTTGGGGCTTGAACCGAATGGGATGTCAAAACTAAGACGCGAAGCGACGCGTAGTGGAGGAAAAGTGAAACTTCAAATGAACCGTTTGTTTGTATGCATGTCGGACAAATTACAAATAAACATTGGAAATTCAAGCATGGTCTAGGCCCAAATGCGAATGATACTCAGCGAAATGTTCAAACGAGGCATGCGGGAGGATGGACTCGACCGAAGGGCGACATGATCGATGGAGAAGAGGGTTGGAGAGGAATGAGAAATAAGCAAACGCCACATGATTATACTTGAACGGCTCAAATAAACAATAAGTTGTCTCGCTTGGCCTACATAGTGAAAGGCCTAATGCGCAATGCAGAGCACTGATGCTCGAATATGGCCGGGAAAACAGGGAAACCGACATGTGGGGCACACCTGTCAGGATGACGTAGCGCAAACTAGTCCAATGGAGGAGCTGGCCCACGACCTCCTCGCCACCGGCAACAGTTCATGTGGGTCGTGGGGGCCAACAACATGGCGCAGCTCCAGCATCACCTCTGGACACGGCGACCGCGGTGAGCGACACGCTCATCGTTGCTAGACACGGTCGGTTTCAGTGTGCTGAGGGTGGCGTTAGTGATGTGGCACGACCAACAGTATGTTTGGTTTGTACCCAAGGTTACCCCATCAAATCATTGGGTAGCCAAAATTTTGGTTGAGGTTTTGGTTGCCCATGATTTGTCCGACATCGGCAAGAAAAATGAACTAGAGTTGGCTAGAGTTCATTGGCATGCCAAAAAAATGGCAACCATCCATTTTTGGGTCATGACCAAAACCTCAAAAAAAATGGCAACCATCCAAACAAAGACCAATCTTTGGGTCATGACCAAAATTTTGGTAAGGTGCACTTTGGCCACAATCCAAACACACCCCAACACCCAGCTCATCGAGGATGCACGGGGCGCCGGGACGCGTCCGCGGAGTGGTGTAGCGCGGCCAACTGCATCCTTAGGACCTGAGACCATGCCGGGTCATCTTGCTTTTTCAATGACATGTGTCGATCGCATGTGAGCAAAGGGCATCTCCAACGTTGCCACGACCGCAGCTGACTACCCTAGCACACCAAAAACCCTCGTCCCTCGCGCCGTTGTGCGGTGCGTTCCCAGCCGGCATCAACTGCCCGCATTCATGTCGTCCGTCCGTATGCTGTCGTTAAGAGGCTCGGTGCCCGAGAAACCAACTCCGGCGACTTAATGACGCACCAGGACGCTTGGCCTCACCAAAATGCGCTACTTAAAGCAGCAACGCCCAGCTAACATCCACACCATAGCACATCATCCTCCTGCCTGGCACCACATCTGCCACGACCACAAGCGCGAACGCTCTGCGGGAGAGCTTGTCTTCGGGGATGGAGCTCGAGGTCGCCGCCCTTGCTCAAGTCGCCACCCTCGCTCAAGTCGCCGCACAAGCGGTGGCCACGCTGGCGGCCGACGACGGGAGCACCGTTAGCCACGCTTCCTACTTGCCGCCGTCCAACGTCCGACACCGCTGAGGTCGGGGACTCCTCCGAGGATAAGTAGGGCATGGGAGGCGGCAGGGCATGGTGTGCCAACTGGCCGGTCCGTCTCCCGTGTTCTACTTTTCCTCGCCGGAGACCGCGCCTTCACTTCACGGGTCTTGAACCGCACCCCGTACATGGAGATCGCAGATGGAGGACGTCGGTCGCCGCCATAGAATAGGTTTAGGGTCGAGTTTCTTTTATTTTTCTGTCCTATGAAAGTTCGAAATGTAATGAAAATCTGCCGTGTTTGCATTAATCTCGGCCGGTGTATATGAACTTTCACAATAATATAGTATATTGTAGGAGTACTATCAAGATGCCCGTGCATTGCACGGAAGATCAAGATCTTGTGGGAGAAAAGGATGAACGAGGGAAGGCCTTATCTGCAAATGCACATTCACGCATTTCACATTTTTCTACATCTACGGGAACCTACGAAAGGGTTAACGTAAATTGCCTCTCTCTCTCTCCTCCCCTGATTTTCATGGTGGTGGGCCCCTCCCTCCCCCCAATCTACAATCAACAGCTCACACGTTTCACATTATGTTAATTACATAACTAGGACTATGTAGGTGTAGCATTACTCATCCTAAAAAAACCCAACTAAGACAACCTCCCAGCATATCACGCGGAAAAAGACCTGGCGCACCATTTTAGTCGGGATTACCGGATTACTAGTAGTAGTATCGATGGATCGCGCGAAGCAACAAGTTTTTTTAGGGGGCGAAGCACCTAGTTTAAAAGGAAAAAAGGCGGTACACTCACAGCACCCCTGTCGCGGTCGCATTGCACCCCACACACGTTCGGTCCTGCACACGGCTCACTCAAACGGAACGCGCTTCGGCTTGCCTCTACACTGACACGTGGGACTGCACTTGGAGAAACCGACCATGCGCCAAACTCCCCCCGCCCACCGCGTGAAAATCCTCCCCCACCCAAAAATTCCCCCCAAATCCTAGATTCAACCGCCCTTCGGCCAACTAGCCAATAATATTCCCCAAACCCTCCTCCCCCCGTCCCCCTCCACTCCATTCGCTCCGCCAAAGCTGCCCTCCCCGCCACGCTGATACGTCGGCGTCGCGGTTCATCGAGGGGACGCACGGCGATCCTCTCGCTCCCACAGTACGCTCTCGTAGACTGCCGTCCTCTAGCCGCGCCGCCATCGCTGGCGACGTTCTTGTGGAGGCGCACGACGGTCAGCGTTGCCACCGCTGGCGACGTTCGTGTGGAGACGCACGGCGGTCAGCTTCTCCCACGGTACGCGCATTCTAGACTGAGGACCCATGCTTGTCGGTGTAGCGCTAAATGTTAGCTGATAGACGCTGTTAATCTCACTGTTTGCCGAAGTAGTTTACAGTCAATATGCTCTTCTTAAGAAGCTTCCTTGCCCTGTTCTGCACTCAATCTACTTAGCTGAGATGGCATGCTAAGGCCGATTAGTTGCTAAAATATCCTGCCATATATTTATTGTGACGTAGATTGCCATGGTCTAGTAGACAATCTATTAGGTGAAATAGCTCTACACCGTTTTATACTCGATCTTTGTTGCTATGATGGCCTTCGATGGTTCGACGGTTGTGTGCTCGGCTTAGGTGAAATAGCTCTACACCATTTTATACTCGATATTTGTTGCTACGATGGCCTTCGATAGTTCGATGGTTGTGTGCTCGGCTTCATTGACTGCTAAAACAGCCTGCCATAATTTAGCACTCAAATATGTTTGCTGAATTAGCTTTACATATATTTCGTTACTTAGATCTGCTCGTCCAAATATCTTGCCATAGCTTTAGACATCGACCTAGGTATTCTCTTCTGGACTTCATAAAAAAGCATATATGTTTTTCCTGTAATATCTAGTAGAAGAACTAATTTGTATGTCTAACAGATGGATAGGACTTGGATAACTTCTGCTCGAAGATTCTTCGCTGCATATGTCGAGGGGGTTGAAAACTTCATGAACTTTATCAGAGCTGAGTACGGTGGTCGGAAATCAGATGTGCTCTGCCCGTGTAGCAGTTGTATGAATTCAGTTACAAGACCCCAGTCAACTGTGCAAAATCATCTACACTTGTATGGGATGTCGGTCACATATACTAGGTGGGTTCATCATGGTGAAGCTGTGAACGTCAATTTTATTGACTACGTGGAAGCAGCAGATCACCATCTTGATCTGCCTGATGCTCAGGTGGAAGAGGAGGAGGAGGAGGTGGTGGCGGAGCCAGTGAGTTTGACCAACATTGAAACAATGCTACGAAATGCTCGTGCATTCTGTGAACTTTCACCTATAGAAGAAAAACGGTGGGCCCGCATGTTGGAACAATGCAACGTGGCTGTCACCCCAAGAAATAAGCTATCAATATTCTTAGCTATGGTCACCTTTCTTCAGGTGAAGACATCTGAGCGGGTGACCAACAAATCATTCGATGCGATGTTGGCTGCTTTCCGCAAAGCTTTCCCAGATGCGTCCGAGCTGCCACACACCTATAGTAAAATGAAGAATTTCCTTCGTGCAGTTGGAATTGGATATGATATGATCCATGTTTGTAAGAATAATTGTGTTCTGTTCCGGGAGGATTATGCCAACTTAAGTGAATGCCCGAAATGCAAATCATCAAGATGGAAAGATAGCGATGCTGTGAAGACGATTCCTCATAATGTTATGAGACATTTTCCAATTACACCAAGATTGCAGAGGTTGTTTCAGGATGCTGAAACAAGAGAGGATGTACTGTGGAATTCTAGGAACCAGGAGTACAGACATCAGAATGTAATGGGCCATCCATCACATGGTAGTGAGTGGAAAAGCTTCAATGAGAAGCATGAAAAGTTTGCTGCTGACCCAAGAAACATTAGACTTGGCTTAGCTTCAGATGGGTTTAACCCATTTGGCCACCAGAGCGCCACATATAGCATGTGGCCAGTGCTTGTTATCCCTTACAACATGCCTCCAAATGTCTGCACCATAGAATCAAACTACATGATGGCCTTGCTCATCCTAGGTCCAAAAAGTCTTGGAAAGGATTTTGATTTGTTCATGGAGCCTCTTGTGGAGGAACTTCAACAGCTGTGGAGGGGTGTTCTCACTCGAGACCTATATAGCAGCCCACCAGCTGATTTCTTTCAGCGTGCTGTTATAATTTGGTGCATCCATGATTATCCGGCTTTGTGCACTATGTCAGGGCGAACGACACATGGTTACAATGCATGTGTTCGCTGTGACAGGAATCCGCTATCATACGCAATACTTAGCAAGATTTGTTACATTGGACACCGCCATTTCCTTGCCAAGGACAAGCCGCATCCTAGAAAATACCGAAGACATGTGTTCAATGTAAAGCATGAAAACCGTGATGCGCCAAAGAGGCTGACCGCTGATGAGTTGCAAGTGGAATTAAAGAAGGTCAGGCATATTACACCAGGAAACCATCTTGACAATGGTAGCGGGAAAAGGAAGCGTGGCAGGGCAGAAGAGAGATTATTGTTTACCCGCAGGTCCACTTTGTGGGACTTGGAGTATTGGAAATATTTGGATCTGCGGCATAAACTTGATGTGACGCACATCGAGAAAAATATATGTGACAGCATTATCGGCACACTTCTTAATATTGAAGGCAAGACGAAAGACACCTTAAAATCTAGGATTGATTTGACACACCTGGGTATCAGACAGGATTTGCAGGTGCAAGATGAAGGTAAACTACGGGATATGGCACCAGCTGTGTACGTATTGGACATGGTAAAAAGAAAAGAATTCTGCAAGGTCCTGTCACGTGTGAGATTTCCACATGGATTTTCTTCCAGCCCTGAAAGGAGAGTCAGTGCAGATGGAGACAAGGTACAAGGGTTGAAAACTCATGACTGCCACGTCCTACTTCAAAGGGTTTTACATGTTATCCTTAGAGGATTGGGCCGCCCTGACTTATACAGAGCAGTTGCAGAGTTGGGACAATTCTTCAGGGAACTCTGCAGTAGAAATATCAGAATAGATGCTTTGGAGCGTCTTAGATACAAGATACCAACTATCCTATGCAACCTTGAGAAGATATATCCTCCAGCCTTCTTTGATGTGATGGTGCATTTGGCTATTCATCTACCTAATGAGGCACTACTTAGAGGTCCAGTATAGTATGGCTGGATGTACCCTATTGAAAGGCGGCTAGGCACTTTCAAGGGCTATGTTAGGAACAGAGCTAGACCCAAGGGTTCCATTGCAGAGGCCTACATTGCTACAGAAGCGTTGACATTCTGCTCAAAATACGTTCTGCTCAATGTTTTTGATTATTCTGTTCGAGTTACAAGGAAGAGTCGACAAGAGGACAAACCTAAAGATTTGGACAAAATGGTTTGGTATGTGTTGAATAACTGTCCTGAGATACTACCTTATATCAAGTAAGTGCTAAGTATTGCAGCTTATACATCGTAATCTACTAAACTTGCAGCACATTCTTATATATTTAGATGTTTGACGCGGTCACTATGTTGTGCAGCATCTACAAAAAGGAGTTACTGCCGCAAAATCCAAGAAACATTGACAAACTGGTTATGGCAGGATTTGCGAAATGGTTCAAGAGCCATGTAAGCTTTTGAATTGCACTGTCAGATTTTTTAATATATTGAGTACATAAGATGATCAGCTTGTCTATTTTCTAACCATAGGTTAAGAAGATGCGGGAGGATGGGCAGGCAGTTGATGATGCCCTTTACTCACTAGCAATGGGTCCTGATACTCGGGTAAGACATTATGAATCTTGCGTTGTTGGAGATGTGCACTACAACACCCTTGCATGAGACGAAGGCAGGAAGACACAAAACAGTGTCATCATGAGCATGGATATGTATGACAAAGATACAACTAAAATGTATGCTAACATAACAGACATTGTTCGGTTGCAGTATATCTCCAGTTTCGAGGATCATCGTTGTGTGGTTCTGTTGTGATGTCGTTGGTATAACCTATTTTCCAGGATCACAAAACCCAGAGCTGATGATTATTTCAAATCCATCAATGTCAAGGCGGCGTACCAGACCAACGAGCCTTTTATTTTGGCAAATCAAGCAACACATATATTTTTCTTGGAAGACACATTTGCACATAGCGATGATTGGAGAGTAGTGCAAAGGTTTGAGCAGAGGAATTCATTTAATGAAGTTGCACAACAAAATGATGCTTACACTGCTCCTGATGTACAAGATAACACAGATGTTCCTAATATCTTTGAGAACCATCACGTCAATGACGCCGATGAAAAGATTGCCTGTCATGCTGTGGACATACAAGCGTTGATCAAGAATAAGCCAATGTTTGAGGACGTTGAGGACGAAGAAGAAGATGTTGACGCTGCTTCTACGGATGATGATTACATTGCTTTTGTCGTATTTGCCTGTCAGAAGACGTTTTTTATCTACTATGTGAAATTGTGTTTGCTATGACAACTGAAACCTAATGAACATGTTGTTTAGTATTTTCCTCTAAGAACATCACTTGTTATGTATGCTGATTTGTGTTTGGTGATTGTATGACGACTAGAACATGATGACATTGTTGTTTAGTTGTACTCATATTTGGGTGTGAAACTTGAATTTGATGACATAGTTTGCTGTTGGACTGCAATTTGCTCGACGTCTTCGAATGAGAACAAAGCTGACCCAACATGTCCTTTGCTAATTTATTTATTTATTACCAAAAGGGCCTCTGCTATTTATTTATTTATTTATGAGCAAAAGGGGATACCCCCTGATTTCCGTTAATAGAAATCATTAGATGTTCACAACACTACGCCCAGCCTGCTACACAGGTTTCATTCATTACTAGTTTCAGCAAAGTGCTCATGTTATAGCCATTGAATACATCACGAGTGCTACATACATTGCAAATAAATAGACAATCATCCTATAGAGCACATCGATTTTGCCCATTATCTTCACAAGCTCTTTCATCTCCTCATTGCTGTCAAGGCTGTTCAGCAGCTGTTGCTTAGCCGTGATCAGAGGAACTGCATCTTTAACCTTCTGCTCTGCATCTTCCTCTTCTGCCGTTCCTTCAGTTACTTATCCAACACCCCAACCTGCTGGTATTGGGACTCCTCGGCTAACCAAATAATTAGCATAGTTGCACTCCCCCACATCAGCAACTTCCCAGAAATACAAATCACATGAATATTCCCTTTTCTACACAAATCAAATTAGAAGATCATCAACCAAACTATTAAAAAAATTAGCAACTGAGAGCAGCAGAACAACACTTAAACATATTATTACCCCATGATTCGGGCATTTGTAGAAGACTCGGCCATGGTTGAGGATTGCGGTTGAGACGCGATGGATGACTCTGCGTGATTTGGAGCAGTGGCACCACACCAACGGCAGTGGGTTGCGATGAGCAACCGGCTGCGGTGCGCATGCCGGCGGGGGTGTGATGAGACCCACAGGTGATGGTACGAGTGACGACTTGGCACATATTTGGTTGTTGCCTGCTGAAGAGTAGGTGGACGAGCAGCCAACGGACATGGTTGCTGCGGCCAGAGCTTCTGATGTTAGGCAGAGTAAGTAGAGAAGAGAAGAAGCGAACGTTGGATATGTCACTTTCATTACTTGCAGAGTAGCATAGCACCATATATAGTCATAGTCTAGGTTTGTATTCGAACCAACTACAGGAGCACGTCTCTCTTTTTTCTAAAACTCAGCAACGTCTCTTTACTGGTACACTAACTTGTTCTGTACGCCTTCTCAAGTCTTTGATTCCTCCACCTGACATCTGGGACCCACCAGAAGGGCCTCTGTATTTTGCGAAAAAAAACGTTCCCCCCGCTGACAGGTCGGACCCACCAGCTATCTTCGCATGCAAGGAAGTGCCTCCTTATTACGCACAAAAAAATGAGTACTCCCCCTGCCAGCTAGAACCCAGCATCGTGGGAGGCTGACTTGTGGGCCTACCAAGTTGACGGGGACGAAGGGCTTTGTCAACTTAGTCAATATGAACGATTCTAGCTCCAGTTACCTTACAATGTTCATCCAATGGCAGTAATGCTTCTTCAACCTCTGGTCTTCTTGCTCCAGCCGCCCAAACCAGCGTCGGTCGTGCCGTGTGCTCCTGCCTCCCGTGGCTGGTTGTGATGCCGCAGAGGCTTCACCTCCCCCTACTACTCCCACCGCTGGCCAGGCCATCCCTCTACTCACCCACACCCCCTGTTATTCTGCGGCGACGGCAGCCTCACACCGCAGCCGAACCAGTGAACCCTCGTACTCCTCTCTGCGTGGGCATCCACTGCCGCGTCTTCCCCGGCTCTGCGTCGTCCCCTTCCTAGGCCTCGCCGTCATCCACCGCCTTGGTGCTCTCGGCACGGCGTGGTCAATGTGGTCAATGACTGACTTCCATCGGAAGAGTACTGTACATGGAGAGGCTGACAGCTGGGTCCACGGCCATAGCCCTGTTTTTTGTGATTTGCCAAGTAAGTCATTTTGTTAGGCCTGTTGAGCTACAAATCTTTCAAGACGAGGAGAGCTTCATCCGGCTTGCCGAGAAAATGGCCTATCAGTAATGAGAAATGGGATGTACATTTTTAAAACACATCAAACCGGCAATTAGTTTCAAAATTCTTTTTTTTCATTTCGAGATTTCAAATTGCATTGATTTTTATGCGTGGACAATTTGTTGGATTTTATATTGATATACATTTATTTTTAAAATCAGTTTGGATGTGACTCGAAATTTCGGGATTAAAAATAGTTCAGACCGCACCGAAATATGCAAAATTTCGTATAATATTTTAACCGTGGCCACAATATGGGCTGTAATGCTAACAAAAAGAATATGGGCTCCAAAAAAACCTTAAGAATTAGCAAATGGGTTGTAAATTATTAGAAACAATGGCAGATGGGTTGTATGATATTTTCCACAGATTTGAGGCTTTCCTAAAAAAAAGGTTGACGCACAAGCAGTGACTGTTGGATGTCCATCCAACGGCCGTCGTGCTTCTTCAATCTCTGCTCTTGCTGCTCCAGCCGCTCAAACAAGCACCGGCGGGACTGCCTGGTCTCTCCTCCCCGCGGCCGGCTGTGCTACCGCACAGGCCTTACCGCCCCACCATACTCCCATCGCTGGCCTAGCCATCCCTCTACTCACCCACACCTGCTATTATTCTCCGGCGACGGCTGACGAACCAGTAAACCCTCGTACAGTCGTACTCCCCTCCACGTGGGAAACAACTGCCGAGTCTTCCCTGCCTCCGTGTCGTTCCCTTCCTAGGAATCACCGTCGTCCACCGCCCTGGTGCTCTTGGCGCGGCCTGGTCAACGTGGTCAACGACCGACATGCATCTGAAGTGGACTGTACGTGGAGAGGCTGACAGCTGGGTCCACAGACACACGCAAGGAAATGCCTCCTTATTACCTGCAAAATAATGATTCCTCCACCTGACATCTGGGACCCACCGAAAGGGCCTTTGTATTTCATGAAAAAAACGTTACCGCCGCTGACAGCTTGGACCCACTAGCTATATCTTCGCACGCAAGGAAGTGCCTCCTTATTACGCACAAAAAATGAATACTCCCCCTGCTAGCTGGGACCCAATATAGTGGTAGGCTGACTTGTGGGCCTACTAAGTTGACGGGGACGGAGGGCTTTGTCAACTTAGTCAATATGCACGATTCTAGCTCTAGTGACCGTACGATGTCCATCCAACGGCCGTAGTGCTGCTTCAACCTCTGGTCTTCTTGCTCCAGCCGTCCAAACCAGCGCCGGTCGTGCCTCGTGCTCCTGCCTCCCGTGGCCGGCTGCGATGCGGCGGAGGCCTCACCGCCCCTACTACTCCCACCACTGGCCAGCCATCCCTCTACTCACCCACACCCCCTGTTATTCTGCGGCGACGGCAGCCTCACACCGCAGTGAACCAGTGAACCCTCGTACTCCTCTCCGCGTGGGCATCCACTACCGCGTCTTCCCCGGCTCCGCGTCATCCTCTTCCTAGGCCTCGCCGTCGTCCACCGCCCTGGTACTCTCGGCGCAGCGTGGTCAACGTGGTCAAGGAATGACTTCCATCGGAAGAGTACTGTACGTGGAGAGGCTAGCAGCTGGGTCCACGACAGCCGCAAGGAAGTGCCTCCTTATTACGCGGAAAATAATTATTTCTCCACCTGACAGTTGGAACCCACCGGACGGGCCACCGTATTTGGTGAAAAAAACGTTGCCCCCCTGACTTCTAGGACCCATCGGACGGGCCAACATATTTCGCAAAAAAAACGTTCCCCTGTTGTCAGCTCGGACCCACCGGAGGTGCCTCCTTATTACGCACAAAAAAATGAATACTCCCCCTGCTAGTTGGGACCTACCTTGGTGGGAGGCTGACTTGTGGGCCTACGAAGTTCACGGGGATGGAGTGCTTTGTCAACTTAGTCAATATGAACGATTCTAGCTCCAGAGACCATACGATGTCCATCCAACGGCAGTTGTGCTTCTTCAACCTCTGGTCTTCTTGCTCCAGCCGCCCAAAGCAGCGCCGGTCGTGTCGCATGCTCCTGCCTCCCGTGGTCGGCTGTGCTGCCGCGGAGGCCTCACCGCCCCCTACTATTCCCACCGCTGGCCAGGCCCTGCGGCGACGGCAGCCTCACACCGCAGCCGAACCAGTGAACCCTCATACTCCTCTCCGCGCGGGCTTCCACTGCCGCATCTTCCCCGGCTCCGCGTCGTCCCCTTCCTAGGCCTCACTGTCGTCCACCGCCCTGGTGCTCTCGGCGCGGCGTGGTCAAGGAACAGCTTCCATCGGACGTGGACTGTATGTGGAGAGGCTGACAGCTAGGTCGACGGCCGCAGCAAGGTTGTGCCTCCTTATTACACGTAAAATAATTATTCCTCCACTTGACAGCGAGGACCCACCGGACGGGGCACCGTATTTCACGAAAAAATGTTTCCCCCTGACTGCTGGGACCCACCAGCTACATCTTCGCATGCAAGGAAGTGCGTCCGGGCAGAAAAACGATTCGCCCCCTGACTGCTGGGACCCACCAGCTACATCTTCGCACGCAAGGAAGTGCCTGATAGTCGGGACCCAGCTGGTCGAAGCATACGTAGCGTTGTCATTCTGGTTGCGAACGTGTACATACATACTGGTCGATGTAGAGGCGCGCACGTGTCGTAGTAGAGGCGTGCATGTAGCATGTACACGTACTTACAACGGCCAGTGTGCAAGAAAGAAAATACGGCCACGTACGTACATATGGGCAGGGTCTCGAACGCCTACTCGCGCATACGTACGGGCAGGGCTCATGTACTTGGCTGGGTCGGAACGGAGAAACAACATCATCATCGTGTTCATGGAGAGCCAACCGGCTGGGTCGGAACGGAATGCGTCATCGTGTTCATCGGGAGGGCTTGGACGGAATAGCCGATGGAAATGAGGCCTCGCGTACCGCAGAACGGAGGAAACGGCCTTGTGTTCGACCGGCCACGTTCAAAACGGGATCCTGTTCATCGGGAGGGGTCTAGCGTACCGCAAAATGGAGGAAACGGACCCCCTACGGTCGAAACGGGGGTCCTGTTGATCGGGAGGGGTGTGGCGTACCGCAGAATAGAGGAAACGGACTTGTGTTGGAGCGCTACGGTCGAAACGGGGGTCCTGTTCATCGGGAGGGGTGTGGCGTACCACAAAACGGGACTCCACGGGATACTGTTCATCTCCACCGTCGAACCCCTCCTACCTCCACGGGCTACTGTTCATCCATCGTCGACCTCCTCCAGCCTCCACCTGCGACTGTTCATCCACGGGCTCCTGTTCATCCAGCCTCCACCGCGCGCTACTCCACCGGCTACCGTTCAACCAGCCCTCTCCACGGGCTCCTGTTCAACCACCCCTCCACGGGCTACTGTTCATCCTGCCCTCCACCATCTACTGTTCATCCTGCCCTCCACGGGTGGTCCTGTTCATCCTGCCCTCCACGGGGTCCTGTTCATCCAGCCCCAACCGGCTCGATCGATCGGGGTACTGTTCATCCAGAGGCAACACCACAGGGTCCTGTTCATCCACCCCCACCGGGAACTGTTCATCCAACCCCCCCCCCCCCCCCCGCAACGCTCACTGTTCATCCAGAGGTAGCATCAATCGGCTTCAGTTAGCAGCAGTAGCGAAGGAATCGCTCGATCGGGTTCAGTTAACAGCCATCGATCTATCGCTCGGGTTCCGTAACGCGTAGCCTGCAGTGCAATCGCTCGGGTTCAGTTAGAGCCCAACGCCTCGCACACACGCGCATACGTACAAGAGAAACGCGCATCGCTCGGCCCCGGACCACCCACCATAACCGGGGACTCCCTGATATTTTACGCACCCTGGCTTCTACCATGGTTTTTTCCGTCATGGACGGCCCAAAGAATGTCGTGCAGCTGCGTCTCCGGCCCGCCCAGGACGAAAAGCCCATTTTCTGTCATGATTTTTTATCATAGAAGTAGGACCCCACCACATCTATGATGATACCGGGTTTTGTCACAAGTCATAGAAGTGTCATAAGTATGACAGAAAAAAATCGTTCGGCCCAAAATGTCACGGATGTGTCTTTTTTTTGTAGTGAAACACAGTTCGTCCGGGCAGTGCATGATAGCCGCTGCGGAATGGGACAATATCGAAGACTAACTCCTCGCTTCGGAAGTTGTCCGGAGATCCGAAGACAACCTGTAGTGTGATTGAGCCCGTAGAACGGGCCTCTACGCCTGGAATGACTCCTTTAAAGGTGGTCTTTGTAGGCTTGATCCTTGATGGGTTGATGCCCATTTTTCACATTGTATCCTGATAGAGCAGATTGGGGCTGCTACCGCCGTCCATAAGGACACGAGTCAGGTGGAACCCATCAATTATTAGGTCTAAGACCAGTGCGGATGAGCCTCCATGACGGATAATAGTCGGGTGATCCCGGCGATCAAAAGTGATCGGGCATGACGACCATGGATTGAATTTTTGGGCGACTGGCTCTATCGCGTAGATGTCCCTGAGCGCTCGCTTGCTCTCCCGCTTGGGGATGTGGGTAGCATATATCATGTTCACCGTTTTGACCTGAGGGGGAAACTTCTTCTGTCCCCTATGTTCGATTGCCGTGGCTCTTCGTCATCGTCCTCACTTTGCGATCCCTTTTCCCTGTTCTCGGCGTTTAATTTGCCGGCCTGTTTGAAAACCCAACATTCTCTATTTGTATGATTAGGAGGCTTGTCGGGGTGCCATGGATCTAGCATGGACGATCAAGTATGTGGTCCAAGCTGGATGGGCCCGAATTGTTCTTTTGGAACGGCTTCTTGCGCTGACCGGACTTAGAGCCACTGAATCCGGCTTTGACCGCCGTATCCTCAGTGTTGTCACTGTTGTTTCAGCGCTTGTATATATTGCACCGGGACTTGTCTTTGTTGCTTTCAACTTCAGGGGTGCCGGCATCGCTCGCATTGTTTTTGCTACGGGCCAACCAACTGTCCTCGCCCGCACAAAAGCGGGTCATGAGTGTCGTGAGGGCCGCCATGGATTTTGGCTTTTCTTGGCCGAGGTGGCGAGCGAGCCATTCGTCGCGGATGCTATACTTGAAAGCTGCTAGAGCTTCGGCGTCCAGACAGTCGACAATTTGGTTCTTTTTAGTTAAGAACCTTATCCAGAATTTCCTGGCGGACTCTCCGGGCTGTTGAACTATATGGCTTAAGTCATCAGCGTCCAGAGGTTGAACGTATGTACCTTGGAAGTTATCAAGGAAAGCCTCTTCCAAGTCCTCCCAGCTGCCAATGGAATTTTCAGGCAGACTGTTTAGCCAATGCCGAGCTAGCCCGTTGAGTTTTAGAGGGAGGTATTTTATGGCGTGGAGGTCATCTCCGCGGGCCATACGGATGTGGAGAATGAAGTCCTCGATCCACACCGCGGGGTCCATGGTTCCATCATATGATTCTATGTTCACGGGTTTGAATCCTTCTGGGAATTCATGATCCAGGACCTCATCGGTGAAGCAATGAGGATGTGCGGGGCCTCTATATCGGGCCGTATCGTGGCGCGGCTCTGATAGAGTCTGTGTGCGGTGTTCAGCCCGCGCATGAATGGGTTTGTCACGTCCGAATAGGTGGCCATTGTCGCGTGTCGAGGCGCGTCCTCGCGATCCGTAGATTGATCTGGTATGTCCTGCTTTATTGTTCAGGTTCTACCGGAGGTCATATGTATGGCCGTGGGCTAATTTACCTCTACCTGAGTGATGAGGCGGGGTGGGCTGGTTTTCGGCATGAGTTGCCATTTTGTTCCGACCACGTGGTGGTCGGTCGGTCGTATTGTGCGATGGTGGTATGTACTCCGGCGCCTCCTTGTCGAACTAATGTAGCAATTTGCGCTTTGGGTAGCTTTTGGTTGGGCGCTTGAGGCCGTATTCTTCGGTTGCTAGGACATCAGTCCATTCATCATTGAGCAGATCTTGGTCGGCTTGAAGCTGCTGCTGCTTCTTTTTTAGGCTCCTTGCTGTGGCTATTAGCTGGCGCTTGAAGCGCTCCTGCTCAAGAGGTTCCTCGGGCACGATGAAATCTTCGGTGCCGAGGCTCGCCTCATCTTCGGAGAGCGGAAGGTAATTATTGTCCTCCGAATCTTCGTGTGTGGCCTGTTTAACAGGGCTAACCTGCTCATCTTCCCGTTCATCTTGTTCGTTTGCTTTATCGGCGGGGTCTTCGTTGTCTTCGGCACCTTCCGGAGTGTCATCTTCTCCTGTGCCGATGTTGCTATCTTTACTGTGGCGTGACTTAGAGCGGCGCCGCTGTCGCCGGTGCTTTGACTGTATTTCAGAAGGTTTATCCTCAACTGGGTTTTCCTTATCATCGTCGTTGTGCTCCTTCGGTGTGTATACGTCATACGAGGAAGTGGTCGTCCAGCGTTCGGTGAACGGCGGGTTCTGGGCCTCCTCTTCTTCGGCATCGTCGTCCATACCATCGATGTTCTCGGAGTCATAATCAAGTTCGTTGGTCAAATCCTCGATCATGGCTATAAACTGGGTGGCGGGTGGGGCATAAAATTCTCCATCGTCAGCCCCTAGTTTGAGTCGGATATAGTTCGGATGTGAGTCCTCCGCCAAGGACATGTTTTTTTAATGAGTTTAGTACATCGCCCAAAGGCGAGTGCTGGAAGATGTCTGCGGCGCTAAATTTGAAGATCGATAAACGATCAAGCTCAGCATCTGC
Organism: Triticum urartu; assembly: GCF_056163025.1. NCBI lineage: Eukaryota > Viridiplantae > Streptophyta > Magnoliopsida > Poales > Poaceae > Triticum > Triticum urartu. The sequence goes on along the minus strand of NC_141875.1, from coordinate 498,314,299 downwards.
GGGCTCGCGCGGTTTGGAACCTGCGGCCGGAGACGAGTCTGGCGTTCTGGTGGCATAGGCATCGTGTGAAAACAGGTCCATGTACGGCTCCAACACCGTGGAATCTGCGGCCTCCGAGGTGGGGTTAATCCTTCCGTCTTTGGATGGTGCGGGCTGCTCCGGCTCTAGGGCCAGAGCGGTTACAGGAGTGATCTCCTGGATGCGGCCCGATGACAGATTTAGGTCATGATCATCGGGGTGATCGGGAGCGGCCACCGCGGTATCGAATCCGGTGAAGATCAAGTCTCCACGGATGTCCGCGTCGTAGTCCAAGCTCGCGAATCTGACCTGATGGCCAGGGGCGTAGCTTTCGATCTGCTCCAGATGGCCAAACGAGTTGGCCCGCAGTGCGAAGCCGCCGAACACGAAAATCTGTCCGGGGAGGAAAGTTTCTCCGCAGATAGTGTCATTATTGACGATTGAAGGGGCCATCGAACCTTTCAACGACAGCACAGAGGAACTCTCAATGAAAGCACCAATGTCGGTGTCAAAACTGGTGAATCTCGGGTAGGGCGTCCCGAACTGTGCGTCTAAGGTTGATGGTAACATGAGACAGGGGACACGATATTTACCCAGGTTTGGGCCCTCTATATGGAGGTGATACCCTACTTCCTGCTTGATTGATCTTGATGAATATGAGTACTACAAGAGTTGATCTACCACGAGATCGTAATGGCTAAACCCTAGAAGTCTAGCCTGTATAACTAAGGTATTGAGTATATCCTTTCTGGACTACACCCACCGGATTATATAGACACCGGGGGATCTAGGGTTACACAGAGTCGGTTACATAAGATGGAATCTTCATAATTGTTCGCCAAGCTTGCCTTCCACGCCAAGGAGAGTCCCATCCGGACATGGGTACAGTCTTTGGTCTTCATATCCTCACAGCCCATCAGTCCGGCCCATAGATAACAGGTCGGACGCCCGAGGACCCCTTAGTCCAGGACTCCCTCAAGGGGAATCCTACTAGGACTCCAAGTCCTAGTAGGTTTCCACCTAAGGAAAAGGGGGAAGAAGGAAGGGAGAGAGGGAAGGGAAGGAAAGGGGGCGCCACCCCCCTCCCCTAGTCCAATTCGGACCCAAGGGGGGCGCGTCCAACCCCTCTTGGCCCTTCCTCTCTTCCCACTAAGGCCCATCGAGTCCCATTAGTTCCCCCGGGGTGTTCTGATAACCCTCCGACACTCCGATAATTACCCGGTACCTCTCGGAACTCATTCGGTGTACGAATAACATCGTCCAATATATCAATCTTTATTTCTCGACCATTTCGAGACTCCTCGTCATGTCCGTTATCTCATCCGGGACTCCGAACAAACTTCGGTCATCAAATCACATAACTCATAATACAAATCGTCATCGAAAGTTAAGCCTGCGGACCCTACGGGTTCGAGAACTATGTAGACATGACCGAGACACATCTCCGGTCAATAACCAATAGCGGAACCTGATGCTCATGTTGGTTCCTACATATTCTACGAAGATCTTTATCGGTCAAACCGCATAACAACATACATTGTTCCCTTTGTCATCGGTTTGTTACTTGCCCGAGATTCGATCGTCGGTATCATCATACCTAGTTCAATCTCGTCACCAGCAAGTCTCTTTACTCATTCCATAATGCATCATCCCATGACTTACTCATTATTCACATTGCTTTCATGGCTCATAGTGATGTGCATTACCGAGAGGGCTCAGAGATACCTCTCCGATACACAGAGTGACAAATCCTAATCTCGATCTATGCCAACTCAACAAACACCATCGGAGACACTTGTAGAGCATCTTTATAATCACCCAGTTATGTTGTGATGTTTGATAGCACACAAGGTGTTCCTTCGGTATTCGGGAGTTGCATAATCTCATAGTTAGATGAACATGTATAAGTCATGAAGAAAGCAATAGCAGAAAAACTAAATGAACATTATGCTAAACTAACAGATGGGTCTTGTCCATCACATCATTCTCTAATGATGTGACCCCGTTCATCAAATGACAACACATGTCTATGGCTAGGAAACTTAACCATCTTTGATTAATGAGGTACTCAAGTAGAGGCACACTAGGGACACTCTGTTTGTGTATGTATCCACACATGTACTAAGTTTCCAGTTAAAACAATTCTAGCATGAATAATAAACATTTACCAAGATATAAGGAAATATAAATAACACCTTTATTATTGCCTCTAGGGAATATTTCCTCCAGTCTCCCACTTGCACTAGAGCCAATAATCTAGATTACAAAGCAATGATTCTAACACCCATGGAGTCTTGGTGCTAATCATGTTTTGTTCGTGAGAGAGGCTTAGTCAACGGGTCTGCAACATTCAGACCCATTGTGTATCTTGCAAATCTCTATGTCTCCCTCCTTTACTTGATCGCGGATGGAATTGAAGCATCTCTTGATGTGCTTGGTTCTCTTGTGAAATCTGGATTCCTTTGCCAACGCAATTGCACCAGTATTGTCAAAAAAGATTTTCATTGGACCCGATGCACTAGGTATGACACCTAGATCGAATATGAACTCCTTCATCCAAACTCCTTCATTTGCTGCTTCCGAAGCAGCTATGTACTCCACTTCACACGTAGATCCCGCCACGACGCTTTGCTTAGAACTGCACCAACTGACAGCTCCACCATTCAATATAAATACATATCCGGTTTGTGACTTAGAGTCATCCGAATCAGTGTAAAAGCTTCCATCGATGTAACCGTTTATGACGAGTGCTTTGTCACCTCCATAAACAAGAAACATATCCTTAGGCCTTTTCAGGTATTTCAGGATGTTCTTGACCGCTGTCAGTGATCCACTCCTGGATTACTTTGGTACCTCCCTGCTAAACTAATAGCAAGGCACACATCATCTCTGGTACACAACATTGAATACATGATAGAACCTATGGCTGAGGCATAGGGAATGACTTTCATTTTCTCTCTATCTTCTGCAGTGGTCAGGCATTGAGTCTGACTCAACTTCACACCTTGTAGCACAGGCAAGAACCCTTTATTTGTCTGATCCATTTTGAACTTCTTCAAAACTTTATCAAGGTATATGCTTTGTGAAAGTCCAATTAAGCATCTTGATCTATCTCTGTAGATCTTGATGCCCAATATATAAGCAGCTTCACCGAGGTCTTTCATTGAAAAATTCTTATTCAAGTATCCTTTTATGACATTCAGAAATTCAGTATCATTTACGATCAACAATATGTCATCCACATATAATATAAGAAATGCTACAGAGCTCCCACTCACTATCTTGTAAATACAGGCTTCTCCAAAAGCCTGTATAAAACCATATGCTTAGATCACACTATCAAAGCGTATATTCCAACTCCGAGAGGCTTGCACCAGTCCATAAATGGATCGCTGGAGCTTGCACACTTTGTTAGCACTTTTAGGATCGACAAAACCTTCTAGTTGCCTCATATACAACTCTTCTTTAAGATATCCATTAAGAAATACAGTTTTGACATCCATTTGCCAAATTTCAGAATCATAAAATGCGCCAATTGCTAACATGATTCGGACAGACTTAAGCATCGCTATGGGTGATTAGGTCTCATCGTAGTCAACTCCTTGAACTTGTCAAAAACCTTTCGCAACAAGTCGAGCTTTGTAGATAGTAACATTACCGTCAACGTCAATCTTCTTCTTGAAGATCCATTTATTCTCTATGGCTTGCTGATCATCGGGCAAGTCAACCAAAGTCCATACTTTGTTCTCATACATGGATCCCATCTCAGATTCATGGCCTCAAGCCATTTTGCGGAATCTGGGCTCATCATCGCTTCCTCATAGTTTGTAGGTTCATCATGGTCAAGTAACATGTCCTCCAGAATAGGATTACCATACCACTCTAGTGCAAATAGTACTCTGGTTGACCTACGAGGTTCGGTAGTAACTTGATCTGAAGTTTCATCATTAGCTTCCTCACTAATTGGTGTAGGAATCACTGGAACTGATTTCTGTGATGAACTACTTTCCAATAAGGGAGAAGGTACTATTACCTCATTAACTTCTACTTTCCTCCCACTCACTTCTTTCGAGAGAAACTCCTCTAGAAAGGATCCACTCTTAGCAATGAATAACTTGCCTTCGGATCTGTGATAGAAGGTGTACCCAACAATCTCCTTTGGGTGTCCTATGAAGACACATTTCTCCAATTTGGGTTCAAGCTTATCAGGTTGAAGCTTTTTCACATAAGCATCGCAGCCCCAAACTTTAAGAAACGACAACTTGGGTTTCTTGCCAAACCACAGTTCATATGGTGTCTTCTCAACGGATTTAGATGGTGCCCTATTTAACGTGAATGCAGTCGTCTCTAAATCATAACCCAAAACGATAGCGGTAAATCAGTAAGAGATATCATAGATCACACAATATCTAATAAAGTGCGGTTACGACGTTCGGACACACCATTACGCTGCTGTGTTCCAGGTGGCGTGAGTTGCGAAACTATTCTGCATTGTTTCTAATGAAGACCAAACTCATAAATCAAATATTCACCTCCACGATCAGATCGTAGAAACTTTATTTTCTTATTACGATGATTTTCCACTTCACTCTGAAATTCTTTGAACTTTTCAAATGTTTTAGACTTATGTTTCATTAAGTAGATATACCCATATCTGCTCAAATCATCTGTGAAGGTCAGAAAATAACGATACCCGCCGCGAGCATCAACACTCATTGGACTACATACATCAGTATGTATTTTTCCAATAAATCTATTGCTCACTCCATTGTTCCGGAGAACAGAGTCTTAGTCATCTTGCCCATGAGGCATGGTTCGCAAGCATCAAGTAATTCATAATCAAGTGGTTCCAAAAGCCCATCAGCATGGAGTTTCTTCATGCGCTTTACACCAATATGACCTAAACGGCAGTGCCACAAATAAGTTGCACTATCATTATTAAACTTGTATCTTTTGGCTTCAATACGATCAATATGTGTATCACTACTATCGAGATTTAGCAAAAATAGACCACTCATCAAGGGTGCATGACCGTAAAAGATATTACTCGTATAAATAGAACAACCATTATTCTCTGATTTAAATGAATAATTGTCTCGCATCAAACAAGATCCAGATATAATGTTCATGCCTAACACTGGCACCAAATAACAATTATTCATGTCTAAAAATAATCCCGAAGGAGATGTAGAGGTAGCGTGCTACTACCTCTTGAGCACCGCGTTGGTTTTCCCTTGAAGAGGAAAGGGTGATGCAGCACAGTAGCGTAAGTATTTCCCTCAGTTTTTGAGAACCAAGGTATCAATCCAGTAGGAGGCCACGCACGAGTCCCTCGCACCTACAAACAAATAAAATCCTCGCAACCAACACAATAGAGGGGTTGTCAATCCCTTCACGGTCACTAAGGAAAGTGAGATCTGCTAGATATGATAAGATAATATTTTTGGTATTTTTATGATAAAGATGCAAAGTAAAGAAAGCAAAATAAATGGAAAAGGAAATAGCTTGTTGATGGAAGATTAATATGATGGAAAATAGACCCGGGGGCCATAGGTTTCACTAGTGGCTTCTCTCGAGAGCATAAGTATTATGGCTGGTAAACAAATTATTGTTGACCAATTGACAGAATTGAGCATAGTTATGAAATATCTAGGTATGATCATGTATATATGCATCACGTCCGAGACAAGTAGACCGACTCCTGCCTGCATCTACTACTATTACTCTACACATCGACCGCTATCCAGCATGCATCTAGAGTATTAAGTTCAAAAGAACAAAGTAACGCTTTAAGCAAGATGACATGATGTAGAGGGATAAACTCATGCAATATGAAATAAACCCCATCTTGTTATCCTCGATGGCAACAATACAATATGTGCCTAGCTGCCCCTACTGTCACTGGGAAAGGACACCACAAGATTGAACCCAAAGCTAAGCACTTCTCCCATTGCAAGAAAGATCAATCTAGTAGGCCAAACCAAACTGATAATTCGAAGAGACTTGCAAAGATAACCAATCATACATAAAAGAATTCAGAGAAGATTCAAATATTGTTCATAGATAAACTTGATCATAAACCCACAATTCATCGGTCTCAACAAAGACACCGCAAAAGAAGATTACATCGAATAGATCTCCACAAGAGAGGGGGAGAACTTTGTATTGAGATCCAAAAAGAGAGAAGAAGCCATCTAGCTAATAACTATGGACCCGAAGGTCTGATGTAAACTACTCACGCTTCATCAGAGAGGCTATGGTGTTGATGTAGAAGCCCTCTGTGATCGATGCCCCCTCCGGCGGAGCTCCGGAAAAGGCCCCAAGATGGGATCTCACGGGTACAGATAGTTACGGTAGTGGAATTAGGGTTTTGGCTCCGTATCTAGTAGTTTGGGGGTACGTAGGTATATATAGGAGGAAGAAGTACGTCGGTGGAGCAATGTGGGCCCCACGAGGGTGGAGGGCACGCCTGGGGGGTAGGCACGCCCCCCTACCTCTTGCCTTCCTGGTTGCTTTCTTGACGTAGGGTCCAAGTCCTCTGGATCATGTTCGTTTCGAAAATCACGTTCCCGAAGGTTTCATTCCGTTTGGACTCCGTTTGATATTCTTTTTCTGCGAAACTCTGAAATAGGCAAAAATAGCAATTCTGGGCTGGGCCTCTGGTTAATAGGTTAGTCCCAAAAATAATATAAAAGTGTATAATAAAGCCCATTAATGTCCAAAACAGGATATAATATAGCATGGAGCAGTCAAAAATTATAGATACGTTGGAGACATATCAAGCATCCCCAAGCTTAATTCCTACTTGTCCTCGAGTAGGTAAATGATAAAAACAGAATTTTTGATGTGGAATGCTACTTGGCATAATTTCAGTGTAATTCTCTTAATTGTGGTATGAATATTCAGATCCGAAAGATTCAACACAAAAGTTCAATATTGACATAAAATAGTAATACTTCAAGCATACTAACTAAGCAATTATGTCTCTTCAAAATAACATGGCCAAAGAAAGTTATCCCTACAAAATCATATAGCCTGGCTATGCTCCATCTTCACCACACAAAGTATTTAAATCATGCACAACCCCGATGACAAGCCAAGCAATTGTTTCATACTTTTGTTGTTCTCAAACTTTTTCAATCTTCACGCAATACATGAGTGTGAGCCATGGACATAGCACTATATGTGGAATAGAATGGTGGTTGTGGAGAAGAAAAAAAGGGAGAAGATAGTCTCACATCAACTAGGCATATCAACGGGCTATGGAGATGCCCATTAATAGATATCAATGTGAGTGAGTAGGGATTGCCATGCAACGGATGCACTAGAGCTATAAGTATATGAAAGCTCAACAAAAAGAACTAAGTGGGTGTGCATCCAACTCGCTTGCTCACGAAGACCTAGGGCATTTTGAGGAAGCCCATTATTAGAATATACAAGCCAAGTTCTATAATGAAAAATTCCCACTGGTATATGAAAGTGATAACATAGGAGACTCTCTATCATGTAGATCATGGTGCTACTTTGAAGCACAAGTGTGGAAAAAGGATAGTAGCATTGTCCCTTTTTTGGGGCCTTCTGTTTTTTATTTGGCCTTTTTGGGGACAATACTCTATGAATAATGATCATCACACTTCTATTTATTTACAACTCAATGATTACAACTCGATACTAGAACAAAGTATGACTCTATATGAATGCCTCCGGCGGTATACCGGGATAGCAATGATGCATGAGTGACTTGTACGAAAGAATTATGAACAGTGGCTTTGCCACAACTAAAATGTCAACTACATGATCATGCAAAGCAATATGACAATGATGGAGCATGTCATAGTAAACGTAACGGTGGAAAGTTGCATGGCAATATATCTCGTAATGGCTATGGAAATGCCATGATAGGTAGGTATGGTGGCTGTTTTGAGGAAGGTATAGGGTGGGTGTATGATATCGGCGAAAGGTGCGCGGTATTAGAGAGGCTAGCAACGGTGGAAGGGTGAGAGTGCGTATAATTCATGGACTCAACATTAGTCATAAAAAATCAAATAATTATTGCAAAAATCTATTAGTTATCAAAGCAAAGTACTACGCGCATGCTCCTAGGGGGGTAGATTGGTAGGAAAAGACTATTGCTCGTCCCCGACCGCCACTCATAAGGAAGACAATCAATAAATAATTCATGCTCCAACTTCTTCACATAACGGTTCACCATACATGCATGCTACGAGAATCACAAATTTCAACACAATCATTTCTCAAATTCACAACTACTCAACTAGCACGACTCTAATATCACCATCTCCATATCTCAAAACAATTATCAAGTATCAAACTTCTCATAGTTATTCAGCACACTCATAAGAATATATTTTTATTAATCTTGAATGCCTAAAATAATTAAAGCAAATTACCACGCTGTTTTATAGGACTCTCAAAATAGTCTAATTGAAGCATGAGAGAACAATAGTTTCTATAAAACAAATCCACCACCGTTCCCTAAAAGATATAAGTGAAGCACTAGAGCAAAAACTATATAACTCAAAAGATATATGTGAAGCACATAGAGTATTCTAACAATTTCTGAATCATGTGTGTCTCTCTCAAAAGGTGTGTACAGCAAGGATGATTGTGGAAAACTAAAAAATAAAGACTCAAATAATACAAGACGCTCCAAGCAAAACACATATGATGTGGTAAATAAAAATATAGCTCCAAGTAAAGTTACCGATGGAAGTAGACGAAAGAGGGGATGCCTTCCGAGGCATCCCCAAGCTTGGGCTTTTAGGTGTCCTTAGATTATCTTGGGGTGCCATGGGCATCCCCAAGCTTAGTATCTTGCCACTCCTTGTTCCATAATCCATCAAATCTTTCACCCAAAACTTGAAAACTTCACAACACAAAACTTAAAGTAGAAAATCTCGTGAGCTCCGTTAGCGAAAGAAAACAAAACACCACTTCAAGGTACTGTAATGAACTCATTATTTATTTATATTGGTGTTAATCCTACTGTATTCCAACTTCTCTATGGTTTATAAACTATTTTACTAGCCATAGATTCATCAAAATAAGCAAACAACACACGAAAGACAGAATCTGTCAAAAACAGAACAGTCTATAGTAATCTGTAGCTAACGCAAGTTCTGGGATCCCAAAAATTCTAAAATAAATTGCTGGACATGAGTAATTTATCTATTAATCATCTGTAAAAATAATTAACTAAATAGAACTTTCCAAATAAAAATGGCAGCAATTCTCGTGAGTGCTAAAGTTTCTGTTTTTTACAGCAAGATTAAAAAGACTTTCCCCAAGTCTTCCCAACGGTTCTACTTGGCACAAACACTAATTAAACACAAAAAACACAACCAAAACAGAGGCTATATAAATTATTTATTACTAAACAGGAGCAAAAAGCAAGGAATAAAAATTAAATTGGGTTGCCTCCCAACAAGCGCTGTCGTTTAACGCCCCTAGCTAGGCATAATATTTCAATGATGCTCACATGAAAGACATGAATTGAAGCACAAAGAGAGCATCATAGAACACGTGACAAACACATCTAAGTCTAACATACTTCCTATGCATAGGCATCTTATAGGCAAACAAATTAACAAGGAAAGCAAAAACTAGCATATGCAAGAAAGCGGAAAGAAACAATAGCAATCTCAACATAATGAGAGGTAATCTAGTAACATGAAAATTTATACAACCATATTTTCCTCTCTCATAATAATTACATGTAGGATCATAATCCAATTCAACAATATAGCTATCACAAAACATATTCTTAACAAGATCCACATGTATGCAAAGTTGACACTCTTCCAAAATAGTGGGATTAACATTAACTAAAGTCATGACCTCTCCAAACCCACTTTTATCAAAAACTTCATAAGATTGAACATTCTCCAAATATGTGGGATCTAAAGTTGACACTCTTTCAAGCCCACTTTCAATAATATTGCAAACACTATTATCAATCTCATATTCATCATGGGGCTTAAATAAATTTTCAAGATCAAAAGAAGAATCACCCCAATCATGATCATTGTAACAAATAGTAGTCATAGCAAAACTAGCATCCCCAAGCTTAGGGTTTTGCATATCATTAACACAATTTACATTAAGAGAATTTATAATAACATCATTGCAATCATGCTTTTCATCGAAGGAACTATTAAGTATGGGTGCAATAGCAACGATCTCATGTTTAACATAAGGAACTATAGCAAATTCATCTTCATAAATATTGGTATCATGGCCACAAGAATAGCAAGCATCATGTTCATCAAGGGATATTTCAATCAAATCATCGGAATCATAATTATCTATAGATTCATGCATATCATTATTTTCTTCCGAAGCAACGGTCATTCTTTCAATAAATTCTTTGACATAGGCATTATGAGCATAGTTTTCATAGCAATATTTAAGTATGTCAAAATTTTCAGATTCATAGAGAGTAATATCATATTTTTCAATCAAATAAGCAACTTCATAAGCACCCTTAAAAGCAACAAATTCTTCAATTCGTTCGATATCGTAGTAACTATAAACACCCTTTGCATAAGAAGATAAGATTTCAATATCATTAAACTCACATAGGTAGGGGAGGTGTTTTTTAGGGTTCTTAGAGCAACAAGTAAAATCACAAATTTCAGAAAGATTCCAAGCATAACACACCAATCTGTTTATTTGATTCCATAAGAGTCTCCCTTTTTCAGACAAACGGTGATGCACAAAATGAGCATGCTCATCTAAAGATTTCCCATCAACTAGGCTAGTTGGGGTATCAGCACGAGCGCATAAGGATCGAAGATGATCTAAGTAGAACACTTTAAGTGGATCCATATCAATAGATTTTTAGCAGGCAAAGATGCAAGCAAATAGAAGGCACATGGAAACACAAACAAAAGACATACAGGAAGAAGGCAAAGAAAAGGCGAATAAAATGGCAAGGGTGAAGTGGGGAGAGGAAAACGAGAGGCAAATGGCAAATAATGTAATGCGGGAGATAAGGGTTTGTGATGGGTACTTGGTATGTTGACTTCTGCGTAGACTCCCCGGTAACGGCGCCAGAAATCCTTCTTGCTACCTCTTGAGCAATGCGTTGGTTTTCCCTTGAAGAGGAAAGGGTGATGCAGCCAAGTAGCGTAAGTATTTCCCTCAGTTTTTGAGAACCAAGGTATCAATCCAGTAGGAGGCCACGCACGAGTCCCTCGCACCTACACAAACAAGTAAAATCCTCGCAACCAACGCAATAAAGGGGTTGTCAATCCCTTCACGATCACTTACGAAAGTGAGATCTGATAGATATGATAAGATAATATTTTTGGTATTTTTATGATAAAGATGCAAAGTAAAGAAAGCAAAATAAACGGAAAAGGAAATAGCTTGTTGACGGAAGATTAATATGATGGAAAATAGACCCGGGGGCCATAGGTTTCACTAGTGGCTTCTCTCGAGAGCATAAGTATTACGGTGGGTAAACAAATTACTGTTGACCAATTGACAGAACTGAGCATAGTTATGAGAATATCTTGGTATGATCATGTATATAGGCATCACGTCCGAGACAAGTAGACCGACTCCTGCCTGCATCTACTACTATTACTCCACAGATCGACCGCTATCCAGCATGCATCTAGAGTATTAAGTTCAAAAGAACAGAGTAGCGCTTTAAGCAAGATGACATGATGTAGAGGGATAAACTCATGCAATATGAAATAAACCCCATCTTGTTATCCTCGATGGCAACAATACAATACGTGCCTTGCTGCCCCTACTGTCACTGGGAAAGGACACCGCAAGATTGAACCCAAAGCTAAGCACTTCTTCCATTGCAAGAAAGATCAATCTAGTAGGCCAAACCAAACTGATAATTCGAAGAGACTTGCAAAGATAACCAATCATACATAAAAGAATTCAGAGAAGATTCAAATATTGTTCATAGATAAACTTGATCATAAACCCACAATTCATCGGTCTCAACAAAAACACCGCAAAAGAAGATTACATCGAATAGATCTCCACAAGAGAGGGGGGAACTTTGTATTGAGATCCAAAAAGGGAGAAAAAACCATCTAGCTAATAACTATGGACCGGAAGGTCTGAAGTAAACTACTCACACTTCACCAGAGAGGCTATGGTGTTGATGTAGAAGCCCTCCGTGATCGATGCCCCCTTCAGCGGAGCTCCTGAAAAGGCCCCAAGATGGGATCTCACAGGTATAGAAAGTTATGGTGGTGGAATTAGGGTTTTGGCTCCGGATCTGGTAGTTTGGGGGTACGTAGGTATATATAGAGGGAAGAAGCATGTCGGTGGAGCAACGTGGGCCCCATGAGGGTGGAGGGCGCGCCTGGGGGGTAGGCGCGCCCCCCTACCTCATGCCTTCCTGGTTGCTTTCTTGACGTAGGTTCCAAGTCCTCTGGATCATGTTCATTCCGAAAATCACGTTCCCAAAGGTTTCATTCCGTTTGGACTCCGTTTGATATTCTTTTTCTGCGAAACTCTGAAATAGGCAAAAAAACAGCAATTCTGGGATGGGCCTCCGGTTAATAGGTTAGTCCCAAAAATAATATAAAAGTGTATAATAAAGCCCATTAATGTCCAAAACATGATATAATATAGCATGGAACAATCAAAAATTATAGATACATTGGAGACGTATCACGTGCCGACGGCGATCACATCGACTTTGGAACCATTTCCCACGTGCATCGTCACCTCATCCTTAGCCAATCTTTGTTTAATCCGTAGCCCCTGTTTTGAGTTGCAAATATGAGCAACAGAACTAGTATCAAATAACCAGGCGCTACTACGAGCATTAGTAAGGTAGACATCAATAACTTGCATATCAAATATACCCTTCACTTTGCCATCCTTCTTATTCGCCAAATACTTGGGGCAGTTCCGCTTCCAGTGACGAGTTCCTTTGCAGTAGAAGCACTAAGTCTCAGGCTTAGGTCCAGACTTGGGCTTCTTCACTTGAGCAGCAACTTGCTTGCCGTTCTTCTTTAAGTTCCCCTTCTTCCCTTTGCCCTTTTTCTTGAAACAAGTGACCTTATTAACCATCAACACTTGATGCTCCTTCTTGATTTCTACCTCCGCAGCTTTTAGCATCGCGAAGAGCTCGGGAATTGTCTTATCCATCCCTTGCATATTATAGTTCATCATGAAGCTTTTGTAGCTTGGTGGCAGTGATTGAAGAACTCTGTCAATGACACTATCATCAGGAAGATTAACTCCCAGTTGAGTCAAGTGGTTGTGGTACCCAGACATTCTGAGTATATGTTCACTGACAGAACTATTCTTCTCCATCTTGCAGCTGTAGAACTTATTGGAGACTTCACATCTCTCAATCCGGGCATTTGCTTGAAATATTAACTTCAACTCCTGGAACATCTCATATGCTCCATGACGTTCGAAATGTCATTGAAGTATCGGTTCTAAGCCGTAAAGCATGGCACACTGAACTATCGAGTAGTCATCAGCTTTGCTCTGCCAGACATTCATAACATCTGGTGTTGCTCCTGCAGCAGGCTTTCCACCTAGTGGTGCTTCCAGGACATAATTCTTTTGTGCAGCAATGAGGATAATCCTCAAGTTATGAACCCAGTCCGTGTAGTTGCTACCATCATCTTTCAACTTAGCTTTCTCTAGGAACGCATTAAAATTCAAAGGAACGGTAGCACGGGCCATTGATCTACAACAGTGTAAACATGCAAAATACTATCAGGTACTAAGTTCATGATAAATTAAAGTTCAATTAATCATATTACTTAAGAACTCCCACTTAGATAGACATCTCTCTAGTCATCTAAATGATCATGTGATCCATATAAACTAAACCATGTCCGATCATCACGTGAGATGGAGTAGTTTTCAATGGTGAACATCACTATGTTGATCATATCCACTATATGATTCAGGCTCGACCTTTCGGTCTCAGTGTTCCGAGGCCATATCTGCATATGCTAGGCTCATCAAGTTTAACCTGAGTATTCTGCGTGTGCAAAACTGGCTTGCAGCCGTTGTATGTGAACATAGAGCTTATCACACCCGATCATCACGTGGTGTCTCGGCACGATGAACTGTAGCAACGGTGCATACTCAGGGAGAACACTTATACCTTGAAATTTAGTGAGAGATCATCTTATAATGCTACCGCCGTACTAAGCAAAATAAGATGCATAAAGGATAAACATCACATGCAATCAAAATAAGTGATATGATATGTCCATCATCATCTTGTGCCTTTGATCTCCATCTCCAAAGCACCGTCATGATCACCATCGTCACCGGCTTGACACCTTGATCTCCATTGAAGCATCGTTGTCGTCTCGCCAACTATTGCTTCTACGACTATCGCTACTGCTTAGTGATAAAGTAAAGCAATTACATGGCGATTGCATTTCATGAAATAAAGTTACGACCATGTGGCTCTTGCGAGTTGCCGATAACTGTTACAAAACATGATCATCTCATACAACAATGTATATATCATCACGTCTTGACCACATCACATCACAACAAGCCCTGCAAAAACAACTTACACGTCCTCTACTTTGTTGTTGCAAGTTTTACGCGGCTGCTACGGGATTCTAGCAAGAACTGTTCTTACCTACGCATCAAAAACCACAATGATTTTTCGTCAAGTGTGTTATTTTAAACTTCAACAAGGACCGGGCATAGTCAAACTCGATTCAACTAAAGTTGGAGAAACAGACACCCGCTAGCCACCTGTGTGTGAAGCACGTCGGTAGAACCAGTCCCATGAATGCGGTCATGTAATGTTGGTCCGGGCCGCTTCATCCAACAATACCGCCGAATCAAAGTAAGACGTTGCTGGTAAGCAGTATAACTATTATCGCCCACAACTCATTGTGTTCTACTCGTGCAGATAACATCTACGCATAGACCTGGCTCGGATGCCACTGTTTTGGAACGTAGTATTTCAAAATTTTACCTACGATCACGCAAGATCTATCTAGGAGTTGCATAGCAATGAAAGGGTAGAGTGTGTCTACATACCCTCATAGACCAAAAGCGGAAGCGTTTAGTAACGTGGTTGATGTAGTCAAACGTCTTCGCAATCCAACCGATCCAAGCACCGAACGTATGGCACCTCCGCGATCAGCACACGTTCAGCTTGATGACGTCCCTCTAACTCTTGATCCAGTTGAGGCCGAGGGAGAGTTTTATCAGCACGATGGCGTGGTGACGATGATGATGAAGTTACTGGCACAGGGCTTTGCCTAAGCACTATGACGATATGATCAAGGTGTGTAACTGTGGAGGGGGGCACCGCACACGGTTAAGAGAAACTTGTGTGTTCTAGGGTGCCCCCTGCCCCCGTATATAAAGGAGGTGAGGGTAGGCCGGCCGGCCCTCCTAGGGCACGCCAGGAGAGGGGAATCATACTAGGAGTCCAAGTCCTAGTAGGTTTCCACCTAAGGAAAAGGGGGAAGAAGGAAGGGAGAGAGGGAAGGGAAGGAAAGGAAAGGGGGCGCCACCCCCTTCCCCTAGTCCAATTCGGACCCAAGGGGGGGCGGCCAGCCCCTCTTGGCCCTTCCTCTCTTCCCACTAAGGCCCATTGAGGCCCATTAGTTCCCCCAGGGGGTTCCGATAACCCTCCGGCACTCCGATAATTATCCAGTACCTCTCGGAACTCATCCGGTGTCCGAATAACATCGTCCAATATATCAATCATTGTATATCGACCATTTTGAGACTCCTCGTCATGTCTGTGATCTCATCCGGGACTCCGAACAAACTTCAGTCATAAAATCAAATAACTCATAATACAAATTGTCATCGAACATTAAGCGTGCGGACCCTACGGGTTCAAGAACTATGTAGACATGATCGAGACACATCTCTGGTCAATAACCAATAGCGGAACCAGGATGCTCATATTGGTTCCTACATATTCTACGAAGATCTTTATCGGTCAAACCGCATAACAACATACATTGTTCCCTTTATCATCGGTATGTTACTTGCCCGAGATTCGATCGTCGGTATCATCATACCTAGTTCAATCTCGTCACCAGCAAGTCTCTTTACTCATTCCGTAATGCATCATCATGTGACTAACTCATTAGTTACATTGCTTTCAAGGCTCATAGTGATGTGCATTACCGAGAGGGCTCAAAGATACCTCTTCGATACAAAGAGTGACAAATCCTAATCTCGGTCTATGCCAACTCAACAAACACCATCGGAGACACCAGTAGAGCATCTTTATAATCACCTAGTTACATTGTGATGTTTGATAGGACACAAGGTGTTTCTCCGGTATTCGGGAGTTGCATAATCTCATAGTCAGAGGAACATGTATAAGTCATGAAGAAAGCAATAGCAGAAAAACTAAACGATCATTATGCTAAGCTAATGGATTGGTCTTGTCCATCACATCATTTTCTAATGATGTGATCCCGTTCATCAAATGACAACACATGTCTATGGCTAGGAAGCTTAACCATCTTTGATTAACGAGCTAGTCAAGTAGAGGCACACTAGGGACACTCTGTTTGTCTATGTATCCACACATGTACTAAGTTTCCAGTTAATACAATTCTAGCATGAATAATAAACATTTATCATGATATAAGGAAATATAAATAACAACTTTCTTATTACCTCTAGGGCATATTTCCTTCACTATTTCACTCTTTTGAAATAAATTGTTACACATATCCAAAAATCAGTTTCACAATGATACATTACAATTTCACTTTTCGTATTTATTATTTCACAATTCAGAACGTACATTTTACTTTCCACTGGCTTGTTTCATAAAAATCACATTTATTTCAATTGCACATTTTGAAAATAACATATTTCACTCTTTTCAAATAAACTATTACACATTTCCAAAAAAATAGTTTCACAATGATACATTACAATTTCACTTTCAGTATTTACTATTTCACAATTTATAACCTACATTTCACTTTCCACTACTTGTTTCACAAAACTAACATATTTCACTCTTTTGACATATATTATTGCACAATTTCAAATAAGTTGTTTCACAAGTTGACATTTCAGTTTCATATTTGGGTAAAAATCATTTCTATGAAATAGATTGGTTTCACATATTTCTATTGAAAATCACATTTTTTTAGTGAAATGGGTTTTTTTCACATTTGAAATGTGAAACATCGAAATTTAAACGTGTTTGAAATGTATCCATGATTGTTCTAGGTCTAAAGGTCTTGACGCCATGACTTCAAATATATGAATTAATTCAAAAACAAACTTATAGTTTAAATGATACAGGCAATTTAATTTAGCAAAGGTGAAATAAAAGGATGGATTTATGTGTGAGAAAGGGAGAGAGTGGGCTGTCACATGCTGCCATGCTTGTCATATCAGGGACAAATGTGGGGGTTACTAGTTATATTTGCTGGAGTATATCCTAGTATAGTAGAAAAAGGAAAATAAAATATTCACAGTGACACAAATCTTAATGCATGCATGAACGATGGACTGGTTGCCGGCACATGTCAGAACCACTCAAAATGACTTTGCGCATGCTCATGGATCAGAGAAATAAATATGGCAGATTGGCCTAAAAATTGTTCCCACCAAGTTTTATCCCTTTCTCTTTCGTACTCTGTTACCCCCAGCCTTCCTCCCCTCAGTCTCCTCCTCTGCCCCATAGCACAATGTCTCGCCAATTCTATTGCACGTGATCTGGTTGAAAAATTATATATATGGTCCAGTAATCCCCCCAACAAATTATTGCCTAAATCTTAACTCCGTTGAATCCTTTTATGTGATCCATAATACAAATGCACCATGATGGTATGATGTCAGGAAGCACCACATGTAAACTAACCTTAGCACCAAGAAAATTTCCACTTGCAACATTATTAGTCTTTTCATGCCAATTGCCATTAACACCATGTCGGCGAAGATTTAACATTGGGGGACCAGGAGATAGCTTTGCTTCCATACTTAGAGCAACTCTAGCAGACCCCGCATCCGGCCAGCCCGCAAAACGCGTTAGCAGTTCGTGGAAAGACGGCTTTGTGGGCCGGCGCAGATGGCCGCAGATGTAGACCCCACATAATAGACCCGTAAAAAAGGATATCCGCGGAATATGCTCTTTTACGGGTCGGCTTTGCGGGGTCTGCTCTGGCACAGCTCCTCCCGGCCCGGAAAACCTAAATTTGCACCTTAATTTGATCCAACATAATGCATTTCTTTGCTTTTTCAACAACATTGGATACATAAGACATCACCAAATCTTTGCTAGAATAGCAAGACCAAAGAAAACAAGAACCACAAGTATGCATTTTAGAAGATTTCCAACTTCCATAACTGCTCCTACTAGTTGGACTAATATCTTCTCCATGCATTCATTGTTGATCTGCGGATTCTTGATTTTGCATTCTTCTTTCTTCATCTTTGGTTCGAAAGAAGTAGACGTTGTTTGCCCTCTAGTTGCACATGCAGCTGATTCATTGCCTTCGATTCTACTAAGGAGTGCACGAACATCTATTAATCTTTCTTTCTATTAATAAATCAATGTATTCGCCTTCCCAAAACCAAAATGAGCATCCATCTTCCTACACACATGAGTGAGCATGTTCAAAATGAGCTACCGCAGTTGAACCAAAGAATGAGCTATCAAAATGAGCTACCACAAGTTCACGTACCCCGTCGTTTTCTCATTTGAAGAACACCCATCCGGGGTGCTTCGGTGTGCCCGAAGTTAGCCACAGCACTGTCCACGGGCAGTCGTCGCACTGTATGAGCGGCATCGGCGAGCCACATATCCGAAGCCCGAGCACCGAGCCTAGTGGGCGGACGGACGTATCCATGCCCGCAAACCGTCAGCGACGGCGGGAGGACAATCCCGTACCTGCATGTGGCGATGCGACCTTGTCGGGGCTGCGTCCATCGCTTGGCGCAGCCTCCGGCGGCCAGAAAAGCCAAATCCGGTGGCCCGCGATGAATGGTCGCAGATCCACAACTTTCCGGCCCGCCGACGCAGGAGGGGGAGAGGGGAGGCCTCGTGCGTGTGGCGGCCTTTCAGCATGCTCTCACCGGCTACTTTCGCCGGAATCTTGGGCGGCGGCCCGGCGGCGGGGCAAGGGGGGAGGGGAGGTGGTTGGTGGGGAAAGTGTGGGCTGAAATGTACTCCCCACCAAACGCTTTCATTTATATGGAGGGCACCGCAGCGGCGAGGGGGAAACTCGCATATTCGCGGGTAGGGGACAAGATTCTGCCGCACCACTCAAAATATTTTGCGGGCCGGCCGCCTTTGCGGGGTCTGTTCGGGCTGGATTTTCCACACGGACCCGCATTTTGGCGGTTATTTTGCAGGTCGGGGCCGGATGCGGGGTCTGCTAGAGTTGCTCTTAGTCGTATTCTGCCCACTACCTCCATTGCAGCCTCTAATGCATCTGAATCGTTGATATAGTAGTTGCCAGCATAGTTAGCCTTCTTTCCTGGAAAAAATCATAAAGGCATGAACTGCTACACAGGTAAAATTTGCATAACCGATGAGATCATAGCATCTAGTTTTTTTTCAGCACCACAAACATTAAGAATTTGTAGACCTCTATTCAGTTCCAAATCCTTAACAAGATATGAGATCTACAAATTCAATGGTCAGATATTCGTCATTGATATTTACACGTCCAATGATTACATTGTACATTATTAGGTATAACTTTGTGAAGTTTATCAACGAGTAGAATTCCTCCTCTGCAATACCATGATACTTTTCTTACTTTCTATCATATCAAATCATGCATATAGCAAGAAATAAAGAAAGGATATGGTAATTAATACTCTAGAAGTGACAGGGTCAGAACACAGCTAACCTCTCTCCGCCAAGAGCTTATCTATCTCGACATGGATTCCATGAATAAGAACAAATTTGATCCCAAAGCTATGAAGAAGTGATATATCCTATATGTCAAAAAATACAATAGAGACAAGATACAAATGTCAATCTCTTCATTTCATAAACTATTTTAAAGTACATTAGGAAGGTTGATGCCTCCCGATCCCCTCCGCCTCCCCTCCCCGCTGCCGCTGAATCCCGGCTAGGCAAAGCCCATGCGGGGGGATAATGGCGGCTGCGGGGCATCCATCCGGCGCGGCTTGGAGGTGTGGTTGTGACGGTAGATCTAGAGAGGGCGCCTTGAGACGACGTGTATGTGGCCATGGCGCTGGTCACGTAGCGATGTAGCCTCCTCTACCTTCGGTTATCTTCACCGTAAATCCAAAGGGATCTGGTCGGTGGGTGTTGCCTCGCGGTGACTTCCTGGCGGCGGGTCAAGTGGAGGTGGAGTGGTGGCCTGGCTGTTGAAGTGGGTGATGTCGGCGTCCTGGGAACGGGGGTCTCCAGACCTGCCTGCCTGCGGCCCACAGCGTGGCTCCACCAGCGGCCCTGTACGGCCCGTCTTCACCGACAAAACACTCAAGACCCTCGTGAGGGGCCAAGCCTCGTGAGGCGGACGACACAAGACCTCCTCGGGGGCGGCCTCACCAGGCTGGCTCGCGAGGGGCGGAGAGATCAAGGAAAGGGGTGCCTCACGAGGTTCTTGTGACGCAAGCCATGACGACCAGGGCCAAGCGGGCGCTAGCACGCGCAGTGTACATGTTTCCTCTTTGGTGCTAAAGAGGCAAGCGCAGGCGCGGTGTCCCGAGGCGTCAAGCAAAGGTTTCCATATCGGTGCAATGAGACCAAGACCAGCAGGATGGCAGGACGGAGGTCACTGTGGAGCCCAAGACGGCGTCATCACCAGAGCCTTTGGCAGGCGAAGACCATCTTTTGTTAGGATAACTTGTACTAGATGTCCCCCTTCAAATTGGCCGTTGTGGGATCCCTTCCCACCTAATATTTGGGAAGAGGACCCGTCCCTCTATATATAGGACTAGCCACCATCGTAGCGGGAGGATCTCATCTTGGACCGGACCCATTCCACCAAGGCGACCACACAAACTCGCCAAGCACAAGAGCACCTCTCCTTAGGAGGCTGTTCTTCCCTTGTAACTGTTCATCCTCAGCCCAAGAGGCAATCCATCACACCACACTGGAGTAGGGTATTACACCACATCGGTGGCCCGAACCAGTATAAATCTTGTGTCCCTTTGTTCTGCGAGTTCGATGCGCTGAGCCTTGAGATCGTGGTGAGGGTGTGAGCTAGAGGGAGGAAAGATCTTCATGCGCACCCCAGTGTTCGAACCTCAAAGGTTTTACCGGAACCCGAAATCCAACATTTAGCGCGCCAGGTAGGGGGTGCGTCGAAGCCTCTCTTCCATCAGCAGACCCGCCAACACTCTGCAGCGCCGATGTCCAGCGACCCGAGGTCCGACACCGATCACTGGGCAGCCTGGCCAGCCCGGGCGGTGTCGTCCGCCCAAGAAGACCTCAACTCTGCGCTCCAGGTGGCACGCGCACCGCCAAACACCGTGGGGCACGGGAGGCATGGCCCGGCGCCTTCCACCCTTACCCCGCGGCGCACGCGGGCCGCCGCAAGGGCCTCAAGCTACGTCGCAGCGACAGCACCGCACTCCCGACGGGAACAACCGAACATGAGAGCCGCTCTCACAGTGGCGCGGGAGCTGCTGCGATGTCGGCTGATGGAGAGCGGCCGGGATGCATTGCTGGAGCGTGTTGCTGTCTGTTGGACGCTATAGCCAGGGGTACGCCACCTTTCTGCTTCTTGCTTACGCCTCAGGCTGCGGCCGGATCGCACGGTGGGCCTCGTCGCGCCTGCTCGCCCCCAGGCGCACCAGGAGGTTTCGTCGGCACCAGCGCTACCAGCGGCGCCGGACACCCAACCACACATGTGCCTCCCCTAATGGGTGCAGGCGTAAGCATCGCCACCCACGGTCCCTGCAGGATGCCGCCCTACCATCCTGGCGCGCCGAGCCAAGCGACATGGAGTGAGGGGCACCTCAGCGAGGTTTCCGGGGCGACGGCTCCGGAGGCCTATGTGCCCCACATGATAGGCCAGGAGTACATATCGGAAGACAACCCCGGTTCGTTCCTCGAGTTGGGTTGGGAAGAGGAGACGCTGGAAGCTGAGGCCTTCCAGGAGCCACCCAGGAGCCTCGCCGACCACGCCGGCGATAGCAGCTACAGGGTACCACTAATCTCTCAGGAGCAGGCTTACGCTAACCATGGGTCGCAAGTGAATCAGGTCACAGCGGTGGACGACGGCCCCAGCACGGCAGCCCCCTCTCACCAGGGGAAGCGCATTGGGGGCTACGGGGGAGGAGCCGGGAGTGAGGCCCCTCCCCGCATCATATGGAGCAAGGCGTCGCTCGGTGGTAGGTCCTCTGTCGGGCAGGCACTGGCGAGCCATCCCCCCCGTAGAGGGCCCATGGTCGCCGAGGACGCTGCTAGCGTCCCCTTTGCCCCTTGGTATCGTCCTGGTTTTTGGACGCCCCAACGGTGGTCGAGGGCGGCGCAAGGTGGGGCACTCGCCTGGCGATATGAAGTAAGGCTCATGCCTGTGAAGGTCTCTGCTCGTGACACTCTCACGTAATAATGAGTGGGGCTGTACACGCCCCGGAGTCTCTGGAGTGCCGCCCTCGGGCCTCGGGGGCTCCCGCCCACGTTCTAGTGGAAGCACCATGCTCCGCGCTGGCCGTCGACACTGTCCCCCAATGACTATGCTCACGGCCAGTGAAAGCACTTAGCTCCGCGCTGGTGAGAAGACTCAAAGACAAGAAGACTAGCTAGGTGCCGGACGCGGCCATTTGCTTTTGGCCTCTTTTTTGTAGCTCAGACTCGCGGCTTTTGATCTTGAATTTGAAGTTGCATTTTCCATTGGCAATCGTGGGGGCATCCTTTTTCGTTCGTGTTGGTTTCGTGAGTTTCTGGATTCGTGTTTTGTTTGAGGTTCGCGTCCGCTACCTCCCCCCTTCCGAGCTCCTGCGAGCGGGAGCTAGCAGCGGCGTACGCATGCTGCGCGCACACCTTGCCATCACTGGCGCTCGCTTCTCGCGATACCCTCTCGGGTGGACCGGCGGACCTCTCAGGGAACCAAAACCTCGCGAGCTCGTGAGGGGCTCGTCTCAGAAGGAACGCACGTTCACAACAGCCAAACCAGTTTGAAGCTCGGCTAAACCAAAGTAAGTTACGACATCAAGCCCGCAAGGAGAGTCACGAGCACCCAGAAGCAAGCTCTTAGGTGGACCGGCGGACCTCTCAGGACCGACTATTTACATGAGGGGCTTCCCCTCTCCAACATGCTCTTACATCATGAGGGGTCATGCCCAAGCTTTTGTGTGTAGGTTCAAAATAAAGGAGCAAGGGCTCAGCCGGATATATCGCTTGCCTCGCCCCCCGAATCGCTTCCGGACAGGCTGCTGGCGCCGTCGCTATCGCTGGCTACACCGCCATCAACCGCGCCACCATCATCCACACCGCCATCAGCCGCGCCGCCATGAACTACGTCGCCCTCATCCACCGCGACCACCACCGCGTCCTCATCAGAAGCAAAGGCCCTAACCAGAGCGTCCACATTATCATCCACCTAGTGCGCAAGGTTGCCCCAGATGACCGCGGGCACTGGGGCAATGGCGGTGGCAAAATCAAAGTCAGGATAGGTGTTCAGGAGATGGCTGAAGACGCGGGAGAATGCGCGCCCGAGAAGGCCTCAGCTCTTTTCGTCCACAAGCTCGCGAGCCCTCTCAGCACGGCTCTCCAAGCGCGTCACAACATCAGTGAAGAAGCGAAGATGGCTGGCATAATCCTCGGCGTGGGGATGAGGGGCATGCTCATCCCAGATGGTACCAAGCGCCTGGTTGGCCTTCGTCCTAAGGTCCTGAAGCATGGGGGCGTGCTCGCACGCAGTAGGTTCAACCGACGAAGTGCCTCCTCCCTATTTTGCTACGCGAGGGACTCGGCGCTGGCAACCCACTGCTGAAGGGAGAGCAGCTCGGCACG
The DNA here is from genome assembly GCF_056163025.1 of Triticum urartu. NCBI lineage: Eukaryota > Viridiplantae > Streptophyta > Magnoliopsida > Poales > Poaceae > Triticum > Triticum urartu. The sequence continues at coordinate 498,290,355 of NC_141875.1, read as the reverse complement.
GGCGGAAGCCAGCTCGGCCTGCACTGAGATCAGGGCGGCTGCAGCGGCTTTCTCGCGCTGTTCCGCCTCAGCCAGCCCTGACCTGAGGGCAACGGTCCTGCCCACACCTTAGGCTTCCACAAGCTTCAGCTTCAGGTCGTACCTGCCGGCAAGGTCCGCGTGAGCCTCGGCCACCCTGTGGTCGACCTCCTCCTGGGCCCTAGCCTCGCGCGTGCCGACAACATCCTCTGCTTGGGAGACTTGGTGCTCCCTCGTCTCCAACCGCTTGAGCTCAAGGCTACGCTCCGTGGCCTCCAGCAACAGTGCTTCCTCGCGCCTCAAGATCTCCTCCTCGTTGGACGGGGCACCCTTCATCGACGCCAGGGCAACTCTACGCGCCTCCACCTGCTGCTCCAGGGAGGTGTTCAAGGCCTGGAGCTCCCGCCTGCGCTCCTCGACGACCGTGCGGCAATTGTCCGCCTCCCTGGCCTCCTCCAAGGCCCGGGCGCTGGCCTCTCACGAGGTTGCCAGGGATGCCTTGGCCTTCGCATCGGTGTGCTCGTGCTGGAGGCGCCTGAGGTTGATAGCCACCTTCAGGCGATGCCACTCCTCCACCAGCCTGAGGCCTTAGCTTAGCTTCAAGGCGAGCATCGACATCCGCGAGTTCTCCGCTGAGTTGGCTGATCACGCCCATTTCCTCTTGAAAGAGCTCATGGCAGACGACACTCCACTCGTGCGCAAGCTTAAGCACGCAACCGGGTCCGTCCCCCACAGCAGGGGTGGCCGATAGGATCCGAAGCGGCTCACCCCCCTTCGGCAGGGGGCTGGCGCCTCCCGGGTCGCCGACCGAGCTTTGGCAGGGGCCCGGATGGCTTGAGGCCCGCTGCTCTAAGAAGAAGCCAGGATCGAAGTCATCCAGCCGCCATCCATAACTAGAGGAGGAGCCCTTGGCACACTTGACGCGCCACAGGCGAGGCCACGAAGGAGAGATGGCAAAGGCGCGGGCTCAAGGCGCGAAGCTAGCGTGTTTGCCTCTCCAGTTGACCTCGCATCAGGTGCGGCATGCTGGCTTGGGGAGCTCAAGGCCAGCGGGGGATTCGAGGGAGGAGGAGGTTGCTTCCCCGGTGTCGGTGTCAAAACTGGCGGATCTCGGGTAGGGGGTCCCGAACTGTGCGTCTAGGCGGATGGTAACAGGAGGCAGGGGACACGAAGTTTTACCCAGGTTCGGGCCCTCTTGATGGAGGTAAAACCCTACATCCTGCTTGATTAATATTGATGATACGGGTAGTACAAGAGTAGATCTACCACGAGACCAGAGAGGCTAAACCCTAGAAGCTAGCCTATGGTATGATTGTATGTTGTCCTACGGACTAAAACCCTCCGGTTTATATAGACACCGGAGAGGGCTAGGGTTACACAAGGTCGGTTACAAAGGAGGAGATATACATATCCGTATTGCCTAGCTTGCCTTCCACGCCAAGTAGAGTCCCATCCGGACACGAGACGAAATCTTCAATCTTGTATCTTCATAGTCTAACAGTCCGGCCAAAGGATATAGTCCGGCTGTCCAAAGACCCCCTAATCCAGGACTCCCTCAGTAGCCCCCGAACCAGGCTTCAATGACGATGAGTCCGGCGCGCCGTGTTGTCTTCGGCATTGCAAGGCGGGTTCTTCTCCAACTTTCAAGTGTTCGTAAGCAGTGTACGGCTCCATAAATGTTGAACCTCTTGGCTTCTATGCCCAATAAGGGCTTTCTCCCACGCATCGAACGAATACGAGGCGCCAGGGCGTTTTTACCTTCACCCCCCTAGCCACATAAATAAATTGTCTATTAAAGGAATGGGGATTCTTAGATCCGATCCATACCATCCTCCCCCAGCGAGAGTTCATCAGAGCGTGTTTTGGAAAGATCCATTCCAGCATGGCCGACCTCTGCAGCTCCCCCTCCCGCCCTCGTAGCCCTAAGCCCGGTGATTGGGAGAGATGTTCAGTCTCGCATAGTCGATTAGTCGAGCTGCAGACTAAGGGATTTCTCCCTCCGGCGTATATGGTGCCCGTTCGAGCCGGGCTTGCCACCTACAATGGTGGGGCGCAAGCGGAGAGCTTTCCTTGTCCCTCCATGGGGGAACGGGTCTGCCTTTTTCCTTACTTACTAAGGGGACTCAGATTTCCAATTCATCCATTCCTCCGCGGGCTCCTGGAGTTCTACGGCCTCCAATTACACAATCTCACCCCTGCCTCCATTCTACATATCGCCGGCTATGTTGCTCTCTGCGAGTTGTTCCTAGGCTACGAGGCTCACTTCAAGCTGTGGAAAAGGCTATTCTGCCTTGTCCCTCGCACGCAAAGGGAATCACTTTATCAAGTGGACTGAGCCGAAATATGGCGCATCGCCGATACCGGATACCTGTCCGGTACCCCGAAGAAGCCGTTCGAAGACTGGCGGTCAGAATGGTTTTATATGGAGGACGTCCCCCTTCCGGACCCTGTTCGGCGGGGTCTTCCTGAGTTCAACAGTGCTCCTTTGAAGAAGCGCCGAAGTTGGCGCCCACGGAGCCCCCAGGCGGAAGACAACGGAGAAGTCCTCTATCTGATGAACCGGATCAAAGCACTAGCTCGATCAGGATTGACAATAATCGAAGTTATGTCGATTTGCATAATGCGGGGAGTGCAGCCACTTCAATACTGCCGCTCTAGCATAAGGGTCCGGACAATGCTGCCGCTCTAGAGAAAATTCTGTCCGAACTGTTCAAGGGTGAGGAAGAGGAGTTCACCCGCATTAAGCCACGGGATGGATTCTTCATGTACAATCCTCCAAGGTGGGTAAGTTATATCTCCCTGCCCCCATTTTTCCCGCATTCTTAATCGTAAGTATTCACCTTGCCACTTTGCGGCAGGAACTGAGAAAAGCCATAAAGGAGGTCAGCAGCCCTTCTCCACAACCAGAGGACCCTGACCGGGCCCTTGATTCCGGACTTGAGGAAGATCTGGTTATCTCCGTGGAACTGATAGACCGGCAGTTCTATCAGTTAAGCTGCGACGATGCCCTGGTGGCCATTACGGCCGACTATCCCGGACTGCTCCCTGCATCGCAGGTAAGAAAAGTCAAAAAGTCCCAACTCCAAAACTAGGATCCCCTTTTAGGCACTTCACCCACCATATACACATGGCATCTTTATAGGGAAGGCATTCGGGACGCCCTACCGAACCCGCGGCAACTCGCCAACAAGAGGTACCGAGGCCGGGTAGGCCAAAAAGGAAGGCGGTCAGGACGGAGACGCCGACGCAAAGGTATAGGAAAAACCCCGCTCCATGGTTGTCGTCTTTCTCAAAATGTAATGACGCCCGCGTTTCTTTAATAGAAAGAACGCTCACCGGAATATGTCCGGCGATGCTACCAATCGAGCTTCCACCAGTCGGGCGCTAGGACCGGACATGGAGGCGGAAGGCGATATGGGGCAGGCGCCGGATAATCCCCCTACAGAGGATGCGGATAGATTATCCGCTACAAACTCAGAAGTGGAAAGCGCCATGAATCATAGGCGCCGCCGGGCCGTACTCCGCGATGCTTGTTTCTCACCAGAGGCATTCGACGCCTTCAATTCTGGAGAGGCGTACCTCCGTGCCACTCAAGATGGTCTAGCCAGAGCCACGGATCAGTATGTAAAGGATGTACGGGTGAGTAAATCTGACGATTTACATGTATCAGTAGCCCCTGAGACTTGAAACAGTTAGCAGAACTGATTTAAGGATCATCTTTAATGTGCAGGTTCTTACAGAGAAGAATACTAGGCTGTCCCAGGAGCTGGAGGAATGCAAGACCCAACTGGGGGCCGCTCTTGCCGCATTGCAGGAACAGAAAAAGCCTCCCGCTGGTAACATTTACTTTCAAGAATGGTGGTTACCATATAGTGTGCAGCGTGTCTGCAGATCTAACAATTGATTTTGCAGATGAGTCCGGAGAAAGTTTGGGGGACCAGCATGTTATGCGACAGCTAGAGGCTGGCAAAAGCGTGCTGACTAAGGTTATGCTGGAGAAAAACAATCTCCAAGACGCCAACATTAAGCTGAACGTGGAACTAAAAGACGTCCGAGGCCAGCTTGCGGACTCCGAGAAGGAGAATAAGCGGCTTCGGTGCGGCATTTTCAATAAGTGTTTGAACGAATCCTTTTTAAAGGAGTTCAGCGAAGAAGCTGTCTAACAACGTTATTTCTATAGGTATGTTGACGGGTCGTCCCGCGGAGGAAATGCCCGGGTCTGCGGGTGATCTTCTGTCCGAGCTGGCACATCTGCATGAACAAGTTCGGCAGGTGATGCAGGGTGTTGCCCAGGCCTTGTGGCCGTCCGTCTTCCTACCAGAAGGCGTTGCAGAGCTTGCGGAGAAGCTGAAGGGAGCACGGCGGCGCTTCCGTTTATGGAAGATATCAGCCTGCCGACAGGGTGCCAGAGAAGCCTGGGCCATGGTGAAGACGCGGTATACCAAGGCAGACCCAAATCACATGCCTGAGGTCGGACCTATGGGGCCCGACGGAAAAGAGATCCCCGTTAGCTTAGTTTATGGGCAAGTAGAATTAGCCGCAAAGTATTCTCAACAGGATTGTAAGCTGGACTGCCTGTTGGATGGTATAGAGGAGGAATTTAGTCAGTCCGCATGACTATGTAATTAAAGTGACATGTATAATGCCTTCTAGCCGGATTGTAGATCATTTGTCGTTGCGGACCTTTTCGCTTCAACCTCCGGGCCCGATAGTCCGGAGTGAATCCGAATACCCGCTCAGTTATATAAAACCAGGGTATGAGTGGAGACCAGGCGTAGGGGTCATTAGTGCTTTATCAGACAAGTGCCCAACTAGTTATGTTATATTACATGGGTAGTAAGAAACATCTTCCAGGGAGAATAGTTCCGTTAAGGGTTCCTTTCCCTGGGTAAGCATGCCCTAAAGTGCATGTCCGGACTGCGACAAGAAGCGCAGAAAAAGCATCTGGGGGTAGATATGGATAATAAATAAAAGTCATCTTTTGTTCACCGACCGAATATTCCCTTAAGAACGCTAGCTTTCGGCTTCACCCAGTCTGAGGTACACATCCGGCTGACCCGGCAGTAACAATGAGGTGCTCCCCTTATGCCCTAGCCGAATTAACGGGAACGTAGGGCATAAATACAAGAGCCAGGCAACCCAGCTTGGCCAAAACTTAAGACATGTGTTGGGCGTGAAAAAAGGTACATGCAGAAGTATAACACATGTGTTGGGCGTGAGGCCCAGATAAATAATTTAAGCTTCTGTGAAAGAAGCCCCCAGGTATGAAGAGTGCGGCTAGCGCATCTGTAATGTACAAGTGAGGCACAAGGTGACCCTTGAAGGCCTAGAGAAATAATAAGAGAAAGAAAGAAAGGGAAACAAGACAGATGATGTATATGCAGAAAATGGACAAAGGGAGGGGACTAACATAGAGTCTGGTGCTAGGCGTAAAATCTTCGGAGCCTGGCCACGTTCCATGGGTTCGGCTCGAGTCGACTAGTTGATGCATCCCGCAGTCGGTATGCTCCACCGGTCAGAACTTGGTCAATAATGAAGGGACCTTCCCATTTGGGCTCGAGCTTGTTCTTTTTCTTATCTGGCAGGCGTAGAACTAGTTCGCCAACGTTATAAGTTTTGGCCCGTACTTCTCTGCTTTGGTATCTGCGAGCCTGTTGCTGATAAAATGTGGAACGGGCTTTGGCTATGTCGCGCTCCTCCTCCAAGGTGTCCAGACTGTCCTGCCGATCGAGCTCGGCTTCTCTTTTTTCATACATGCGCACTCGAGGTGAGTCATGAATTATGTCACAGGGCAAGACTGCCTCTGCGCCGTACACCATAAAGAACGGTGTATATCTGGTACTACGATTCGGCATGGTCCGCAGCCCCCAGAGTACGGAGTCGAGCTCCTCTACCCAGTGCGTGTCAGACTCCGTTTAGGAACGCACTAATCTGGGTTTAATGCCGCTCATTATAAGACCGTTTGCTTGCTCGACTTGACCGTTGGTTTGTGGGTGATAGACTGAAGCATAATCGAGCTTGATGCCCATTTTGCTGCACCAGAGTTTTACCTCGTCGGCCGTGAAGTTCATGCCATTGTCAGTGATGATCCTGTGGGGGACGCCGTAACGGTGTACAACCCCGAATATGAAGTCTATCACTGGTCCGGATTCGGCTGTTTTAACAGGTTTGGCCTCTATCCATTTGGTGAATTTATCCACCATGACCAGTAAGTATCTTTTTCTTGTGGGTTCCCCCTTTAAGGGGTCCAACCATGTCAAGCCCCCAGACCGCAAAGGGCCATGTAATGGGGATTGTTTGGAGGGCGGTGGGTGGCATGTGGCTTTGATTTGCAAAGAGCTGGCAACCGGCGCAACATTGGACCAAGTCCTGTGCGTCTGCCCGGGCTGTTGGCCAATAGAATCTTGTGCAGAAGGCCTTGCTTACAAGGGCCCGGGCTGCAGCGTGATGACCGCCGAGTCCGGCGTGAATTTCTGCCAAAAGATTCTGCCCTTCCTCTTCGGAGATGCACCTTTGAAGGACTCCGGTAGTCTTTTTTTGTACAATTCTCCCTCATGGACCCTATAGGCCTTGGATCGCCGCACTATGCAGCGTGCCTCATTTTGGTCCTCCGGAGGTTCCTGTCTAGTTAGGTAGGCCAGGAATGGTTCTGTCCACGGGGCAATAATGGTCATTATTACGTGGGCTGAAGGTGTTATTTCGGTGGCAGAGCCTCCGATTGTGTCAGAGTATTCGGTATCGGGCATTGTGGCCGGGTCCGGACTATTGTTACCGGTGTCTCCTTCCCATACTACGGATGGCTTGGACAGCCTTTCCAAAAATATGTTGGGTGGGACCGTATCGCTTTTTGCGCCGATGCGGGCGAGGACATCCGCCGCCTGATTGTTTTCCCGAGCCACATGGTGAAATTCGAACCCCTCGAACCGAGCTGACATTTTTAGGACGGCGCTTTGATAGGCCGCCATTTTCGGATCCTTGGCGTCAAAGTCTCCATTTATTTGAGATATTGCGAGGTTTGAATCCCCACGCACCTCCAAGCGTTGAATGCCCATGGAGACTGCCATCCGAAGACCATGCTACAGAGCTTCGTATTCGGCTGCATTGTTGGAGTCTGTATATAATATTTGTAGTACGTATTGAACGGTATCCCCGATTGGGGATGTCAGGACGACGCCAGCCCCTAGACCGGCCAGCATTTTAGAATCGTCGAAGTGCATGATCCAGTTGGAGTATGCGCCGTACTCTTTAGGGAGTTCGGCCTCCGTCCATTCAGCGACGAAGTCGGCCGGTACTTGCGATTTAGTGGCTCGTCAGGGTTTGTATGTTATGTCGAACGGGAGGAGCTCAATGGCCCATTTGGCAATCCGTCCCGTAGCGTCGCGGTTGTTTATAATATCATTAAGTGGCATTCTGAGGCTACCGTAATCGAACACTCTTGAAACTAGTGTCGTAGCTTCCGGGACGCCATGAATACCGCATAGGCTATCTTTTGATAATGTGGGTACCGTGATTTGCATGGAGTGAGGACAGTGGATACATAGTATACCGGCTTTTGAAGAGGGAATTTATGTCCGGCAGCTTCTCGTTCGATGACAAGCACTGCGCTTGCAACTTGATGAGTTGCCACAATGTACAATAGCATTGGTTCACCAATGTTTGGCACGGCCAGGATTGGGTTGGTTGCCAAAATGGCCTTTATTTCTTCCAATCCGGATGTGGCAGCGTCCGTCCACTCGAAGTGTTCGGTGCGCCGAAGAAGGCGACAAAGGGGTAAAGCTTTTTCTCCTAAGCGAGAGATAAAGCGGTTTAGAGCCGCCACGCATCCAGTTAACTTCTGGACCTGGTTTGAGGTCTTTTGGTGTAGCCAACTATGACAAAGCTCAGATTTTGGATTAGCTTCGATACCTCTACTGGAGACAATGAAACCCTTCCGGCTGGTACGCCAAAAACGCATTTTTCCGGATTGAGCTTGATGTCGTATGTTCGGAGGTTGTCGAATGTGAGCCTCGGGTCGTCTATCAAAGAGTCGATGTGTTTGGTTTTAACAACCACATCGTCTACGTATGCCTCTACTGTTTTGCCGATTTGTTTCTCCAGACATGTCTGAATCATGCGCTGATATGTTGCGCCGGCGTTCTTGAGCCCAAAAGGCATTGTGTTAAAACAGAAGGGACCATATGGTGTGATGAATGCCGTTGCGGCTTGGTCGGACTCCGCCATCTTGATTTGGTGGTAACCGGAGTATGCATCGAGGAAACACAATGACTCGTGTCCTGTGGTAGCATCAATGATTTGATCGATGCGTGCGAGGGGGAAGGGATCCTTTGGGAAAGCTTTATTGAGGTCTTTGAAATCGACACAAAGGTGCCAGGATTTGTCCATCTTTGGTACCATCACCAGGTTTGCTAGCCAGTCCGGGTGTTTTATTTCTTTGATGAATCCGGCCTCCAATAACTTGGCTAGTTCCTCTCCCATGGCATGTCTCTTAGGTTCAGAGAAACGCCGAAGATCTTGCTTGACCGGCTTGAATCCCTTTAGGATATTGAGGCTATGCTCGGCCAGCCTGCGTGGGATTCCTGGCATGTCTGAGGGATGCCAGGCGAATATGTCCCAGTTCTCGCGCAGGAACTCTCATAGTGCGGCGTCCACAGTGGGGCTTAGCTGTGCCTCGATGGAGGCTGTTTTTGTAGGGTCCATTAGGTGGACTTGGAATTTGACTATTTCATTCGTTGGTTTAAAAGAGGTGGACTTGGATCTCTTGTCGAGTATCACGTCGTCCCTGTCCACTGTGGAGCGTAGTGTGGTTAATTCCTCGGCCGAGAGGGCTTTGGATAATGCCTCGAGGGCCAATGCGGCTGTTTTGTTTTCGACGCGGAGTGCTGTGTCCGGATCGCTGGCGAGAGTGATGATTCCATTGGGCCGGGGCATTTTGAGCTTCATGTACCTGTAATGGGGTACGTCTTGGAAGATTGTGAATGCCTCCCGTCCTAAAAGAGTGTGATAACCACTGCTGAACGGGGCCACTTGGAATGTAATTTCTTCGGACCTGTAATTATCCGGCGTGCCGAATACCACATCTAGTGTGATTTTCCCAGCACAGCGTGCTTCCCGACTGGGGATGATTCCTCTAAAGGTTGTGCTACTTTACTCAATGCGGTTCCAGTCTATTTCCATCTTTTGAAGAGTTTCCTCATAGATGAGGTTTAATCCGTTGCCGCCGTCCATGAGTACTTTGGTGAGTCGAAAGCCGTCCAAGATTGGACTGAGGACCAGTGCGCCTGGTGCTTGGGCTGTTCAGAATTTAGGTTCGTCACTGGCATTGAAGGTAATAGCCGTGTCACTCCATGGATTTATTGCTGCTACGTGGCAGATTTCGGCCATGCTGCGGAGTGTTCGCTTGCGTCTATTATTTGACGCGAAGGTCTCGAAGACCGTTAACACCATATTGTTATCCACGGGATGGTGCTCTGTGGTATTTGGGAGAAGTAGATCCTCACCACTTTTGGCCACCTGCTGGAGTATCCAACATGCTCTAAGGCTGTGCGTTGGTATTGTATCTGATGTACTATGAATTTTGCAGGGTCCGTTGAGCCATCCCTCTAGTACGGTTCCATACCCTGTAGAGGGTTTTTGCTTTTTGGTAGTTGACCCGGGTGTATTGTGATAATGCACCCTTTTGTTTCGGACTGGGTTTGTATTCAGGGCCGGATTATCCCAAAAGTTTGTTTCGGTTTTCCAGGCACTTTCCATCGCACAGTACTTTCGTACTATGGACGCCAAGTCAGCAAAGCATGTTATCTCATGGCGATTTATGGCGTTAAGGATTCCTTGTCCGTGCAATTATTGCAGAAAAATAGGATTGCGTCTTCCTCGCGACAGTCCTTAACCTTGTTCATCGCAAGGAGGAATCTGGCCCAATAGTGATGTACTGTTTCCTGGGGCTCTTGCCTGATGTGGGAAAGATCGCTTATGTTTGGGTGGGTGGGTGGAATTGAATCCGAACCCTCACCTGATCTGGGATCCAGGGGCCGAGGAATTTCCAATTCTGGAACTTCCAGTTTCGGGGTGTGACCCGATAATCCTGGCCCGCTGCCTGACTCTAAGTTCAGGGATTGGATGTTGTCCTCCCGTGAACGGGCGTCCGGCTCAGAGAGCTCGGTAATCCGGACATAGTTGGTCCTCAAGATGGAGGAAAGGTCGCCGCATTGTTCCTCCACCACTGCAATATGATGGGTGACCGGTGGAGAGTTAATCTCCCTTTGATCGGGTTTAATCCCAATCCGATCATAGTCCGTAGCGACTCCCAAGGCGGCGATGCGATCTAAGAGCTCGTTTAAGGAGGCGAGCTCCATTGGATCCATCTGTTCGGCGAGTGCCGATTTGACGTGGAGGCTGTTTTCGATGACCCGAGAAGTCATCATCGGCGGGATGGCCGAACATGCGGTCATGATGAAACCGCCTAGCCGGAGAGTTTGGCCGATAGCCAGAGCTCCCCCGACAGTAGTATCGTCTTTAAAGATGAGACAAGACATCCTTCCTTCTAGCGACGGCACAGAGGAACTCTCAATGAAAGCACCAATGTCTGTGTCAAAACCGGCGGATCTCGGGTAGGGGGTCCCGAACTGTGCGTCTAGGCGGATGGTAACAGGAGGCAGGGGACACGAAGTTTTACCCAGGTTCGAGCCCTCTTGATGGAGCTAAAACCCTATGTCCTTCTTGATTAATATTGATGATATGGGTAGTACAAGAGTAGATCTACCACGAGATCAGAGAGGCTAAACCCTAGAAGCTAGCCTATGGTATGATTGTATGTTGTCCTATGGACTAAAACCCTCCGGTTTATATAGACACCGTAGAGGGCTAGGGTTACACAAGGTCGGTTACAAAGGAGGAGATATACATATCCGTATTGCCTAGCTTGCCTTCCACACCAAGTAGAGTCCCATCCGGATACGAGACGAAATCTTCAATCTTGTATCTTCATAGTCTAACAGTCTGGCCAAAGGATATAGTCCGGCTGTCCGGAGACCCCCTAATCCAGGACTCCCTCACCCGGAGACTTCGCGGCCTTAGCAGAAGGGACCCTGAGGAGCCACTGTCAGGAGGGGAAGCAGCACTCGAGAAATCACAAAGATAAGGTACTCACTCGTCTATGGCGATATACTTCCTCTACTTCAACGGCCAGAAGGCATCACTGCTGCAGCTTGGAGACCCTTTCCTCTTGCGGGGTGCATCGAAGTCCAGACGGAGCCGGTCGAAACGTTGGACGCGGCAACCAGCGTGGGGCACGGTTGGTGAGGCTCCCGAGGAGACGGCCTTGGGAGTGCTGGGCTGAGGAGAGCCCTCGGGCACCGCCTCATGATGGCCCGCTGAGACCTCGGAAGCTTCGGCCTCAGGAGCAACAGATTGCGTCGCCCCCTCAGCTGTCACCCCAAAGGCAAGAGTCACGGGCTCCCGAGGATGGCACCTCGGGAGCCTCTAGCGGCGTCGACGCCTCAGCACCTGCGCCTCCGGCCTCCAACGGTGCTCGCCCCCCTGCGTCCACTCTTGGGGCAAGTTCGGCGCTGGCGGCAAGGAGGGGGACCATGGAAACAGGGTTCTCGCGGGGCCCTTCAAGGCTGACTGGACGTAGCCCCCATTCATCGAAGGGGGGCATCTGCCCCATGAACTCCACCCTGTTTGAGCAGCAGTACAAAAGACAGCCCTCCTGTGGCATGTCAGCTGGCGAGGGGTCGCCCGTCAAGACCTCGAGCACTGTTCTTCGTGCCTCGAGCGGAAGCCCCGCTTCCTGAAGCCTCATGCGATCCTGGCCGCCGGACAGGGCCCACATCGACCGGGAATTGCGCTGGAGGGGGGCGACGCGGCGTCGGAGGAACTCCTTCATCACCATGGGCGCAGTCACGCCGAGATCTTTCAGCCTCTTCAATCGGAGCCAGACAAAGGCAAGGCGGGAGTCCGCGAGCTTCTCATGGCCCTAGCCGGAGCTGGGAACGGCAGGCACCGAGGGGGTGAGAGCAAGGGGCTGAGCACACCGAGGTCCACATACACCCACTGTGCCCGAAACTCTCTTATGGATGGTGGAAGCTCAAAATCAATCCCCAAGCCAGCCGTTGCAGCCACGGCCTGGAAGCTCAAGCATCTCGAGCACTGCCGAGGGCTATTCAGGTGCAGCGAGAAGAAATGGCGCAGTAGGGCCATGGAAGGGGGAATGCCCACCATGGCCTCGCAGACGAAAGCAAAGATGGAAAGAAGGGAGACCGATTGGGGATCCAGGTGCAACATATGGATCTGGTAGTGGGAGAGCACGGCATTGAAGAAGGTAGAGAAAGGAGGAACTAGGCCAGCCTACAAGGCGTCGATGAAGAATGGAACCTCGGTGGCTGTCCTGTCGACAGAGGCGCGAGATGCGGGCCAGGCCGCCGTCCTCCCCCGTTTGTTGGAGTCAGCAGCGAGCGCAGGGCGAACCTTGTCCATGGCTTCCTGGTTGAGCACCAGTGATTGGCCGACGGCGGGTTCAACAGCCGGGGCTGGCCCGGCTGAAGACTGAGACTTCTTCTTTTCCTTCTCGTTCGCCGGGGCGCCATGGCAACGAGGAGGGATGAGCTCGGGACAGATTGGAAGAGGAGGTTATTGTTTCGAAAAGGCAGGAGAGTTGGAGGGGCGCGTCACCAGCAATGGGGGGATAACTGTGTAAGTCACGGTGGCTGCCTAGCCAGACGGATATCAAGGCTGCATGGGGAAGCGGAGATGCCCACGTCTAATCGACCGCCACGCGTCAAACAAGGCCGCAGGCTGTTGGGCCCTACGTCGCTCCACACTTGCCCTTTGGCTTCGCCCCGAAGCCAAGTCCAAGCGCGCCTTGGGCCCGGGGGCTACTATCGGCGTCCTGGGAACGGGGGTCCCCAGACCTGCCTGCCTGCGGCCCACGGTGTGGCTCCACCAGCGGCCCTGTACGACCTGTCTTCACCGGCAAAACACTCAAGACCCTCGCGAGGGGCCAAGCCTCGCAAGGTGGACGATGCAAGACCTCCTCGGGGCCGGCCTCACCGAGCTGGCTCGCGAGGGGCAGAGAGATCAAGGCAAGGTGCGCCTTGCGAGGTTCCTGTGACGCAAGCCATGATGACCAGGGCCAGGCGGGCACCAGCGCGTGCAGTGTCCCTGTTTCCTCTTTGGTGCTAAAGAGGCAAGCGCAGGCGCGGTGTCCCGAGGCGTCAAGCAAAGGTTTCCATATCGGTGCAACGAGACCAATACCAGCAGGACGGCAGGACGGAGGTCACCGTGGAGCCCAAGACGGTGTCATCACCAGAGCCTTTGGCGGGCGAAGACCATCTTTTGTCAGGATAACTTGTACTAGCTGCCCCCTTAAAATTGGCCGTTGTGGGATCCCTTCCCGCCTAATATTTGGGAAGAGGACCTGTGCCTCTATATATAGGACTAGCCACCATCGTAGGGGGAGGATCTCCTCTTGGACCGGATCCATTCCACCAAGGCGACCACACAAACTCGCCAAGCACAAGAGCACCTCTCCTCGGGAGGTTGTTCTTCCCTTGTAACTGTTCATCCTCAGCCGAAGAGGCAATCCACCACACCACACTGGAGTAGGGTATTACACTACATCGGTGGCCGGAACCAGTATAAATCTTGTGTCCCTTTGTTCTGCAAGTTCGACGCGCTGAGCCTTGAGATCGCGGTGAGGTTGTGAGCTAGAGGGGGGAAAGATCTTCGTGCACACCCCGGTGTCCGAACCTCAAGGGTTTTGCTGGAACCCGAAATCCGACAGGTGAGGATGCGATCATCGTCGGCGGCGCCCGTGGGTGTCATTTTCCTCGTTGGAGGCGATGGTGGGGGCGTCCCTCACTCCACTCTTTCCGGGGGAAACCTCATATCTGGAGAAGGCTACCATTGACGGCGGCGCCCATGGGCGTCGTAGCCCTCGTTGGAGGCGTTGAGGGGCCTCCTGGATCGGATGATGACGACGTCTTCATCGTCACCTCCATGGGGGCATCATCTTTGGAGACATTCATCGGCTAGACGGGCATGTGCCCGCTGAAAGTGCGTAGGACTGGTGTGTAACTGCTGGGGAACCCGAGCCGAGTATCTTGTTAGAGCAGTAGATTCCGCGCTCGAGATGATGTGTGTGACCGGGCAGGAGATTCCTTTACTCCAGTAATTTCAAACAAAAAATCCTACGCACACGCAAGATCTATCATGGTGATGCATAGCAACGGGGGGGAGTGTTGTCCATGTACCCTCGTAGACCGTAAGCGGAAGCGTTATGACAATGTGGTTGATGTAGTCGTACGTCTTCACGATCCGACCGATCCTAGTACCGAAAGTACGGCACCTCCGCGATCTGCACACGTTCGGCTCGGTGACATCCCATGAACTCTCGATCTAGCTGAGTGTCGAGGGAGAGCTTCGTCAGCACGATGGCATGATGACAGTAATGATGAAGCTACCGGTGCAAGGCTTCGCCTAAGCACTACGACGATATGACCGAGGTGGATTATGGTGGAAGGGGGCACCACACACGGCCAAGGGATCAATGATCAACTTGTGTGTCTATGGGGTGCCCCCTCCCCACGTATATAAAGGAGGGAGGGAGGAAGATGCCTCCCTAGGAGGAGGCGCGTGCCAAGGGGGGGCAATCCTACTCCAAGTAGGTTTTTCCCCCTTTTCCTATTCCTACTAGGATAAGGAGGAAAGAGGAGGAGGGGAGAAGGAAAGAGGGGGCCGCCCCCCAAACCCTAAACCAATTCGGTTTGGGCCTAGGGGGCGCGCCCCACACCTTGCTTGTTGCCCTCTTTCTCCACTAGGGCCCAATAAGGCCCATAGACTCCTCGGGGGGTTCCGGTAACCTCCCGGTACTCCGAAGAATACCTGATACACATCAGAACCCTTCCGGTGTCCGAATATAACCTTCCAATATATCAATCTTTATATCTCAACCACTTCGTGACTCCTCGTCATGTCCGTGATCACATCCGGGACTCCGAACTACCTTCGGTACATCAAAACACATAAACTCATAATACCGATCGTCACTGAACGTTAAGCGTGCGGACCCTTCGGGTTCGAGAACTATGTAGACATGACCGAGACTCATCTTCGGTCAATAACCAATAGCGGAACCTAGATGCTCATATTGGTTCCTACATATTCTACGAAGATCTTTATCGGTCAAACTACATAACAACATACGTTGCTCCCTTTGTCATCGGTATGTTACTTGCCCGAGGTTCGATCATCGGTATCATCATACCTAGTTCAATCCCATCACCAGCAAGTCTCTTTACTCGTTCCGCAATGCAAAATCCCGCAACTAACTCATTAGTCACATTGCTTGCAAGGCTTACAGTGATATGCATTACCGAGAGGGCCCAGAGATACCTCTCCGACAATCGGAGTGACAAATCCTAATCTCGATCTATGCCAACTCAACAAACACCATTGGTGACACCTGTAGAGCATCTTTATAATAACTCAGTTACGTTGTGACGTTTGATGGCACACAAGATGTTCCTCCGGTATTCGGGAGTTGCATAATCTCATAGTCATAGGAACATGTATAAGTCATGATGAAAGCAATAGCAATAAAACTAAATGATCATTTATTCTAAGCTAACGTATGGGTCTTGTCCATCATATCATTCTCTAATGATGTGATCCCGTTCATCAAATGACAACACATGTCTATGGTCAGGAAACTTAACCATCTTTGATTAACGAGCTAGTCAAGTAGAGGCATACTATGGACACTCTATTTTGTCTATGTATTCACACATGTACTAAGTTTCCGGTTAATACAATTCTAGCATGAATAATAGACATTTATCACGATATAAGGAAATATAAATAACAACTTTATTATTGCCTCTAGGGCATATTTCCTTCAGTCTCCTACTTGCACTAGAGTCAGTAATCTAGTTCACATCGCCATGTGATTTAACACCAATACTTCACATCTTTATGTGATTAGTTCACATCCCCATGTGACTAATACCCAAAGGGTTTACTAGAGTCAATAATCTAGTTCACATCGCTATGTAATTAACACCCAAAGAGTGATCATGTTTTTCTTGTAAGAGAATTTTAGTCAAGGGGTCTGCCACATTCAGAGCCATATGTATTTTGCAAATTTTCTATGTCTACAATGCTCTGCACGGAGCTAATCGCTCCCACGTTCAATATGTATCTAGATCAAGACTTAGAGTCATCCAGATCGGTGTCAAACCTTGCATTGATGTAACTCTTTACGACAATCTCTTTGTCACCTCCATAACTGAGAAACATTTTCTTTATTCCACTAAGGATAATTTTGACCGTTGTTTAGTGATCGACTCCTGGATCACTATTATACCCTCTTGCCAAACTCTTGGTGAGGTACACAATAGGTCTATACACATCATAGCATACTTTATAGAACCTATGGTTGAGGCATAGGGAATGACTTTTCATTCTCTTTCTATTTTCTGCCATGGTCAGGTTTTGATTCTTTACTCAACTTCACACCTTGCAACACAGGCAAGAACTCCTTCTTTGACTATTCCATTTTGAACTACTTCAAAAACTTGTCAAGGTATGTACTCATTGAAGAATTTGTCAACCGTCTTGATCTATCTCTATAGATCTTGATGCCCAATATGTAAGCAGCTTCACCAAGGTCTTTCTTTGAAAAACTCCTTTCAAACACTCCTTTATGCTTTCCAGAAAATTCTACATTATTTCCGGTCAACAATATGTCATTCACGTATACTTATCAGAAATGTTGTGGTGCTCCCACTCACTTTCTTGTAAATACAGGCTTCACCGCAAGTCTGTATAAAACTATATGCTTTGATCAACTCATCAAAGCGTATATTCCAACTCCGAGATGTTTGCACCAGTCCATAGATGGATCACTGGAGCTTGCACACTTTGTTAGCACCTTTAGGATTGACAAAACCTTCTTGTTGCATCATATACAACTCTTCTTTTAAGAAATCCATTAAGGAATGTAGTTTTGACATCCATTTGCCAGATTTCATAAAATGTGGAAATTGCTAACGTGATTCGGACAGACTTAAGCATCGTTATGAGTGAGAAAATCTCATCGTAGTCAACATCTTGAACTTGTCGAAAACCTTTTACGACAATTCGAGCTCTGTAGATAGTAACACTACTATCAGCGTTCATCTTCCTCTTGAAAATCCATTTATTCTTAATGGCTCACCGATCATTGGGCAAGTCAATCAAAGTCCATACTTTGTTCTAATACATGGATCCTATCTCAGGTTTCATGGCTTCAAGCCATTTCGTGGAATCTGGGCTCATCATCGCTTCCTCATAGTTCGTAGGTTCATCATGGTCAAGTAACATGACCTCCAGAACAAGATTACCATACCACTCTTGTGCGGAATGTATTCTGCATGACCTACGAGGTTCGGTAGTAACTTGATCTGAAGTTTCATGATCATCATCATTAACTTTCTCACTAATTGGTGTAGGAATCACTAGAACTGATTTCTGTGATGAACTACTTCCCAATTCGGAACAAGGTACAATTACCTCATCAAGTTCTAAATTCCTCCCACTCACTTCTTTCGAGAGAAACTTCTTCTCTAGAAAGGATCCATTCTTAGCAACGAATATCTTGCCTTCGGATCTGTGATAGAAGGTGTACCCAATAGTTTCCTTTGGGTATCCTATGAAGGCGCATTTCTCCGATTTGGGTTCAAGCTTTTCAGGTTGAAACTTTTTCACATAAGCATCATAGCCCCAAACTTTAAGAAACAACAACTTAGGTTTCTTGCTAAACCACAGTTCATATGGTGTCGTCTCAACGGATTTAGATGGTGCCCTATTTAATGTGAATGCAGTTGTCTCTAATGCATAACCCCAAAACAATAGTGATTAAATTGGTAAGAGACATCATAGATCGCACCATATCTAATAAAGTACGGTTATGACATTCGGACACACCATTATGCTGTGGTGTTCCAGGTGGCGTGAGTTGCGAAACTATTCCGCATTGTTTCAAATGAAGACCAAACTCGTAACTCAAATATTCTCCTCCACGATCAGATCGCAGAAACTTTATTTTCTTGTTACGATGATTTTCCACTTCACTCTGAAATTCGTTGAACTTTTCAAATGTTTCAGACTTATGTTTCATCAAGTAGATATACCCATGTCTGCTCAAATCATCTGTGAAGGTCAGAAAATAACGATACCCGTCGCGAGCCTCAACACTCATCGGATTGCATACAACATTATGTATTATTTCCAATAAGTCAGTTGCTCTCTCCATTGTTCCAAGAATGGAGTCTTAGTCATCTTGCCCATGAGAAATGGTTCGCAAGCATCAAGTGATTCCAAAAGCCCATCAGCATGGAGTTTCTTCATGCGCTTTACACCAATATGACCTAAACGGTAGTGCCACAAATAAGTTGCACTATCATTATTAACTTTGCATCTTTTGTCATCAATATTATGTGTATCATTGTGATCAAGATTCAGTAAACCGTTTACATTGGATGTAAGACCATATAAGGTTTTATTCATGTAAACAGAACAACAATTATTCTCTGACTTAAATGAATAACCGCGTCGCAATAAACATGATCCAATCATATTTATGCTCAACGCAAACACCAAATAACATTTATTTAGTTCCAATATTAATCCCGAAGGTAGAGGGAGTATGCGATGGTGATCTTATCAACCTTGGATTCACTTACAACACACATCGTCACCTCGCCCTCAACTAGTCTCTGTTCATTTTGTAACTCCTTTTTCAAGTTACTAATCATAGCAACTGAACCAGTATCAAATACCCAGGGGATACTATGAACACTAGTAAAGTACACATCAATAACATGTATATCAAATATACCTTTGTTCACTTTGCCATCCTTCTTATCCGCCAAGTATCTAGAGTAGTTCCACTTCCAGTGACCATTTCCTTTGCAGTAGAAGCAGTCAGTTCCAGGCTAATTGGATCTAGCTTTGGGCTTCTTCATGGGAGTGGCAACTTGCTTGCTATTCTTCTTGAAGTTCCCTTTCTTTCCCTTACCCTTTTACTTAAAACTAGTGGTCTTGTCAACCATCAACACTTGATGCTTTTCTTGATTTCTACCTTCGCTGATTTCAACAGCGTGAAGAGCTCGGGAATCGTTTTCGTCATCCCTTACATATTATAGTTCATCACGAAGTTCCAGTAACTTGGCGATAGTGACTTTAGAGAACTCTGTCAATCACTATCTTATCTGGAAGATTAACTCCCACTTGATTCAAGCGATAGTAGTACTCAGACATTCTGAGCACATGCTCACTGGTTGAGCTATTCTCCTCCATCTTGTACGCAAAGTAATTGTCAGAGGTCTCATACATCTTGACTCGGGCATGAGTCTGCAATACCAATTTCAACTCTTGGAAATCTTATATGTTCTGTGGCGTTCAAAATGTTTTTGAAGTCCCGGTTCTAAGCCATAAAGCATGGTGCACTAAACTATTAAGTAGTCATCATACCGAGCTTGCAAAAACGTTCATAACATCTGCATCTGCTCCTGCAATAGGTCCGTCACCTAGCGGTGCATTAATGACGTAATTCTTCTGTACAGCAATGAGGATAATCCTCAGATCACGGAGCTAGTCCACATAATTGCTACTAACATCTTTCAACATAGTTTTCTCTAGGTACATATCATAAATAAAACGGGGAAGCTATATGCGAGCAATTGATCTATAACATAGATATGCAAATACTATCAAGACTAAGTTCATGATAAATTTAAGTTCAATTAATCATATTACTTAAGAACTCCCACTTAGATAGACATCCCTCTAATCATCTGAGTGATCACGTGAGCCATATCAACTAAACCATGTCCGATCATCACGTGAGATGGAGTAGTTTTCAATGAACATCACTATGTTGATCATATCTACTATATGATTCATGCTCGACCTTTTGGTCTTAGTGTTCCAAGGCCATATCTGCATATGCTAGGCTTGTCAAGTTTAACCCGAGTATTCCGCGTGTGCAAAACTGGCTTGCACCCGTTATATGTGAACGTAGAGCTTATCACACCCGATCATCACATGGTGTCTCAGCACGAAGAACTGTCGCAATGGTGCATACTTAGGGAGAACACTTGTACCTTGAAATTTAGTGAGAGATCATCTTATAGTGCTACCGTCGAACTAAGCAAAATAAGATGAATAAAGGATAAACATCACATGCAATCAAATATAAGTGATATGATATGGCCATCATCATCTTGTGCCTTTGATCTCCATCTCCAAAGCACCATCATGATCACCATCGTCACCGGCTTGACACCATGATCTCCATCATCTTGATCTTTATCAACGTGTCGTCACATGGTCGTCTCGCCAACTATTAATATCGCATAGCGATAAAGTAAAGCAATTGTATGGCGCTTGCATCTTATGCAATAAAGAGACAACCATAGGGCTTCTGCCAGTTGCCGATAACTTTAACAAAACATGATCATCTCATACAACAATTTATATCTCATCATGTCTTGACCATATCACATCACAACATGCCCTACAAAAACAAGTTAGACGTCCTCTACTTTGTTGTTGCAAGTTTTACATGGCTGCTACGGGCTGAGCAAGAACCGTTCTTACCTATGCATCAAAAACCACAACGCGGTATAGTGATTGCTTTTTGATCTTCAGAAAGAACCCTGTTCATTGAATCCGATTCAAATAGACACCCACTAGCCACCTGTGTGTGAAGCACGTCGGTAGAACCAGTCTCGCGTACGCGTAATGTCGGTCTCAGCCACTTCATCCAACAATACCGCTGAATCAAGAATCAACGTGACGGCAAGCAATATGTATATACCCATGCTCACAACTCCTTTGTGTTCTAGTCATGCATATAACATCTACGCATAGACCTGGCTCGGATGCCACTATTGGGGAACGCAGTAATTTTAAAAAACAAATCCTACGCACACAAGATCTATCATGGTGATGCATAGCAACGGGGGGGAGGGGAGAGTGTTGTCCACGTACCCTCGGAGACCTCCGCGATCCGCCCGATCCTAGTACCGAAAGTACGGCACCTTCGCGATCTGCACATGTTAGGCTCGGTGACGTCCTACGAACTCGCAATCCAGCTGAGTGTCGAGGGAGAGCTTCGTCAGCATGATGGTGTGATGACGGTGATGATGAAGCTACCGGCGCAGGGCTTCGCCTAAGCACTACGACGATATGACCGAGGTGGATTATGGTGGAAGGGGGCACCGCACACGGCTAAGGGATCAATGATCAACTTGTGTGTCTATGGGGTGCCCCCTCCCCACGTATATAAAGGAGGGAGGGAGGAAGAGGCCGGCCTAGGAGGAGGTGCGTGCTAGGGGGAGGGGGGCAATCCTACTCCAAGTAGGTTTGCCCCCCCCCCCTTTCCTATTCCTACTAGGAGAAGGAGGAAAGAGGAGGAGGGGAGAATGAAAGAGGGGGGCGGCCCCCCAAACCCTAAACCAATTCGGTTTGGGCCTAGGGGGCGCACCCCACACTTTGCTTGCTGCCCTCTTTCTCCACTAGGGCCCAATAAGGCCCATATATTCCCCGGGGGGTTCCGGTAACCTCCCGGTACTCCGAAAAATACCCGATACACTTTGGAACCCTTCCGGTGTCCGAATATAACCTTCTAGTATATCAATCTTTATGTCTATACCATTTCGAGACTCCTCGTCATGTCCGTGATCACATCCGGGACTCTGAACTACCTTCGGTACATCAAAACACATAACTCATAATACCGATCGTCACTGAATGTTAAGTGTGCGGACCCTACGGGTTCGAGAACTATGTAGACATGACCGAGCCTCATCTCTGGTCAATAACCAATAGCGGAACCTGAATGCTCATATTGGTTCCTACATATTCTACAAAGATCTTTATCGGTCAAACCGCATAACAACATATGTTGTTCCCTTTGTCATCGGTATGTTACTTGCCCGAGATTCGATTGTCAGTATCATCATACCTAGTTCAATCTCGTCACCGGCAAGTCTCTTTACTCGTTCTGTAATGCAACATCCCGTAACTAACTCATTAGTCACATTGCTTGCAAGGCTTATAGTGATGTGCATTACCGAGAGGGCCCAGAGAAACCTCTCCGACAATCGGAGTGACATATCCTAATCTCTGTAAGTGCATCTAGTGCCACCCCTAGTTGGTTTTGGAGTATTGACGACAAACCTAGTTGAGGGACTAATGTGTTTGTGAGAATTGCAGGATAACACAGGTAGAAGTCCCTCATTGATTCGGTTTTCCTACCAGAGATGACCCCTAAAAAATGTATGAAGACATTGAAGTCAAAGGTGGTATATGAAGATATTCACATTGAAGACTATGACAAGAGAAGACACCACATGAAGCCTATGGAGCTCGAAGACTTAGATCTTTCGTAGCTCTCTTTCTTCTGTGTTGAGTCATAGGAACCATCGTACTGTTAAGTGGGTTCCAAGAGAACCAGTCAGAATGACTGAAGTGATGCTTAAACAAAACCTATGTCTTCGAGTGAAGACTTTGAGAGCGAATCTTGTCCAGAGTCGGGCAAGTCAGCTTTGCTTGAAGCCCAAGTAAAGTTGCTGTGTGAGTTTGAAATCTGACCGTTGGAACACGTGTCAGTTCCTTAGTGACCCAGGGTCATTTCGGACAAATCAGGTCGGGTTGCCAAGTGGCTATAAATAGCCCACCCCCTACAACCATAAACGGTTGGCTGCTCAGATTCAGAGTACGGCTTTTGTCGTTTGAGAGCAACCCACCTCGAAGCCTTTGAGAGAGAATTCCTTGCGAGGATAAAGCCCTAACCACCCAGAGCCAAAGAGAATTAGGCATCACTTAAGTCTTCTTGTCTGTGTGATCTGAAGACTTATTACAATTGAGGACTGTGCATCCTCCAGCCGGTTAGGCGTCGCGTTCTGAGCATCCAAGAGACATTGTGGATTGCCGGTGAACGAAGTCTGTGAAGGTTTGGGAGTCTACCTTGAAGACTTACCAGAGTGATTGGGCGAGGTCTGTGTGACCTTAGCTCAAGGGGAATACGGTGAGGACTGGGTGTCCTGAGCTGCGTGTTCAGGACTGGGTGTCCGGGACTGTGTGTCCTAAGATTTAAATACCTAGCCACCCTAACCAGACGTACAGTTGTCACAGCAACTGGAACTGGTCCAACAAATCATTGTCTTCAGCGAGTCACTGGTTTCATCTTCCCTTCCCTTTACTTACTGTTACTCCTTGTGAAGTCATTGTATGTTCGCACTATCTTTTGTCTTCACTGAGTGACTGTGTGTTCTGTGTGGCTTCACAATATCTTCCTACCTGATCCTTACTACATTGCTGCTATTAGTCATTGTGCTTTCACTCTATTGAATACTTGACTATGGCATGCCTAGTGTAGTCTACCTTCCGCTGCAGGGTAATAGGTTTATTTCTATCGTTTGTCTTCATAACTTCCACGTTTTGAAGACTTTCATAAAAATTGCCTATTCACCCCCCTCTAGTCGATATAACGCACTATCAATTGGTATCAGAACAAGGTGCTCCCTTGTTCTGTGTGATTCGGTTTAACCACCTGGAGTTTTAGCTATGTCGACTGCAGGGATAATTAAAGTCTCCGCTGCGTGCCCCGTCTTCGATGGAACTGAATATCCCTACTGGAAGAATAAGATGCGCATGCATCTTGAAGCCATTGACGTCGACCTATGGTATGTCGTCAAGAACGGCGTTCCCAAGGCTGGAGAAGGTGTCACTGCTGCTGATGTCAATAAGTTCGTTCAACTGGACTCTACTGCCAAGAATATCATTTGTGGTCATCTGACCAAAGGACAGTATGGCCGTGTGAGTGCTTTGGAAACATCTAAGCTGGTCTGGGACTGGCTCTCCAAGGTCAATGAAGGCATCTCAACCCAGAGAGATCAGAGAATCAGTGTCCTTCGCAACCTCTTCAACCGCTTCAAGCGAAATGACAATGAGAATGTCCAGCTCACATTTGACCGACTCACTGACATCACAAATGAGCTTCAAGCCCTCGGCGCTACTGAGATCACCAAACATGAAGTCGTCAAGACACTACTGAGATCACTTGATAGTTCGTTTGACACCCTAGCCCTGATGATTCAAGAACGTCTTGATTTCAAGACACTCGATCCGTCTGACATACTTGAGAGGCTTAACACACATGAGTTTCAGCTTTTTGAGAAAAGAGATATCTACGGTCCAAACTATGGGCGAACTCGTGCCTTGAAGGCAAAAGCTGTCTCCTCATCTGAAGAAGAATCTGACAGCAGTTCGGATGATCCTGAAGACATTGGAAGGGAACTTGCTATGCTTGTGAAGAAGTTCCAAAAATTCACCAAGAAGAAAGGTTTCATAAAGTCTTCCAGATCAAGCTCAAGGAATGATGAAGTTTCTGCTCACGACTACAAGAAGAAAACATGTCACAAGTGCAAGAAACCTGGCCACTTCATCTCTGAGTGTCCACAGTGAGACAATGAGAACAAAAAGAAGAAGAAGAGCAAGGAATATGACTCTGACGACAAGAAGAAGAAGAAATACTCAAAGTCTTCTTCCAAGTCTTCCTCAAAGTCTTCATCACACAAGAAGAGCTCATCTGGCAAGGCACGTGCGTTTGTTGGCAAGGAAATGGATTCAGAGGAGGAGTCCGCTTCTAAGGAGGCGGAGTGGAGTCTGAGGAGGAGTTCGATTCAGGCGTCGCAAGTCTGGCTACAGCATACGTTGCCAAGTCCATCTTCAACACTGAAGACAATGACTTCATCACCGACACCGATGCAAATGACAAGGACTACTCCGCTTCTACCTACTGCTTCATGGCACGCGGTGCCAAGGTAAACACACGCACTACTCACTATCAAACATCTAGTGACGATGACTCTGATTGTGGTTCAAAACCCAGCTACAAAACACTTGCTAAAATTGCAACTGAACAACAGAAAGCTATGGAACATATTCAAAAACTGTTAGACAGAAGCGATGATCTGTTAGGTGCTGAAATGACTCGATCTGAATTCTTAATTGAAGACATAAAAAATCTTCACGTTAAGTATGAGGAACTTGAAAGTCGTCATGAAACTCTCTCAACAACTCATGAAAAGCTTTCCTATGATTATCTTTAAAGGAAGCAAGATCTTGAGAAATTGAGAGCGGCTCATGAAGATCTTCAAAAGGAAAACGAGTCACTTCGCGCCACACAGATCAGTTCCGCTCAGGAAGGATTTGAACCACCATGTCTTAAATGCATTGAGCGTGATAATGCTACTTCTATTGCTGAATGTTCTACTGCTACTACTGTTGCAATATCTTCAACTGTTGATGTGGTAACTAATCCCTCTGCTGAGGATACCACTGCTATTGCTGATGAGAATGCTAGGTTGAAGACATTGCTTGAAACAGGGATGTACAAAAGTCTTAAAGGGCATCAGACACTATGTGATGTCCTCAAAAAGCAGACTCTGAACCGAAACCCGAGGAAAGAGGGTGTTGGGTTTGTAAGGAAAATGAATGCTGATGGCTCTTACTGGAAACCTGAGCAGTACCCCAAAACCACGTGGGTTGCTGCAAAGGAACCTTCAGCAGATCCATCCAATCTATCTGACTTCACTTGTGCTAACCCCATTATCATTGATGAATCCCTTGATGCAAACTATAAACTGTTTAAGAATCAGAATGGTGAAGTGTTTGCCAGGTACATTGGTACTAACTGCAGGAATGGACCGCCTATGAAGAAGATCTGGGTTCCGAAAAGGTGTCTGGAGAATCTTCCTGTGAATGTCATCATGACACCTCACATGAAGAAGACAAACCTCAGACCAAAGGCTTCATACGGTCCAAAGGCTTCATACAGACAGAGGACTCACCTGAGTCGCACTAACGCAAATTTTTTGCAGGGAAACCATACTCAGGCATATGAATATGAGAGCGGTTCATCAAACCGCCATGTTCATAAGACCAAGAACTATTATGCTTATCTTATGAGTACTATTGTCCGCCTGCAAGACTGTTTGCTAGGGCTCCAAAGCCAAAGTTCTCAGATGCTGCACTTAGACTTATTGCTTCTAAGCCACCCTTGAAGATGTGGGTGTTGGGGAACGTAGTAATTTCAAAAATTTCCTACGCACACGCAAGATCATGGTGATGTATAGCAACGAGGGGAGAGTATGATCTACGTACCATTGTAGATCGCAACGGAAGCGTTGACACAACGTAGAGGAAGTAGTCGTACGTCTTCTTCCCGATCCGACCGATCCAAGCACCGTTACTCCGGCACCTCCGAGTTCTTAGCACACGTTCAGCTCGATGACGATCCTCGGGCTCCGATCCAGCAAAGCGTCGAGGAAGAGTTCCGTCATCACGACGGCGTGGTGACGATCTTGATGTACTACCGACGCAGGGCTTCGCCTAAGCACTACAACGATATGACCGAGGTGGAATTTGGTGGCAGGGGGCACCGCACACGGCTAAGGAACGATCTCAATGATCAATTGTGTGTCTAGAGGTGCCCCCTGCCCCCGTATATAAAGGGGCAAAGGGGGAGGGGTGCGGCAGCCATAGGAGGAGTCCTACTCCCGCCGGGAGTAGGACTCCCCTCCAATCCTATTCCAAATAGGACTCCCCAAGTGGGGAAAGAGAGAGGGGTTGGCCGGCCACCTTCCCTAGTCCTAATAGGACTAGGAGAAGGGGGGAGGCGTGCAGCCCATGGGGCATCCCTTTCACCTTTCCACCAAGGCCCATGTTGGCCCATTTGGCTCCCGGGGGGTTCCGGTAACCCTCCCGGTATTCCGGTAAAATCCCGATTTCACCCGGAACACTTCCGATGTCCAAACATAGGCTTCCAATATATCAATCTTTACGTCTCGACCATTTCGAGACTCCTCGTCATGTCCGTGATCACATCCGGGACTCCGAACAACCTTCGGTACATCAAAATGCATAAACTCATAATAACTGTCATCGTAACGTTAAGCGTGCGGACCCTACGGTTCGAGAACAATGTAGACATGACCGAGACACGTCTCCAGTCAATAACCAATAGCGGGACCTGGATGCCCATATTGGTTCCTACATATTCTACGAAGATCTTTATCGGTCAGACCGCATAACAACATACGTTGTTCCCTTTGTCATCGGTATGTTACTTGCCCGAGATTCGATCGTCAGTATCCAATACTTAGTTCAATCTCGTTACCAGCAAGTCTCTTTACTCGTTCCGTAATACATCATCCCGCAACTAACTCATTAGTTGCCATGCTTGCAAGGCTTAAGTGATGTGCATTACCGAGAGGGCCCAGAGATACCTCTCCGACGATCGGAGTGACAAATCCTAATCTCGAAATACGCCAACCCAACATCTACCATTGGAGACACCTGTAGTACTCCTTTATAATCACCCAGTTACGTTGTGACGTTTGGTAGTACCCAAAGTGTTCCTCCGGCAAACGGGAGTTGCATAATCTCATAGTCATAGGAACATGTATAAGTCATGGATAAAGCAATAGCAACATACTAAACGATCGGGTGCTAAGCTAATAGAATGGGTCATGTCAATCAGATCATTCAACTAATGATGTGACCTCGTTAATCAAATAACAACTCTTTTGTCCATGGTTAGGAAACATAACCATCTTTGATTAACGAGCTAGTCAAGTAGAGGCATACTAGTGACACTCTGTTTGTCTATGTATTCACACATGTATTATGTTTCTGGTTAATACAATTCTAGCATGAATAATAAACATTTATCATGATATAAGGAAATAAATAATAACTTTATTATTGCCTCTAGGGCATATTTCCTTCAGTCTCCCACTTGCACTAGAGTCAATAATCTAGTTCACATCGCCATGTGATTTAACAGCAATAGTTCACATCACCATGTGATTAACACCCATAGTTCACATCGTCATGTGACCAACACTCAAAGGGTTTACTAGAGTCAGTAATCTAGTTCACATATCTATGTGATTAACACCCAAAGAGTACTAAGGTGTGATCATGTTTTGCTTGTGAGATAATTTTAGTCAACGGGTCTGTCACATTCAGATCCGTAAGTATTTTGCAAGTTCTATGTCTACAATGCTCTACACGGAGCTACTCTAGCTAATTGCTCCCACTTTCAATATGTATCCAGATTGAGACTTAGAATCATCTGGATCAGTGTCAAAAACTTGCATCGACGTAATCCTTTACGACGAACCTTTTTGTCACATCCATAATCGAGAAACATATCCTTATTTCACTAAGGATAATTCTGACCGCTGTCCAGTGATCTACTCCTAGATCACTATTGTACTCCCTTGCCAAATCAATGCAGGGTATACAATAGATCTGGTATACAGCATGGCATACTTTATAGAACCTATGGCCAAGGCATAGGGAATGACTTTCATTCTCTTTCTATCTTCTGCCGTGGTCGGGCTTTGAGTCTTACTCAACTTCACACCTTGTAACACAGGCAAGAACTCTTTCTTTGACTGCTCCATTTTGAACTACTTCAAAATCTTGTCAAGGTATGTACTCATTGAAAAAACTTATCAAGCGTCTTGATCTATCTCTATAGATCTTGAAGCTCAATATGTAAGCAGCTTCACCGAAGTCTTTCTTTGAAAAACTCCTTTCAAACACTCCTTTATGCTTTACAGAACAATTCTACATTATTTCCGATCAACAATATGTCATTCACATATACTTATCAGAAATGCTGTAGTGCTCCCACTCACTTTCTCGTAAATACAGGCTTCACTGCAAGTCTGTATAAAACTATATGCTTTGATCAACTCATCAAAGCATATATTCCAACTCCGAGATGCTTGCACTAGTCCACAGATGGATCGCTGGAGCTTGCACATTTTGTTAGCACCTTTCGGATTGACAAAACCTTCTATTGCATCATATACAACTTCTTCTTTAATAAATCCATTAAGGAATGCAGTTTTGTTTATCCATTTGCCAGATTTCATAAAATGCGGCAATTACTAACATGATTCGGACAGACTCAAGCATAGATACGAGTGAGAAGCTCTCATCGTAGTCAACACCTTGAACTTGTCGAAAACCTTTTGCGACAATTCTAGCTTTGTAGATAGTAACACTACTATCAACGTCCGTCTTCCTCTTGAAGATCCATTTATTCTCAATTGCTTGCCGATCATCGGGCAAGTCAACCAAAGTCCAAACTTTGTTCTCATACATGGATCATATCTCTTCATGGCCTCAAACCATTTCGCGGAATCTGGGCTCATCATCGCTTCCTCATAGTTCGTAGGTTCGTCATGGTCAAGTAACATGACCTCCAGAACAGGATTACCGTACCACTCTGGTGCGGATCTCACTCTGGTTTACCTACGAGATTCGGTAGTAACTTGATCTGAAGTTATATGATCATCATCATTAGCTTCCTCACTAATTGGTGTAGTAGTCACAAGAATAGATTTTTGTGATGAACTACTTTCCAATATGGTAGAAGGTACAATTACCTTATCAAGTTTTCTACTTTCCTCCCACTCACTTCTTTCGAGAGAAACTCCTTCTCTAGAAAGGATCCATTATAAGCAACGAATGTCTTGCCTTAGGATCTGTGATAGAAGGTGTACCCAACAGTCTCCTTTGGGTATCCTATGAAGACATATTTCTCCGATTTGGGTTTGAGCTTATCAGGATGAAACTTTTTCTCATAAGCATCGCAACCCCAAACTTCAAGAAACGACAACTTTGGTTTCTTGCCAAACCATAGTTCATAAGGCGTCGTCTCGACGGATATAGATGGTGCCCCTTTTTAACGTGAATGCAGCTGTCTCTAATGCATGATCCCAAAAATGATATTGGTAAATCGGTAAGAAACATCATAGATTGCACTATATCCAATAAAGTACGGTTATGACGTTCGGACACACCATTATGCTGTGGTGTTCCAGGTGGCGTGAGTAGTGAAACTATTTCACATTGTTTTAACTGAAGACTAAACTCATAACTCAAATACTCTTTTCCACGATCAGATCGTAGAAACTTTATTTTCTTGTTACGATGATTTTCCACTTCACTCTGAAATTCTTTGAACTGTTCAAGTGTTTCAGACTTACGTTTCATCAAGTAGATATCCCCATATCTGCTCAAATCATCTTGTGAAGGTCAGAAAATAATGATACCTGCTGTAAGCCTTAATATTCATCGGACCACATACATCAGTATGTATGATTTCCAACAAATCTGTTGCTTGCTTCATTGTTCCGGAGAACGGCGTTTTAGTCATCTTGCCCATAAGGCATGGTTCGCAAGCATCAAGTGATTCATAATCAAGTGATTCCAAAATCCCATCAGCATGGAGTTTCTTCATGCGCTTTACACCAATATGACCTAAACGGCAGTGCCACAAATAAGTTGCACTATCATTATTAACTTCGCATCTTTTGGTTTCAATATGATGAATATGTGTATTATTAAGATCGAGATCCAATGAACTATTTTCATTGGGTGTGTAACCATATAAGGTTTTATTCATGTAAACAGAACAACAATTTATTCTTTTACTCAAATGAATAACCGTATTACAATAAACATGATCAAATCATATTCATGCTCAACGCAAACACCAAATAACACTTATTTAGGTTCAACACTAATCCCGAAAGTATAGGGAGTGTGCGATGATGATCATATCAATCTTGGAACCGCTTCCAACACACATCGTCACTTCGCCCTTAACTAGTCTCTGTTCATTCTGCAACCCCCGTTTCGAGTTACTACTCTTAGCAACTGAACTAGCATCAAATACTGAGGGGTTGCTATAAACACTAGTAAAGTACACATCAATAACATGTATATCAAATATACTTATGTTCACTTTGCCATCCTTCTTATCCGCCAATCACTTGGGGTAGTTCCGCTTCCAGTGACCAGTCCCTTTGCAGTAGAAGCACTTAGTCTCAGGCTTAGGACCAGACTTGGGATTCTTCACTTGAGCAGCAACTTGCTTGCTGTTCTTCTTGAAGTTCCCCTTCTTCCCTCTGCCCTTTTCTTGAAACTAGTGGTCTTGTCAACCATCAACACTTGATGTTTTTCTTGATTTCTACCTTCGTTGATTTCAGCATCACGAAGAGCTTGGGAGTCGTTTCTGTTATCCCTTGCATATTATAGTTCATCACGAAGTTCTACTAACTTGGTGATGGTGACTAGAGAATTCTGTCAATCACTATCTTATCTAGAAGATTAACTCCCACTTGATTCAAGCGATTGTAGTACCCAGACAATCTGAGCACATGCTCACTAGTTGAGCGATTCTCCTCCATCTTTTAGCTATAGAACTTGTTGGAGACTTCATATGTCTCAACTCGGGTATTTGCTTGAAATATTAACTTCAACTCCTGGAACATCTCATATGGTCCATGACATTCGAAACGTCTTTGAAGTCCCGATTCTAAGCCATTAAGCATGGTGCACTAAACTATCAAGTAGTCATCATATTGAGCTAGCCAAACGTTCATAACGTCTGCATCTGCTCCTGCAATAGGTCTGTCACCTAGCGGTGCATCAAGGACATAATTTTTCTGTGCAACAATGAGGATAAACCTCAGATCACGGATCCAATCCGTATCATTGCTACTAACATCTTTCAACACAATTTTCTCTAGGAACATATCAAAATAAACATATGAAAGCAACAACGCGAGCTATTGATCTACAACATAATTTGCAAAATACTACCAGGACTAAGTTCATGATAAATTTAAGTTCAATTAATCATATTACTTAAGAACTCCCACTTAGATAGATATCCCTCTAATCCTCTAAGTGATCACGTGATCCAAATCAACTAAACCATAACCGATCATCACGTGAGATGGAGTAGTTTTCAATGGTGAACATCGTTATGTTGATCATATCTACTATATGATTCACGCTCGACCTTTCGGTCTCCGTGTTCCGAGGCCATATCTGTATATGCTTGGCTCATCAAGTATAACCTGAGTATTCCGCGTGTGCAACTGTTTTGCACCCGTTGTATTTGAACGTAGAACCTATCACACCCGATCATCACGTGGTGTCTCAGCACGAAGAACTTTCGCAACGGTGCATACTCAGGGAGAACACTTCTTGATAATTTAGTGAGAGATCATCTTATAATGCTACCGTCAATCAAAGCAAGATAAGATGCATAAAAGATAAACATCACATGTAATCAATATATGTGACATGATATGGCCATCATCATCTTGCTTCTTTGATCTCCATCTCCAAAGTACTGTCATGATCTATATCGTCACCGGCATGACACCATGATCTCCATCATCTTGATCTATATCAATGTGTCATCACGTGGTCGTCTCGCCAACAATTGCTCTTGCAACTATTGCTATCGCATAGCGATAAAGTAAAGCAATTATTGGACGCTTGCATCTTATGCAATAGAGAGACAACCATATGGATTTTGCCAGTTGCTGATAACTTCAACAAAACATGATCATCTCATACAACATCTTATATCTCATCACGTCTTCACCATATCACATCACAACATGCCCTGCAAAAACAAGTTAGACGTCCTCTACTTTGTTGTTGCAAGTTTTACGTGGCTGCTACGGGCTTAAGCAAGAACCAATCTCACCTACGCATCAAAACCACAACGATAGTTTGTCAAATAGACTCCGTTTTAACCTTCGCAAGGACCGGGCGTAGCCACACTCGGTTCAACTAAAGTTGGAGAAACAGTCACCCGCAAGTCACCTATGTGCGAAGCACGTCGGGGAAACCGGTCTCGCGTAAGCGTACGCGTAATGTCGGTCCGGGCCGCTTCATCCAACAATACCGCCGAACCAAAGTATGACATGCTGGTAGGTAGTATGACTTATATCTCCCACAACTCACTTGTGTTCTACTCGTGCATATAACATCAAACCATAAAACCTAGGCTCTGATACCACTGTTGGGGAACGTAGTAATTTCAAAAATTTCCTACGCACACGCAAGATCATGGTGATGTATAGCAACGAGGGGAGAGTATGATCTACGTACCCTTGTAGATCGCAACGGAAGCGTTGACACAACGTAGAGGAAGTAGTCGTACGTCTTCTTCCCGATCCGACCGATCCAAGCACCGTTACTCCGGCACCTCCGAGTTCTTAGCACACGTTCAGCTCGATGACGATCCTCGGGCTCCGATCCAGCAAAGCGTCGAGGAAGAGTTCCGTCATCACGACGGCGTGGTGACGATCTTGATGTACTACCGACGCAGGGCTTCGCCTAAGCACTACAACGATATGACCGAGGTGGAATTTGGTGGCAGGGGGCACCGCACACGGCTAAGGAACGATCTCAATGATCAATTGTGTGTCTAGAGGTGCCCCCTGCCCCCGTATATAAAGGGGCAAAGGGGGAGGGGTGCGGCAGCCATAGGAGGAGTCCTACTCCCGCCGGGAGTAGGACTCCCCTCCAATCCTATTCCAAATAGGACTCCCCAAGTGGGGAAAGAGAGAGGGGTTGGCCGGCCACCTTCCCTAGTCCTAATAGGACTAGGAGAAGGGGGGAGGCGTGCAGCCCATGGGGCAGCCCTTTCACCTTTCCACCAAGGCCCATGTTGGCCCATTTGGCTCCCGGGGGGTTCCGGTAACCCTCCCGGTATTCCGGTAAAATCCCGATTTCACCCGGAACACTTCCGATGTCCAAACATAGGCTTCCAATATATCAATCTTTACGTCTCGACCATTTCGAGACTCCTCGTCATGTCCGTGATCACATCCGGGACTCCGAACAACCTTCGGTACATCAAAATGCATAAACTCATAATAACTGTCATCGTAACGTTAAGCGTGCGGACCCTACGGTTCGAGAACAATGTAGACATGACCGAGACACGTCTCCAGTCAATAACCAATAGCGGGACCTGGATGCCCATATTGGTTCCTACATATTCTACGAAGATCTTTATCGGTCAGACCGCATAACAACATACGTTGTTCCCTTTGTCATCGGTATGTTACTTGCCCGAGATTCGATCGTCAGTATCCAATACTTAGTTCAATCTCGTTACCGGCAAGTCTCTTTACTCGTTCCGTAATACATCATCCCGCAACTAACTCATTAGTTGCCATGCTTGCAAGGCTTAAGTGATGTGCATTACCGAGAGGGCCCAGAGATACCTCTCCGACGATCGGAGTGACAAATCCTAATCTCGAAATACGCCAACCCAACATCTACCATTGGAGACACCTGTAGTACTCCTTTATAATCACCCAGTTACGTTGTGACGTTTGGTAGTACCCAAAGTGTTCCTCCGGCAAACGGGAGTTGCATAATCTCATAGTCATAGGAACATGTATAAGTCATGGATAAAGCAATAGCAACATACTAAACGATCGGGTGCTAAGCTAATAGAATGGGTCATGTCAATCAGATCATTCAACTAATGATGTGACCTCGTTAATCAAATAACAACTCTTTTGTCCATGGTTAGGAAACATAACCATCTTTGATTAACGAGCTAGTCAAGTAGAGGCACACTAGTGACACTCTGTTTGTCTATGTATTCACACATGTATTATGTTTCCGGTTAATACAATTCTAGCATGAATAATAAACATTTATCATGATATAAGGAAATAAATAATAACTTTATTATTGCCTCTAGGGCATATTTCCTTCAGTGGGTGGCTAAGAAAGCTTAACTCTCTTTTGCAGGGAAAGGTCTCCAGCAGAAAACCAAAATCGTCTGACGCTATTGCTGGGGACCTTAAACATCTTGTAGGGCACAAGATCAAATGCCCAAATGGTCTTACTATGTACTTCGTTCCTGAATCGCTTGCTACTCTCCCTATTAGTCCTAATCTGGATCTAAGCTTTCATAACCCACTGGTTCGTCAAATGTTTTTGCTTCACAATGCTCTTCGTGAAGCCTATCCCCCTAACTGCACTGTAGGGTACGACACCAGCGTCTTTAGAATGGATTATTGATAGTGGGTGTACAAATCGCATGACTGGCAAAAGAAGCCTTCTTATGGACTCAACCTTACGTCCATCCGACAAGAGCCACATCACATTTGCTGACACTGGTAAAAGTAAGGTATTGGGTCTAGGTAGAGTTGCAATCTCAAGGGATCAACACATGGATAAAGTCATGCTTGTTGAATCCCTTGGCTTCAACTTAATGTCTGTCTCAATGCTTTGCGATTTAAACATGATCGTAATATTTGGAAAATATCGTTGCCTTGTTCTAATGGAATCTGACAAGTCTCTAGTATTTGAAGGGTATTGAAAAGATGATTTGTACGTGGTAGATTTCTCAGCAGGACCACAGCTTGTCGTATGTCTTCTAGCAAAAGCTTCAGAATGCTGGCTCTGGCATCGGAGGCTTGGGCATGCTGGCATGAGGAACCTCCACACCCTGGCAAAGAAGAAGCATGTCATAGGCATCGAGGGCGTCAAGTTCAAGAAAGATCACTTATGCGGTGTCTGTGAGGCAGGAAAGATGACGAGGGCCAAACATCCCTCGAAGACAATCATGACCACTACTCGACCCTTCGAACTACTTCACATGGATCTTTTCGGTCCCACTCATTACTCAACTCTTACTACTACTGCTTGTCTCTATGGCTTTGTCATTGTTGATGATTATTCTAGATATACTTGGGTGCACATAATCCTTTACAAGACTGAAGTGCGGGATGTCTTCAGACGCTTCGCCAATCGAGCAATGAACAACTATGGCGCCAAGATAAAGCATATCAGAAGTGACAATGGCACTGAATTCAAGAACACTGGCCTTGATACATATCTTGATACCTTGGGCATCACACATGAATTCTCAGCCCCGTACACACCACAGCAGAATGGGGTCGTCGAACGCAAGAACAGAACACTCATTGAGATGGCCAGAACGATGCTAGATGAATACAAGACTCCAAGAAAATTCTGGCCTGAAGCCATTGATACTGCATGCCATACAATCAATCGTGTTTATCTTCACAAGCTTCTGAACAAGACATCTTATGAGCTCCTTACTGGCAAGAAGCCAAATGTCAGTTACTTCAGAGTATTTGGCGCCAGGTGCTGGATCAAGGACCCACATCACACCTCAAAGTTTGCACCAAAAGCACATGAGGGTTTTATGCTTGGATATGGAAAGGATTCGCACTCCTACAGAGTCTTGAATCTCTTTCATTACAAAATGGTTGAAACAGTGGATGTGCGGTTCGATGAGACCAACGGTTCACAAAGAGAGCAACTGCCAAATGTGCTAGATGAAGTTCCATCCAGTGAATCAATCAAGCTAATGGGAACTGGAGAAATTATACCTTCTGAAGCTCATCCTGAAGAAGAACTTATCATCTCAGCACCTGATCAACATGAAGACAATGCTTAGCCTGAAGACATTCCTTCTAACAACGACAATGATTAGCAAGAGCAAAATCTTCGCCCTGTACATCCTTGCGTTGCCAATGAAGTGCGGATTGAAAGAATAATTGATAGCATCAATGCACCCGGTCCACTCACTCGTTCAAGGGCAACTCAACTAGCAAATTTCTGTGGGCACTTCGCATTCGTCTCAATAACAGAACCCAAGAAAGTTGAAGAAGCCTTCATGGAACCTGAATGGATTCAAGCTATGCAAGACGAGCTTCAACAGTTTGAGCTGAATAATGTATGGGAACTGGTCAAGCGTCCCGATCCTCGGAAGCACAACATAATAGGCACCAAATGGATATACCGCAACAAGCAAGATGAGCATGGTCAAGTTGTCAGAAACAAAGCTCGTCTCATTGCTCAAGGATATACTCAAGTGGAAGGCATTGACTTCGATGAAACATTTGCTCCTGTGGCTAGACTTGAAGCCATACGCATACTGCTGGCCTATGCAAATCATCACAACATGCTTATTTATCAAATGGATGTGAAGAGCGCCTTCCTCAATGGCAAGATTGAAGAAGAAGTGTATGTTGCACAACCTCCTGGCTTTGAAGATCCAAAACATCCTGACATGGTATACAAGCTCAACAAGGCACTGTATGGCCTCAAACAAGCCCCTCGGGCCTGGTATGACACACTCAAATACTTCCTGAAGAGCAAAGGCTTCATACCTGGTTCTCTCGACCCCACTCTCTTCATGAAGACATATGATGGTGAACTGTTTGTGTGCCAAATATATGTGGATGACATTATCTTCGGCTGCACCAATCAGAAGTACAGTGAAGAGTTTGGATATATGATGCAAGAGCAGTATCAAATGTCTATGATGGGAGAGCTGAAGTTCTTTCTCGGTCTTCAAATACGACAACAACGCAACGGCATCTTCATATCTCAAGAGAAGTATCTCAAAGAGTGCCTGAAGAAGTTCGGTATGCAAGACTGCAAAGGCTTCACGACGCCAATGCCAGCCAAGCATCATCTGGGTCCTGACGACAATGGTAAAGAGTTCGATCAAAAGGTATACCGCTCCATGATTGGTTCTTTACTTTATCTATGTGCATCTAGGCCAGATATTATGCTTAGTGTTTGCATGTGTGCTCAATTTCAAGCGGCACAAAAGGAGTCGCATCACTTAGCTGTGAAGCGAATTCTTCGATATTTGGCTCACACCCCAACTCTAGGATTATGGTTTCCAAAGGGCTCAGAGTTTGATCTGGTTGGATTCTCTGATGCTGATTATGCTGGTGACAAAGTTGATCGCAAGTCTACATCAGGAACATGTCACTTTCTGGGACGATCACTTGTATGTTGGTCTTCAAAGAAGCAGAACTGTGTATCTCTCTCCACTGCTGAATCTGAATACATTGCTGCTGGATCTTGCTGCGCTCAGCTTCTGTGGATGAAGCAAACGCTCAAAGACTATGGCGTTCATCTGAAGCAAGTGCCACTCTACTGCGACAACGAAAGCGCCATCAAGATTGCCAACAACCCAGTTCAGCACTCGAAGACAAAGCACATTGAAATTCGTCATCACTTTCTTAGAGATCATGTTGTGAAGGAAGATATTGATATCATACACGTCAACACTGAAGAGCAATTGGCAGATATCTTCACCAAGCCCTTGGATGAGAAGAGATTTTGCAAGTTATGGTGTGAGCTAAATATCCTGGAATCCTCAAATGTCCTGTGATCAGGCACACATCCTAACCCTTATGCATATTGATGACTTAGATGTGCAACACACGAAGTAAAGTATATCTTCAATCAATGAAGACATACATTCTAAGTGTGAATACATTAATGTGGAATTTGACTTCGGAGCGCCACGATAATTGTGCGCCGTGTCTGGGTCTAATACTTCCTATACGGTGGGTAACGCCACCACCAAATGTTCTATTTTGAAGTGTTTCACTCATGGCGTTACCTTGCTATGTCTTCACATTTGGTTTGGCTTCAATCTCAACATGTCTTCATGATTATCTTCACTATGTTGATTAGATATATATATATACTAGTGTTCTGTCCTCTACAGCATTCACTTATAGCTATGTCTTCTTGTTGAATCTTTTGAACTAAGTGAATATGATCGGACCCTAACCTCTCTATGCTATCTATCTCAAACTCTATCTCTCCAAATCATATGCATTCTATTGAAACTGTCGAATGTCTTCTCTATGTCCTTGTCAGCAGAAGATACAAAGACAAACCTTAAGTCCACCTTCAATGCTCATTCCTCCACATGAAACCCGGAGAAGTAGGAACGACCACTGACAATCTAGGCGTGCGTGGGACATCGAACAAACCCCAAAATTCTGCATGATGGCCATGTGTTCCTCAGATGCGAATCGCCAGGGGCACCTATTTAATAACGTAGTGCCGCCCCTGTACCTATAAATACACACTTCATGGCGGTCATTATCTCTTCTTCCACTCTCGCACGAACCCTAGCGCCACCGCTAGCCCTCGACGACGCCGGCGACGAAGCGCTTCGCTGCCGCAACCTCTCCGACGCCGTCTTCACGCCGACCGCGGACATCGTCCTCTCTGCCGTCGCCGTAGGTGTCCTCCGTCGCCAAGTTAGGGCACGGAAGATCGAACTGCTCGGCCTCATCTTCCACTCCGTCTAGCAGTTCTTAGTGTGGTAAATAAAACTTCCTTTTTTTACGGCACCGTTGATCCTATGGCTTTGTCACTTTCTACCACAAGCAGTTTCTATTCACACAAGTTAGATCTCTCTCATACTGCATCTCATAACATGCCTAGTATATTCACTTATGCTTCACAAAGTAGTTGGATTCCTCACTTGTACTGATCTCTGGATTCGTACAAATCTGGAACCAACTCCTTATCTATGAGTGAATGCCTTCGCACGATGAGGTCAATGTCTTCTAAACTGATTTATATTCAAAATCTTCTGAGAATGCATATGACCTCTTTCCCTTCCCTCGCACCTTAATGCTGTCACAGGTACATGTCCGTGGGAGAATCCCTTGGTTCTCATAGTCTGCATTCATTTGCAGAATTCTTACAGCATCATATAAATTCTCCCGAAGCAAGTTCCTGTTTGTCCAGCAAGCGAAAATCTTTAAAGCCTTTGAACGTGTTGAAGCCTTTTAGTTTAAAGTTCATGGCTTCAGAGAAATCAACAAGGAAGGGTGGCAGAAAGCGTCATGGAGAAACATCTAGAGATCTGCCAGATGACCTCTCAGAACTGTACAAGACAGATCTTGAAGAGGATTACAATCAGCGCAAGACCCGAATCCAATGGATTCGAAGATATTGGGCAGAACAATGGTTCAAATACCGATCTGTAACCCAGGAATATGCTGAGAAAAATGCCATCAAAAGACCGTGGGGAGACATCCTATACAAGAATCTTCAACCCAGGTCCAGAGATGAAGCCATTGAACAAGGCTTCTATCCCTGCATGGTCCGTGGGCCACAGCCTGTTGATGCACACCCATCGTCACTACTATGGTGTCGTGACGACATTCTGTTCAAGCGCAACTTCCAGTTTGCCCAGAACTCAGCGAAGCAAAATAAGAAGACATTGGGACTAGACTTCAACCCTTGTCCCTCAGCTCCAAGGGCTGATGGCACACGAGATGCAGAACCCAATGTCGTCGGTCCTTTCTACAACCTTGAAGGCCTCATCACCCATATCTTGGTTCAAGGGACTGCAGTGAATGAGCCTGCAGCTGACGCTGAATCAGATGAAGCGCCTGCAGCGCCGAAGCCAAAGAAGTTGAAGAATCCTAAAGCTTCAAAGCCTGCCCCTTCACCAAAAATCTCACGGGCGAAGCCACTGGCAACTGCACCTCCTGAAGACAGTGTGCAGTCCGAAGATTTATCACGCATATCCAAGCCCCAGAAGGTCAAGATGCCTCTGCCACACACCGGCTAAGAGCTAACAGCTGCTGCCATTCTACGCAATGATGCCATTGATCTGTCAAGTGATGAAGATCTTGCAGATGACGCTCTTGAGCAACTCATCAAGAGCAAAGAAGAAGCAGAAATCTTCAATGATCTGCCTCTCTTTGATGTAACAATCATCCACAACTTCATTGATGAATGGTTTGACACGCCAAACATCAGCTTCGACGATCTCCAACTACCCATTGGCCTCAGTGTCGCCTTCCATGGCGCCATTGCTTCAGAGTTAGCTATCGCCCAGAGCATTGTTGAACTGAAGCAGAAGATTGACTTTGAGAAATCTCAGTTCAAGAAGCATATGGCCAAGCTCAGCATGCAAGGCGTGAAGAATTTCAAGATTATGCTGCACGAGCTCAAGGAAGCCTTTCTAAAGAACGTGCAGAAGCTCAGGGTTCTCGTGAGCGCATGAAGGTCCTGGCTGATAGGTGTGTGCAAGCCTACAATGAGGCTGAGAAGCGCAAGGCCCTTAGGCGTCCTGGCATCGACCCCAGGATGGCTGCAAAGAAGAAGAAGAAGCCTGCTATGGCCGAACCCGACGCACCAAGGCAGAAAGCAGATCCCATTGTCTTCCCAACTAGCATGACTGGCTCGAAACCAAAGCCAGGTCAACCGCTTCAGAACTGAAGAAGACGAGGACTGCTGAGGCTGAAGCCAGAAAGAGGAAACATCCTGAAGCCTCTGCTACTGCTCCCTCCAAGAAGAAGCGGAAGACCAAGAAGGAACGGGCTGCTCCCACAGAGCCCTTAATTGTTGAACCCATCTCCATGGTTCGCCCTGACGCTGAACATCAAGAGCGTCAACTGACTGTCCATGAGCCTGCTTTCACAGAGGCTCATGAAGCTGAAGACTTTCCAGCAGTTGATCCCATCGCTGCTGAAGACATTGGTCATCATGACCATATTGAAGATGATGCAGCCCTTCCTCAGCTAGAACACCAACAGGTATCATCGCCTGTGCTAACGCACAGCGAACTCATCAGCATTGGTCGTCCACTGACGCCAATTGCACATGATGCTTCATGGGCGGATCACCCACAAGCACAAGAGGAAGATGACTTTGAGGCCCAGCCAACTCCAACTCCACAAGCGTCGCCAGTGTTACGCAGGCTTCGCAAAGGACCAAGGCCTCCAGTCTCTGAGTCTGAAGCTAAAGCTGCTGAAGACATTCTGGCTGCATCAGCTGATGAAGAAGAAACCCCAAGCGCTGCTACACCCCCGTCTCACCAAGAAGCTGTTCTCGAGGAGAACGTGACTGTGACCGACCCTCCAGCTCGTCAAGTGGAGGTTGAACATCTTGAGGCCGCCACCACCAACACCACTGAAGCCACTGACGCTGTTATGGCTGAAGCTAATGTGGAGCCCTCACCAATAAAAGCACCAGAAGTCAGCGAAGCCACTGATCCCGCCACTTTTGTTCCTGAGTCTGCTGCCGATCCCCAGTTCGATTATCATGTTGAGCACAAGCCTCAGGTACAGAAGCCAATCCCAAGATTGCCAAGGTTCCCAGGTCCTGCATCAGCACCTGGCTCCTTCAATATCAATGGCTTCAGAGCAGACAACACATTCTTCAACAGCTCCAGGAACCCCTACTCTAGGGAAAGAATATCATCTGATCGGTTCTGGAGTTATCCGCAGCGAAGCTATTACTCATGCGTTCTTTACAACCAAGGTCGCATCTTCCCACACAAGCGCCTTGACATTGAAGCAATAGCTGGTCTGCCCTGTCTGGAAGAAGCTCTGGATTGCTTCAAAGAGGTT
Source organism: Triticum urartu (assembly GCF_056163025.1). NCBI lineage: Eukaryota > Viridiplantae > Streptophyta > Magnoliopsida > Poales > Poaceae > Triticum > Triticum urartu. The sequence goes on along the minus strand of NC_141875.1, from coordinate 498,248,215 downwards.
GGACTGCTGCCGTTTGTCACTGACCAAGAGCATTGGAATGAAGAGTTGCTGCTCCAATTCTATGCCACACTTCACATCCGCGGGCATAGCAGAGATCCAAAGACTTGGGTCCTGGAGTGGATGACAGGAAACGTTCATCACAAAGCCAAAGCCTTTGACATCATTGAGCTCACTGGTTTTCCCACTCCTGACGATCTCTACGAGCATGGCTGTCAGCTTCATAGTGAAGCTATTGAGAGCATCTTTCAGAAGACTGAACCTAATATGAGTCAGATGCTCAGCATGATGAAGCCATTGCCCCAAGATGCTGCTTATCCCACGGAGTTCTTCGTTGAAGACCTTGAGTATCTGCCAAGAACCATTTATCACATCATAAGGCAAACTCTCTGGCCAATCAAAGTACATTCTCCCCATGCCAAACTGGAAGGTGCAATGAAGACTTTGGTCTTCTACATTCTTCATGGAAAATGCTTCAATACACAGGATTTCTTCATTCGCCAACTTGCTGCATCTGGCTCTGAACTGTTTGGTTTGAAGTTTTACGCCCCTTGGGTGATGCGGCTGATCAAACTTCACTCCTCTATCTCATATCAGCCCTCGGCCCGCAACCATCGGATCTTTTTGCCTAATGTAGATATGTATATTGAAGCCATCTATCCTGAGCCTGCCAAGGAACCTCTCAGTCTTCAGAATGCAGAGCATCAAAGTTTCACTCAGAACGTTGAAGGCGTGGAAGCCGTAACTCGTGCGTATCCTTTGGCTGGCACTACACATGCACCGCATCCTGCTCTCACTGAAGCCACTGACAGTACAACTGCTCCACGACCCAAGAAGCGCACTCGTGTTCTCAACGACCGAGAGCTTCTTGTGGCTCTTCATCAGAAACAGGATAGGCATCATGACTGGCTGAAGCGTCAGATGCAAAGCCTCTTGGTGGATGTTAATCACATTCGCAATCTTGCCACCAAGAATGCTTTTTTTGCCCATGAAACCTCTCGCCGCACATGGAAAGGGCTAACGCTGATGTGTTCTGAAGATGATCTTCAAGAGGATGGCTTCACTAAGCGATTCAAGTTTGACTCCACACCTCCTCGAAGGGCAGTGCTGCGATGAACTCCATCCCTTGAAGACTCTGAGTTCTCTTCCTCTGCTGCAACTGTGAATGCCAGAGTGATCGAGGATGAAGACAATGCTACTTCACCGCCACCTCCTTCAGCACGCTTCGACTCTGCTCCAAGCTCTTCAGCACCGCCAAGCACCACCAACGACCCTGCTGCTTCACCTACTCCTCATGGGAACGAGTAGATGCTCTATGTCTTCAAACCTTTTTGGTCCTTACTGACAAAAGGGGGAGAAGCATATGAGGTTGATAGTCTTCAAGCGGGTCCATATGGGCGGGTGCTTTATATTTTGCTTCGTGCTTACAACTCTCGTTTTGCTACATTTGGTTCTTTGAGTTGTAACACTTAAACTCGATGGTCGTCTGCTACTTATCTGCCACCTTGTGTTGCGATGATAATTCCGCACTTAGATCATTCTGCAGACGTCCATTTTCCATTATGCATGTCATTATCTTCATATACTTTCACATGCATAGTGGATTGTCATCATAAGTTGAAGTGGATCTCCACAAGTACAACCTGCCATGTGCTTTCCAAAAGCAAATTACTTATATGCACATCTTCAGGGGGAGCCCTTGCAACTTATGAAGACAATTCCTTATCCTTTACAATTTCACAGATTATATTCCCCGTTGAAAACTTCAACTAGTTTGTCATCAATCACCAAAAAGGGGGAGATTGTAAGTGCATCTAGTGCCACCCCTAGTTGGTTTTGGAGTATTGACGACAAACCTAGTTGAGGGACTAATGTGTTTGTGAGAATTGCAGGATAACACAGGTAGAAGTCCCTCATTGATTCGGTTTTCCTACCAGAGATGACCCCTAAAAAATGTATGAAGACATTGAAGTCAAAGGTGGTATATGAAGATATTCACATTGAAGACTATGACAAGAGAAGACACCACATGAAGCCTATGGAGCTCGAAGACTTAGATCTTTCATAGTTCTCTTTCTTCTGTGTTGAGTCATAGGAACCACCGTACTGTTAAGTGGGGTCCAAGAGAACCAGTCAGAATGACTGAAGTGATGCTTAAACAAAACCTATGTCTTCGAGTGAAGACTTTGAGAGCGAATCTTGTCCAGAGTCGGGCAAGTCAGCTTTGCTTGAAGCCCAAGTAAAGTTGCCGTGTGAGTTTGAAATCTGACCGTTGGAACACGTGTCAGTTCCTTAGTGACCCAGGGTCATTTTGAACAAATCAGGTCGGGTTGCCAAGTGGCTATAAATAGCCCACCCACTACAACCATAAACGGTTGGCTGCTCAGATTCAGAGTACGGCTTTTGTCGTTTGAGAGCAACCCACCTCGAAGCCTTTGAGAGAGAATTCCTTGCGAGGGTAAAGCCCTAACCACCCAGAGCCAAAGAGAATTAGGCATCACTTAAGTCTTCTTGTCTGTGTGATCTGAAGACTTATTACACTTGAGGACTGTGTATCCTCCAGCCGGTTAGGCGTCGCGTTCTGAGCATCCAAGAGACATTGTGGATTGCCTGTGAACGAAGTCTGTGAAGGTTTGGGAGTCTACCTTGAAGACTTACCAGAGTGATTGGGCGAGGTCTGTGTGACCTTAGCTCAAGGGGAATACGGTGAGGACTGGGTGTCCTGAGCTGCGTGTTCAGGACTGGGTGTCCGGGACTGTGTGTCCTAAGGTTTAAATACCTAGCCGCCCTAACCAGACGTACAGTTGTCACAGCAACTGGAACTGGTCCAACAAATCATTGTCTTCAGCGAGTCACTGGTTTCATCTTCCCTTCCCTTTACTTACTGTTACTCCCTGTGAAGTCATTGTATGTCCGCACTATCTTTTGTCTTCACTGAGTGACTGCATGTTCTGTGTGGCTTCACAATATCTTCCTACCTGATCCTTACTACATTGCTGCTATTAGTCATTGTGCTTTCACTCTATTGAATATTTGACTATGGCTTGCCTAGTGTAGTCTACCTTCCGCTGCAGGGTAATAGGTTTATTTCTATCATTTGTCTTCATAACTTCCACGTTTTGAAGACTTTCATAAAAATCGCCTATTCACCCCCCCCCCTCTAGTCGATATAACGCACTTTCAATCTCGATCTATGCCAACTCAACAAACACCATCGGAGACACATGTAGAGCATCTTTATAATCACCCAGTTACGTTGTGACGTTTGATGGCACATAAGGTGTTCCTTCGGTAGTCGGGAGTTGCATAATCTCATAGTCAGAGGAATATGTATAAGTCATGATGAAAGCAAGAGCAATAAAACTAAATGATCATTTATGCTAAGCTAACGGATGGGTCTTGTCCATCACATCATTCTCTAATGATGTGATCCCGTTCATCAAATGACAACACATGTCTATGGTCAGGAAACTTAACCATATTTGATTAACGAGCTAGTCAAGTAGAGGCATACTATAGACACTCTGTTTTGTCTATGTATTCACACATGTACTAAGTTTCTGGTTAATACAATTCTAGCCTGAATAATAAACATTTATCATGATATAAGGAAATATAAATAACAACTTTATTATTGCCTCTAGGGCATATTTCCTTCAGTAACCTAGTCCAGGTATTGTGACTTGGATGGGGCATCCGACATTTGATGTTAGGTATTGGTGCGATGTCTGTTTGGTATTAGGCTCGGACATTCGGCACCCCTTCATCACGGGGATAGGAGTAGCGATATGTGTTGCCAAGATGGAGGCTTCAGACTTACTGATATATTACCTTATAAGGGCTTTGTGAATAATTAATAAAATGGCTGCATGCATAGTCCAGATGCAGAGAGCGGGGTACATCCTCCTTTCAAAAAAGGTACATTAGGAAGGTAGTATCTCTGTCACATAACTTTTTCAATGTTTTATTAGTATATTATAATTCATTTATTTTATTTCACTCTAGAAGTTAGCGAGATTATTGATTTGTCATCCAAATGTTTCCCTCCGGTGTCATCCGGGCATAATAATAATAAATCTTTTGTAGGGTTCTTACAGCATTAATGAGGATGCATTTCATAAACAACCTCTTCTTCTAAATCCCTGATCCAAGTTCTGGAAAAATCACATATGCATCTTATTTTAAGATGGTGTAAAACGTACGTCTGGATACCACTATCGTGCACTTAACCTTAAGCAAAGAGAAGCAAGATCCTTTTGATCTAGAGCGATATATGTCTGCAGGGTGCTGTTGAGGTTTGGCCCGGAGATGAGGACGATAAACGTGCTCCCTCTCTAGCGGCGAATGTAGAGCCACGCCTCTCGAAACCACCCCACGAACCTCTTAGCACCTTCCTCTGCCTCTGTTAACCTCGTCCCTCCACACCTCAACAGTGGCGGATCTAGAATTCGACCAACGTGGAGGCAACATTATAAAGGGTAATCGTTTTTTTGTCCAAACACATTACAAATAGTTAATAAAGTACTACCTATGAATGCACTAGTAAAAAATATTCTACAGAGGCCGGGGATATTCCTCCTTTTCAAAAAAAAAATTCTGCAAATTGTATATGGGGGCCATGGCCCCCACCACCCCACCCCTAGATCCGCCACTGCACCTCAAGCTTGCTGCTAGGCACCGATGCACGTGAACGCAATGGCGCATCCTCACGCTACCAGCAGACTGGGACCGCACTGATCCCACCGCGGCCGCCGGCGGCGACAAGCCCACGCCGACGAAGAATGCCGCCATGAGCTCGTGACCGGACGGAGGCGTGGGGAGTTTCAGTGTTTATTGCTACCTTGGAATGTGAGTGTGGCAGAAGTAGAAAGCCGGATCGTGAATGTTATGCAGAGCACAATGGGGTTCCGTCCAATTTTCGTTGGCGCGCGGAGGGATCAGGAGAGACTAGGGGAGGATCCCTGGGCCGGGGCTTAGTGCTTTGATCAGTGAAAGTGCACAACAAGAAATCATGATTAGAACAATTATGTATCGTAACGAATTAATTTGGAGGACACCAGATGCAAAAGTCTTCAACTCACAGGACCGAGCGACCAGCCGGGAGGCTCTTCAAGGTCAGGGATTACTGCAAGACCATAACTATTCTCTTTGTTTGCATGTTATATCACCATATATTTTGTTTCTCTACAAACAAACTGGTCGCATAAATGCTTTAACTCTCCATAACCTGCACGCGCCAAACGGCAAAACGCCATGTCCGAATCATCAAACCAGGATGCTTACTGATAGGAGGAGCATCAATCCATGTCACCAATTTTTTTCTCAATTTGACAAACGGAAAAATGTTTATAGGAAAAATATTTAATTTATTTTGGCAAAATGTTAGACATATATTAGAAATTTTTTGTTGACATATGCAAAAAATATATAGAATAATAACCGAAAGAACAAAGAAATTTTAAAAAAGAAATGAAATAAACAAAAGAAAAAAATAAAATGAGAAAAAAGAAACAAATGCAAAAAACAATAACAGAAGAAGAAGAAACCAGAAAATGATAAAAAGAAGAAGAAAACCGAAGAAAAGAAAGAAAAAAGATGAAAAAGAAAAGAAAAAAAATAAAAAGATGAAAAAATATTGGGGGAAATAGTGGAAAACAGGATCATTGTCGTGATGGTAGGCTGCACTAGCTATGAGCCATTATAACCTTGTTGAACTCCTAGGACCTCCTTTTCTTTTCTTTTAAGTATACACACTATCGGGCCGGCCTAGTTGAACTATCATCCCCTTTAGCGGGAGTAACTTCCATTCGGCTTAAGGCGAGGGGCGCTGCTGGAGGCTAGAGTCCGGTCCGTTCCAGCCAAGCCATTCGGGCTTTCACACTAAATTTTGTGCGATCTCCTAGTAAGCCTACTACGGCCCCTAGACTGAATCAATGGAGAAAACCACTGCAAGGTCAACTTATTCTCAATGTGGATGCTTCTTTTTCAGAGGAAGACAACTCAGGGGCCTGCGGTGCGATTATCAGAGATAGTAGTGGGATGTTCGTGGGTGCAGCAACGGCAAAATTAGAGCATGTGGCTGACGTGGTTTCAGCTGAAGCGGTTGCTCTTGTTGAAGGCCTTAAACTTGCCAGCAGGGTTGGAGCTAACTCTATCTTGGTACAATCAGACAGTGTGATCATTGCAGAAGTCCTTCAGCAAAATTTTGGACACTCAATGGTTGCAGCTCCAATACAGAAAACTTGTCGATCCTTGTTACGTGATTACGGAAAGGTCTTATTAGAGCATTGCAATCGTGAATCTAATACGGCTCCCAACGCGCTAGCTCAAAATGGACATGATGATCCGCCAACTTTGTGGTTGGACTCACCTCCGGATTTTATTTCCAGTCTTTTAGCGAATGATGTAACGTTGTTTAAATTAATAAAGGTAGTTATGGAGGCCCTTTCCCAAAAAAACGCGAGAGGCGCTGCTATTTCTCGCGTCCAGCGAGCAAGGCGCTGCGCTCATGCCGGGGGTAGCCCAAAACGGCCGGCCCAGCAGCGCGGGAGCCGCAACCTGTTTTTTTCTATTGTTGTTCTCATTTTGTGCTTCATTTCTGTACTTTTATTTGTACTTTAAAAACATTCTACATGTATATATACATACATACAGGGTCGCGCTATTCGTCACCCTGGGAACAAATATTTGAAAAATGTTGAACATGTATAAATGTTGAACATGTATTAAAAATGTTAAAAGAGTATATGAAAAATGTAAAACAACTATATTACAAATTTTGAACAAGTATTGCAAAATGTTGAACAAGAACTTTAAAAATGATGAACAAGTATTTGAAAATGTTGAATAAGTATTAAATATGTTGAACGGGTATTCGAAAAATGTTGAACGGGTATATGAGAAATGTTGAATAAATATTAAAAGTGTTGAATAACTATTAAAATGTTGAAGAAGTATTTGAAAAATGTTGAATACGCGGCCAAACAATGTTGAACATCTATACAAAAATTGTCAATCACTTGAAAAAGGAAAACCAAACAAAAGATGGAGAAAAAAATCAAAAAAGAAGAACAAAGAGAACAAAGAATGTAGAATGAAAAAATTAAAAGAAACGAAAGAAAACGAATTATATAAACAAAAAAGGAAGCAGGAGAAAAAAACCAAACAAAAAAAGAAAGAAAATTAAAAAGAGAGAGAAATAAAAATAAAACCTCCCGTATTTTACGTCAAGTGGAATGTGACTCTCATATGCAACACGAAGCCGATTGTGGCGCAGCTCTATGCATGATCCAAACGCCCCAGGTTCAAATCCCCTAGTCGTCGCGTTAAGGCGAGATATAGGTCCCGGGAACACCCTATTCGCCGCTCTCTGAGGTAAATTGTCGGGGATTTGCACAGGGGCAGGTATGCGAGGGAGAAGACTTGGGCCGGTCCACTTACAGCTTTAGACAGTGCCACCGACGGTTTTTGGAAACACGGTTTTTTCTTGTGCTGTTTCCTTTTGGGTTTACTCATTTTTCTTTTGTTTTATTTTTTTTATATTATTTTTTGCTTCTTTTTCTGTCTCTAATTTTATTTACTTTTTATTTTACTTTCTTCTTTTAGCTTTTTCAAGTTTTTTATTTTTGAAAATAGGTTCAGAAATTTGAAAAAAATCACATTTTCAGAAATTTATTCCAAATTTCACAAAATGTTTCCAATTTCAGTTTTTCTTTGGAAATATAAGAAATGTTAAAGTCAAAAAAGTATGAATTTGAAAAAAAATCGCATAGTATCGAAAAAGTTCAAAATCTTCGACTTGTTTTATAATTTGACAAGTTATTCAGCATTTGTGAAACAAAATACATTTTAATCCTTTTTCACAAATACGAAAAATGATTCAGAATTTTAAAACTGTTCCCGTTTCAAATTTTGTGCACGAATTCAAAAAATATTCATATTTCTATATTTTGTTCACAAATTAAAAAAAGGTTCGGGAATTTCCATAATTGTTCTAGTTTTTGAAGTTTGTTCATGTTTTAAAAATTTGTTCACAAATTCACAATATGTTTGGGGTATTTAAAAAATGTTTATATTTTACAAAAAAAATGTTCATAATTTCATGTTTTCAAAATTTGTTCAAACTTCACAATTTTTCATAAAAAATGTTAATGCTTAAAAAAATTACGCGGTTTCAAATTTTGTTCGCAACTTCAAAAAATGTTCCCATGTATCAAATTTTGTTCATGTTTCCAAAAAAGTGTACCAATACGTATTTTGTTCCCATTTTTGAAAAACAAATCCTGTTTTAACTTTTTTATGAATTAAAAAATGTTCTTGTTTCCAATTTTGTGTTCCAAAATTTAAAAACTGTTCATAATCTCAGAAAATATTCGGTAATTTCATAAAAAAATGCATTTTTTTCTTCCTGTTTCTTTAAAATCGGAATTACTAAATGGTTCACCTTTCAAAAAGAGTTTGGAATAGCAAAAACAAATACGGCATTTAAAAACTGTGCACAATTTTCAAAAATGTTTTACAAATGTTTTACAAATGTTTTCCAAATCTCAATGACTACTATGTGTTCTTATTGCGTTTGGCGCCTTTACTTTCAGTAGTTGATGTCTGATGTATTTGTTATCCGCTCGTGGTTTGGAGCCTGCGTAGTGCGAGTTCACATGATCAAATCCCACCTCTCTCATTGTTATTTTTTTTGTTGCGCGACAGGAAACAACAAGCGGCATATAGGTGGGTGGTCCAGGCCGACGACTGCCCACGCGAAACCCCGCCATTCTGCCGCAGGATGCAGCAGATAGGGGTTGTAAAAGAAAGGCCTACATACAACCATCGCATAATGGGCCAGCCCAGTCGAGAAACACTGTGCATCAACCCTGCTGTTTGAGGCAAAGTAGCATGAAATAGGATGTCCCATATTACATCGCCTATAGCAATCCCGTCGCATCGCCTGCGGCACGGCTCACACATCTGGCACGAGCAAACCTAAACAGTCATGCTTCTTTTATTTTTTGGTATTTTATCAATTTAGGAATTTCCTAAAATATATTTTGGTACAAAATTTTTTACTTCAAAAAATTGTAATTTTTTAAGTGTATTTACAAAATTAACCGCCGTTATTCTAGAAAAATAAAACACCCATGATGTGTTAAAAAATCATAATGTATCTAGAAAATATTCATGTTATTTAAAAAGTGTTCGCGTTTTTGTAAAACTATATTCTTGTAAAATTTTATGAGTATTTGTACAAAAAATAAACTTGCTTTAAAATGTTCACAACATTTAATAATTATTCACATATTTATACATAAAAAAGTTTTTAAAAATATGTTCAAAAAGGAAAATATAAAGAAAAAAATAATTTAGAAAATAAAAAACCAAAAAATAGAATGAAACAAAACATATAATGAAAACATAAAAGGAAAAATGAGAAAAAAGTTGAAACTGGTTACAAAGAAGGCTGAAACTATTGTGTAAGAAAACAAGATAAAAAACACACATTACATTTTTTGTGAATACAGAAAAGATTTATGCATCATTTCATTAATAGAGAGGGGATGAGAGAGTTCAGAGGCCGCCCAAGAAGTGCGTACACATCAACCTGCCGTGCAAATGGACGGGGTTGGGCAGCCAAAATGGCCACTCGAGCTACACCCTATGTCTACGTCTCAGGAAGGATGTCATCCAAGACGCTGGCCGCGCTGCATGCCTTGGGTTGAAGATGCAGCTGTTGTAGGCCTTCCAGATCCACGAAACCGTGAGAATAACCAGGGTGGATAGGCCCTTGCACCATCCAGAGGGAATCGCGTCAATAGTCGATCGATGCCCACCAATCAAGGAAGCAATTGCCGGCGTCGGGAGGTCGGGTGGTCGATGCGCACCACGATAGCATGTCCTGCCACACTTGTCGAGAGAACGGGTAGCCGGCGAGCAGTTTGGTCATGTCTCAAAGTCTTGGTCGCGGAGCATGCAGCGTAAAATATACACTATGAGGAGCCTTACTTGCTTGGGCTTGGACTTCTTTGTTCTTTTGTCTTCTTCTTTGACTTATTCTCGTATGTGGTCTTCCTCCTTTGACTTATTGACCATGGAGGTTTGCTTGGATTTTCGTCCACCGACACGTCCGGACATCAATTTTTCCGCCAAATACTTTAGCATTTGAACTAGCTTCCGTCAAATGAAGCAAGTAGTTAGCACGAACTAGTAGCTTGCTACCTTCTGGCAAATGAACTAGTAGCCAGCCCACTTGCCCCGCGAAATGAGCATTTGAAGAAAAAATGAAGAGAAAAGAAATTATGAAAGAAAGTGATTTGTGGCTTCCGCCAAACGCGCAACATGCTATCTGCCAAACACTAAACATGCTAATCCTTCCATCAAATCGCATCAGCGGTCTTCCTCCATCCAGACAAAGAGGAGAGGGTACGTGATGGCTTTTTACTCGTCATGCGAATGTCCGGACTCCCCAAAGCCACCGCTTTCATTGTCTTCAGCTTGCGGACAAACTGACTTTCGGATGTGTCGGTGGACCGATGCGGGACTGTTCGCACACAAACACGTCACCGTGTACCCTCGGCGTCGAGGGCGATACGCAAGACACGTCGTCGAAGGAGGCTCACCGGAAGCGCGATATGCAAGACAATCCGACGAGCGCTTTTGAAGACCCGAAACCCCACGCGGCCGGGAGAGACCCCGTCTGGACGCACGGTGGTGATACGCTGCCCTAGGTCGGTTCGCCCGCCCCTAGGACTTCGTAGGTCGAAGCTCTCCAAAGCGAAGAAAACCGACGAACGAGAAGCAGAAAACTAAGATAGGAGATAAAAGTTTGTAGATGGGTTTTGCGATTGTGCGTTGTGTTTTCAATCAGCCGTCACCCCTCATGTATAGAAGAGGCGGCTGGACTTCCCGTGCAAGGAAAGGTTAGAATTCACGTTCAAAACGCTAGTTTGGGTCTAACTCGAAATCCAAACTTTCCAAAACTGCTCGGTTTATAACCCGACTGCACCTTACGGGTCACTTTTGAGGCAGCAATCGACCTCCGATGAAAATACGCCCAAAAGCATATTTACTCGTTTCGATGAGACGAACAACTTGCATGCTGAACATTTTTCGATTAGAGGCCATCTTCAGGGCTAAATTGCTCGTGCAAAACAGGTAATTATTCACGCAGCCCGTCGGACATACTCACATGTGTGTCTGTTCCCGGGCGTCATATTTTGCTCACTGCAGGGTCGCGCTGTACGGGCTCTAAATTTTGCATATGACCTCAGATTGAGACAATTTTTATATCAAAATTGATTTTTTTTCGACGAGACGAAGACAATTCGTGTAGATCAGTTTTCCATATGAGGTTGTACTGGGGGCTTAATCAGCCGAACAATGTTCTGGATATAAAATCTCAGTACTTTGAACACAATTTTGGCCTTAGAGATGACATCGGATGGCTATGGCCCAAATATCAAAGTTTCTCATTTTGACGATACAGAACTTTCTTACTTTGAGCACTTTTCTATTTGAGGCTTCCTTAATTGTGTTTTTGACCATGCCAAAATCTGGTGTCAACACATGCCCCCTGTTTTTCGGCAAAACTTGTATGCCAAAAAATAATTTGCAATGTATTTGTTCCAAGGACGATGTCAACACTCCATCGGCCATTTATATTTCTTAGGGTGATAATTATGTATCGATCATGATTTATGCTAAGGGCGATAGTTATTTATCAGGCATGTCTTTGCTGAGGACGATAGTTATATATCGGTCGTTGCCTATCTAGGCTTCTTGCCACACACCTGAGTGATATTTCTTTAAATATTTGCCATTGAGAGCTCGAGGTAACGAATTCCACCAAATATGAGTTTTCAGGAACTACTCTTGTAATCTTAAAAGGATCTTCCCAACTTGGAGACCACTTTCCGAATTTTCTATCTTTTGAACCAATTGGTGGAATCACCTTCCACACGAGATCGCCAACTTGAAAGCCCTTCAACCTAACCTTCTTATTGTTAGCTCTTGCCACCCTCAACTTATCTCTCTCTATGGCCTTCAAAGCAGCCAAACATTTATCGGCGACTTCATCAATATTGTCCATCAAGTTATAAAAAGTCCACCACCGATAAATCATTTTGTTTGGCTATTCTCAAAGCATTCAAATTCACTTCCACTGGTTAAACGGCCTCTTGACCATATATGAGCTCATATGGAGTTAACTTTGTAGCATCATGCCTTGAGATTATGTGTGCCTACAAAGCTTTGGACAGTAGCTCATGCCATCTCCTTGGATTATCCTCAATCTTCTTATTGATGAGCTCGATTAATATTTTATTGCTAGACTCATCTTTTCCATTGGCTTGGGCATAATATGGAGAGGAATTGAGCAACTTTATCTTATATAATTCGGCAAATTCTCTAACTTGATGTGACATAAAAGATGAACCTTGATCCGTAGTTAATGTTTGAGGAATGTCGAATCTATGAATAATGCACTCAGTTAAGAATTGAATTACCTCTGTATGCGTCATATTTTTGACTGGTATTGCTTCATACCATTTAGTGAAATAGTTAGTTGCCACCAACACGATTCGATGCCCCTTTGAAGAAGAATGATGAATCTCTCCAATAAAATCTAATCCCCAACCTTTAAAAGGCCTAGGCTTGATAGTACGATGTAACATAGCAGCGGGAGCCAACTGAATATTGTTGGGGAACACAGTATTTCAAAAAATTTGCCTACGATCACGCAAGATCTATCTAGGAGATGCATAGCAACGAGACGGAAGAGTGTGTCCATGTATCCTCATAGACCGAAAGCGGAAGCGTTTAGTAACGCGGATGATGTAGTCGAACGTCTTCGCGATCCAACCGATCCAAGCACCAAATGTACGGCACCTCCGTGATCAGCACACGTTCAGCTCGATGACGTCCCTCATACTCTTGATCCAGTTGAGGCCAAGGGAGAGTTCCATCAGCACGACGGCGTGGCGACGGTGATGATGAAGTGACCGGCGCAGGGCTTCGCCTAAGCACTATGACGATATGACCGAGGTGTGTAACTGTGGAGGGGGGCACCACACACGGTTAAAAGAAACTTGTGTGTTCTAGGGTGCCCCCTACCTCCGTATATAAAGGAGGGGAGGGGGAGGCTGGCCGGCCCTGTAGGGCGCGCCAAGAGGAGGGAGTCCTACTAGGACTCCAAGTCTTAGTAGGATTCCACCAAGAGGAAAGGGGGGAGAAGGAAGGAAGAGGGGGAAGGGAAGGAAAGGGGGTGCCGCCCCCTTCCCCTAGTCCAATTCGGACCCAAGGGGGGCACGGCCAGCCCCTCTTGGCCCTTCCTCTCTTCCCACTAAGGCCCATCGAGGCCCATTAGTTCCCCCGGGGGGGTCCGATAACCCTCCGGCACTCCGATAATTATCTTGTACCTCTCGGAACTCATCCGGTGTCCGAATAATATCGTCCGATATATCAATCTTTATGTCTCGACCATTTCGAGACTCCTCGTCATGTCCATGATCTCATTCGGGACTCCAAAAAAACTCGGTCATCAAATCACATAACTCATAATACAAATCGTCATCGAACGTTAAGCGTGCGGACCCTACGGGTTCGAGAACTATGTAGACATGACTGAGACACATCTCCGGTCAATAACCAATAGCGGAACCTGGATGCTCATATTGGCTCCTACATATTCTACGAAGATCTTTATCGTTCAAACCGCATAACAACATATGTTGTTACCTTTTTCATCGGTATGTTACTTGCTCGAGATTCGATCGTCGGTATCATCATACCTAGTTCAATCTCGTTACCGGCAAGTCTCTTTACTCATTCCGTAATGCATCATCCCGTGGCTAACTCTTTAGACACATTGCTTGCAAGGCTCACAGTGATGTGCATTACCGAGAGGGCCCAGAGATACCTCTCCCATACACGGAGTGACAAATCCTAATCTCGATCAATGCCAACTCAACAAACACCATCGGAGACACCTGTAGAGCATCTTTATAATCAACAAGTTACGTTGTGATGTTTGATAGCACACAAGGTGTTCCTCCGATATTCGGGAGTTGCATAATCTCATAGTCAGAGGAACATGTATAAGTCATGAAGAAAGCAATAGCAATAAAACTAAACGATCATTATGCTAAGCTAATGGATGGGTATTGTCCATCACATCATTCTCTAATGATGTGATCCCGTTCATCCAATGACAACACATATCTATGGTAAGGAAACTTAACCATCTTTGATTAACAAGCTTGTCTAGTACAGGCATACTAGGGACACTCTGTTTGTCTATGTAGTCACACATGTACTAAGTTTCTAGTTAATACAATTCTAGTATGAATAATAAACATTTATCATGATATAAGGAAATATAAATAACAACTTTATTATTGCCTCTAGGGCATATTTCCTTCAGTCTCCCACTTGCACTAGAGTCAATAATCTAGATTACGTAGTAATGATTCTAACACCAATGGAGTCGTGGTGCTGATCATGTTTTGCTCGTGAGAGAGGCTTAGTGAACGGGTCTTCAACATTCAGATCCGTATGTATCTTGCAAATCTCTATGTCTCCCTCCTTGACTTGATCACAGATGGAATTGAAGTGTCTTTTCATGTGCTTGGTTTTCTTATGAAATCTGGATTCCTTTGCCAAGGCAATTGCACCAGTATTGTCACAAAAGATTTTCATTGGACCCGATGCACTAGGTATGACACCTAGATCGGATATGAACTCCTTCACTTGCTGCTTCCGAAGCAGCTATGTACTCCGCTTCACACGTAGATCTCCCCCCCCCCCCCCCACAATGCTCTGCTTGGAACTGTACCAACTGATAGCTCCACCATTCAATATAAATATGTATTCGGTTCGTGACTTAGAGTCATCCGGATCAGTGTCAAAACTTGCATCGACGTAACCATTTACAACAAGCTCTTTGTCACCTCCGTAAACGAGAAACATATCCTTAGTACTTTTCAGGTATTTAAGGATGTTCTTGGAAGCTGTCCGGTGATCCACTCCTGGATTACTTTGGTACCTTCTTGCTAAACTAATAGCAAGGCACACATCAGGTCTGGTACGCAACATTGCATACATGATAGAACCTATGGCTGAGGCATACGGAATGACTTCCATTTTCTCTCTATCTTGTGCAGTGGTCGGGCATTGAGTCCGACTCAACTTCACACAGGCAAGAACCCTTTCTTTGACTGATCCATTTTGAACTTCTTCAAAACTTTATCAAGGTATGTGCTTTGTGAAAGTCCAATTAAGCGTCTTGATCTATCTCTATAGATCTTGATGCCCAATGTATAAGCAGCTTCAGTGAGGTCTTTCATTGAAAAATTCTTATTCAAGTATCCTTTTATGCTATTTAAAAATTCAGTATCATTTCCAATGAACAATATGTCATCCACATATAATATCAGAAATTCTACAGAGCTCCCACTCACTTTCTTGTAAATACAAGCTTCTCCAAAAGTCTGTATAAAATCATATGCTTTGATCACACTATCAAAGCGTATATTCCAACTCCGAGAGGCTTGGACCAGTCCATAAATGGATCGCTGGAGGTTGCACACTTTGTTAGCACCTTTTGGATCGACAAAACCTTCTGGTTGCATCATATACAACTCTTCTTTAAGATATCCATTAAGGAATGCTGTTTTGACGTCCATTTGCCAAATTTCATAATCATAAAATGCGGCAGTAGCTAACATGATTCGGACAGACTTAAGTATCGCTACGGGTGAGAAAGTCTCATCGTAGTCAACTCCTTGAACTTGTCGAAGACCTTTCGCAACAAGTCGAGCTTTGTAGACAGTAACATTACCGTCAGCATCACTCTTCTTCTTGAAGATCCATTTATTTTCTATTGCTTTCCGCTCATCGAGCAAGTCAATCAAAGTCCACACTTTGTTCTCATACATGATCCCATCTCAGATTTCATGACCTCAAGCCATTTCGCAGAATCTGGGCTCATCATCGCTTCCTCATAGTTCGTAGGTTCGTCATGGTCAAGTAACATGACCTCCAGAACAGGATTACCGTGCCACTCTGGTCCGGATCTTGCTCTGGTTGACCTACGAGGTTCGGTCATAACTTGATCAGAAGTTTCATGATCATTATCATTAGCTTCCTCACTAATTGGTGTAGGAATCATTGGAACTGACATGTGATGAACTACTTTCCAATTCGGGAGAAGGTACTATTACCTCATCAAGTTCCACTTTCATTCCACTCACTTCTTTCGAGAGAAACTCCTCTAGAAAGGATCCATTCTTAGCAACGAATATCTTGCCTTCGGATCTGTGATAGAAGGTGTACCCAATAGTCTCCTTTGGGTATCCTATGAAGACACATTTCTCCGATTTGGGTTCGAGCTTATCAGGTTGAAGCCTTTTCACATAAGCATCGCAGCCTCAAACTTTAAGAAACGACAACTTGGGGTTCTTGCCAAACCACAGTTCATATGGTGTCGTCTCAATGGATTTAGATGATGCCCTATTTAACGTGAATGCAGCCGTCTCTAAAGCATAGTCCCAAAATGATAGCGGTAAATTAGTAAGAGACATCATAGATCGCACCATATCTAATATAGTGCGGTTACGACATTCGGACACACCATTACGCTGTGGTGTTCCAGGTGGCGTGAGTTGCGAAACTGTTCTGCATTGTTTCAAATGAAGACCAAACTCATAACTCAAATATTCACCTCCACGATCAGATCGTAGAAACTTTATTTTCTTGTTACGATGATTTTCCACTTCACTCTGAAATTCTTTGAACTTTTCAAATGTTTCAGACTTATGTTTCATTAAGTAGATATACCCATATCTGCTCAAATCATCTGTGAAGGTCAAAAAATAACGATACCCGCCGTGAGCATCAACACTCATCGGACCGCATACATCTGTATGTATTATTTCCAATAAGTCTGTTGCTCACTCCATTGTTCCAGAGAACGGAGTCTTAGTCATCTTGCCCATGAGGCATGGTTCGCAAGCATCAAGTGATTCCAAAAGCCCATCAGCATGGAGTTTCTTCATGCGCTTTACACCAATATGACCTAAACGGCAGTGCCACAAATAAGATGCACTATCATTACTAAACTTGTATCTTTTGGCTTCAATACTATGAATATGTGTATCACTACTATCGAGATTCAACAAAAATAGACCACTCATCAAGGGTGCATGACCATAAAAGATATTACTCATATAAATAGAACAACCATTATTCTCTAATTTAAATGAATAATCGTCTCGCATCAAACAAGATCTAGATATAATGTTCATGCTTAACGCTGGCACCAAATAACAATTATTCAGGTCTAAAACTAATCCCGAAGGTAGATGTAGAGGTAGCGTGCCGACGGCGATCACATCGACTTTGGAACCATTTCCCACATGCATCGTCACCTCGTCCTTAGCCAATGTTCATTTAATCCGTAGCCCCTGTTTCGAGTTGCAAATATGAGCAACAGGACCAGTATCAAATACCCAGGCGCTACTACGAGCATTAGTAAGGTGCACATCAATAACATGTATATCAAATATACCTTTCACTTTGCCATCCTTCTTATCCGCCAAATACTTGGGGCAGTTCCGGTTCCAGTGACTAGTCCCTTTCAGTAGAAGCACTCAGTCTCAGGCTTAGGTCCAGACTTGGGCTTCTTCACTTGAGTAGCAACTTCTTTGTTGTTCTTCTTGAAGTTCCCCTTCTTCCCTTTGCCCTTCTTCTTGAAACTAGTGGTCTTATTAACCATCAACACTTGATGCTCCTTCTTGATTTCTACCTCCGCAGCTTTTAGCATCGGGAAGAGTTCGGGAATTGTCTTTTCCATCCCTTGCATATTATAGTTCATTACAAAGCTTTTGTAGCTTGGTGGCAGTGATTGAAGAACTTTGTCAATGACACTATCATCAGGAAGATTAACTCCCAGTTGAGTCAAGTGGTTGTAGTACCCAGACATTCTGAGTATATGTTCACTGACAGAACTATTCTCCTGTATCTTGCAGCTGTAGAACTTATTGGAGACTTCATATCTCTCAATCCGGGAATTTGCTTGAAATATTAACTTCAACTCCTGGAACATCTCATATGCTCCATGATGTTCAAAATGTCGTTGAAGTCCCGATTCGAAGCTGTAAAGCATGGCACACTGAACTATTGAGTAGTCATCAGCTTTGCTCTGCCAGACATTCACAACATCTAGAGTTGCTCTTGCAGCGGGCTTTGCACCTAGCGGTGCTTCTAGGACGTAAATCTTCTGTGTAGCAATGAGGATAATCCTCAAGTTACGGACCCAGTCCGTGTAATTTCTACCATCATCTTTCAACTTAGCTTTCTCTAGGAATGCATTAAAATTCAAAGGAACGGTAGCACGGACCATTGATCTACAACAACAACATAGACATGCAAAATACTATCAGGTACTAAGTTCATGATAAATTAAAGTTCAATTAATCATATTACTTAACAACTCCCACTTAGATAGACATCTCTCTGGTCATCTAAATGATCACGTGATCCATATCAACTAAACCATGTCCGATCATCACGTGAGATGGAGTAGTTTTCAATGGTGAACATCATTATGTTGATCCTATCTACTATATGATTCACGTTCGACCTTTTGGTCTCAGTGTTTCGAGGCCATATCTGCATATCCTAGGCTCGTCAAGTTTAACCCGAGTATTATGCGTGTGCAAAACTGGCTTGTGCCCGTTGTATGTGAACGTAGAGCTTATCACACCCGATTATCATGTGGTGTCTCGGCACGACGAACAGTAGCAACGGTGCATACTCAGGGAGAACACTTATACGTTGAAATTTAATGAGAGATCATCTTATAATGCTACCGCCGAACTAAGCAAAATAACATGCATAGAGGATAAACATGACATGCAATCAAAATAAGTGATATGATATGGCCATCATCATCTTGTGCCTTTGATCTCCATCTCCAAAGCACCGTCATGATCACCATCGTCACTGGCTTGACACCTTGATCTCCATCGTAGCATCGTTGTCGTCTCACCAACTATTGCTTCTACGACTATCGCTACCGCTTAGTGATAAAGTAAAGCAATTACATGGCGATTGCATTTAATACAATAAAGAGACAACCATATGGCTCCTGCCAGTTGCCGATAACTGTTACAAAACATGATCATCTCATACAACAACTTATATATCATCACGTCTTGACCATATCACATCACAACAAGCCCTGCAAGAACAAGTTAGACGTCCTCTACTTTGTTGTTGCAAGTTTTACATGGCTGCTACGGGCTTCTAGCAAGAACCTTTCTTACCTACGCACCAAAACCACAACAATTTTTCGTCAAGTGTGCTATTTTAACCTTCAACAAGGACCGGGCATAGTCAAACTCGATTCAACTAAAGTTGGAGAAACAGACACCCGCTAGCCACCTGTGTGCGAAGCACGTCAATAGAACTAGTCTCATGAACGTGGTCATGTAATGTCGGTCCGGGCTGCTTCAGCCAACAATACCGATGAATCAAAGTAAGACGTTGCTGGTAAGTAGTATGACTATTATCGCCCACAACTCTTTGTGTTCTACTCGTGCATATAACATCTACGCATAGACCTGACTCGGATGCCACTGTTGGGGAACGCAGTATTTCAAAAAAATTGCCTACGATCATGCAAGATCTATCTAGGAGATGCATAGCAACGAGACGGAAGAGTGTGTCCACGTACCCTTGTAGACCGAAAGCGGAAGCGTTTAGTAACACGGTTGATGTAGTCGAATGTCTTCGCGATCCAACTGATCCAAGCACCGAACGTATGACACCTCCGCGATCAGCACACGTTCAGCTCGATGACGTCCGTCGTACTCTTGATCCAGTTGAGGCCGAGGGAGAGTTCCGTCAGCATGATGGTGTGGCGACGGTGATGATGAAGTTACCGGCGCAAGGCTTCGCCTAAGAACTACGACGATATGACCGAGGTGTGTAACTGTGGAGGGGGGCACTGCACACGGTTAAGAGAAACTTGTGTGTTCTAGGGTGCCCCCTGCACCCGTATATAAATGAGGGGAGGGGGAGGCCGGCCGGCCCTGTAGGGCGCGTCAGGAGGAGGGAGTCCTAGTAAGATTCCACCAAGAGAAAAAGGGGAAGAAGGAAGGAAGAGGGGGAAGGGAAGGGAAGGGAAGGGGGGCGGGCAGCCCCTCTTGGCCCTTCCTCTCTTCCCACTAAGGCCCATCGAGGCCCATTAGTTCCCCCGGGGGGTTCCGATAACCCTCCGGCACTCCGATAATTATCTTGTACCTCTCAGAACTCATCCGGTGTCCGAATAATATCGTCAAATATATCAATCTTTATGTCTTGACCATTTCGAGACTCCTCGTCATGTCCGTGATCTCATTCGGGACTCCGAAAAAAATTCGGTCATCAAATCACATAACTCATAATACAAATCGTCATCGAACGTTAAGCGTGCGGACCCTACGGGTTCGAGAACTATGTAGACATGACTGAGACACATCTCCGGTCAATAACCAATAGCGGAACCTGGATGCTCATATTGGCTCCTACATATTCTACGAAGATCTTTATCGGTCAAACCACATAACAACACACGTTATTCCTTTGTCATCGATATGTTACTTGCCCGAGATCCGATCGTCGGTATCATCATACCTAGTTCAATCTCGTTACCGGCAAGTCTCTTTACTCGTTCCATAATGCATCATCCCATAGCTAACTCTTTAGACACATTGCTTTCAAGGCTTATAGTGACTTGCATTACCGAGAGGTCCCAGAGATACCTCTCCGATACACGGAGTGACATATCCTAATCTCGATCTATGCAACTCAACAAACACCGTAGGAGACACCTCTAGAGCATCTTTATAATCACGCAGTTACGTTGTGAGGTTTGATATCACACCAGGTGTTCCTCTGGTATTCGGGAGTTGCATAATCTCATAGTCAGAGGAACATGTATAAGTCATGAAGAAACCAATAGCAATAAAACTAAACGATCATTATGCTAAGCTAATGGATGGGTCTTGCCCATCACATCATTCTCTAATGATGTGATCCCGTTCATCAAATGACAACACATGTCTATGGTCAGGAAACTTAACCATCTTTGATTAACGAGCTAGTCTAGTAGAGGCATACTAGGGACACTCTGTTTGTCTATGTATTCACACATGTACTGAGTTTCCAGTTAATACAATTCTAGCATGAATAATAAACATTTATCATGATATAAGGAAATATAAATAACAACTTTATTATTGCCTCTAGGTCATATTTCCTTCAAATATCACCAACTTTGGACAAGCTTTACATCCTTTATAATACGGGAATCAATCATTAATCATCGTCGGCCAATAAAACGCAACACATCATAATAACCATTTCATCTTGGGAGCCGACTGATGAGTGCCACAAATACCTTCATGGACCTCTTTAATAGTAGTTCTCGCTTGGTCCTCATCCAAGCACTTTAAAAGAACATCATCAACTATTCGACGATAGAGATCATCATCTCTCATTGTGTATTTCAAGGCCATATGCCGAACAGTCTTGTCCACCCTTTTACTAGGATCACACAAATAATCAATAATGAGTTTCCTCTTGATCTTCTCCTGCATTAAATTTTTCGTCAGTGGCTGAAACGGTGGGCTCCGATGCAGCCTCCCCTACGTTGGCAAGACTAGACATCGACCTTTAAAAAATATGAAACATGCCATGATCAACATGATAGTCGGATGCTTGTTGTGCCAACTCATTTGCTCTCCAATTGTCATGTCTAGATATATGAGCAATGCTAAAACAATGAAAAGTACAAATTATATCTAGACATTTGTCAAGATAAACATTAAGTGATTCGTCAAAACATTGAAAGACTTTGGATATTTGTTGCACTGCATAACGAATCACCAAAAGCCTCAATATGTGTAGCACCTATGGCAAGCAACATCTTTAAGCCAAATAACAATGCTTCATATTCGGCTTGATTATTTATGCAAAAATATTCTAAGTGGCAGGAGACTTCAAAAACAACACCATGAGGAGATATATAAACAATACCAACACCTTGGCCATTGCTACAAACTAAACCATCAAAACATAATCTCCATGGTATTAGTGAGACAAGGTTTATATCAATATCATGCTTGTCATCAATCCGATGCTCAACAATAAAATTAGCAACGATTTGGCCTTTCATGGATTTGAGAGATTCATAAGCCAAATCATATTCAATTAAAGCATAACCCCACTTGCCAATTCTACCACTAAGAATCGGCCTATGCAACATGTACTTAATAACATCGGTTTGACAAGCTACTATGCAAGCACTCGGCACTAGGTAATGTCTCAATTTTGTGCAAGCATAATATAAAAAGGCATAATTTTTCAATAAATGTAGACCTTGTCTCAGCATCCAATAAACGTCGACTCAAATATGTAACAACATGCTCTTTTCTTTCGGTTTCTTGAGTCAAAACTGCGCCAATTACACCTTCCTCCGCTGCAATGTAAAGCTTAAAGGGCTCCCTATGCTTGGGCGCTTTCATCACCGAAGGAGTGCACAAATAATTCTTGATCATATCAAACGCTTCTTGCTGTTTTGCCCCCCCCCAAGTAAAATCAACATCATTCTTTAACCGAAGGATAGGAGTGAGTGCATCAACCTACCCTGACAAATTAGCAATGAACCTTCTCAAATAATTGACCTTGCCGAGGAACTTTTGCATATCTCTCTTGCATGTTGGATCCTCCACTTTTTGTCTGTCTTCTATCTTTTTGGGATCAATCTCTACGCCAATGAAACCCAAAAACTTGCCAGCCGATACACCAAAAGCGCACTTCAAAGGATTCATCTTTAGTCCATCCTTTTTCATTCTTTCAAAAGTTAAACGCAAATCAGCTAAGTGAGATTCAAAAGCATCCGATTTAACAACAATATCATCAGTGTAACCTCAAGTATAATGCCGAGTAAATCATGAAAAAATAAATTCATAGCCCTTTGATACGTGGCACCGACATTCTTTAATCCAAAGGTCATCACCATCCATTTAAATAAACCAAGGAAACTGGGGCATCGAAAAGCCGTTCTGGACATGTCCTCTTCGGCCATAAAAATTTGGTTAGACCCCGCATTACCATCAAGAAAGCTAATGACCTTACGTTCAGAAGCATCATTAATAAAGCATATCAGCTATTGGCATGTGATACTCATCTTTAGGTGTAGATCTATTCAAACCACCGAAATCAATGCACACCCTCAACTTGTCAGAGCCTTTCTTCTCTACTGGTACAATGTTAGAAATCCACTCGGCATACCT
Source organism: Triticum urartu (assembly GCF_056163025.1). Lineage (NCBI taxonomy): Eukaryota > Viridiplantae > Streptophyta > Magnoliopsida > Poales > Poaceae > Triticum > Triticum urartu. The sequence goes on along the minus strand of NC_141875.1, from coordinate 498,224,891 downwards.
GCAAGGTCTAATAAAATTAGCTTTAAGCAAACAACTGATCTCTTCCTTGATCCGGTCATATGTTTTGGATTAAACTTTCTAGTCGATAGCTTGAACGGTCTAAAACCGGCCTTTATAGGTAACCGATGCTTGATACGTCCATTTTGCATCATGTTTTCTTATTGTTATTTATAATGTTTTTATCCATAATAATGCTTTTTGGAGTAATTCTAATGCATTTTCTCTCATAATTTGCAAGGTACACACCAAGGGGGGGGATTCTGGCAGCTGGAGATCTGGACCTAAAAAAGCTATGTTAGGCTACCTATTATGCACAACTCCAAATGAGTTAAAACTTCATGGGGAATTTTTATGGAATATATAATAATTATTGGAGCAAATAACTACCAGATGGGGGCCACCAGGTGGGCACAACCCACCTGGGTGCGCCAGGGCCCCCTGGCGCGCCCTGGGGGGTTGTGGCCTCCTCGGCCCACCTCCGGTGCCCATCTTTTGGTATATAAGGCATTTTGACCTAGAAAAAAAATAAGGGGAGGACTTTCGGGACGAAGCGCCGCCGCCTCAAGGCGGAACTTGGGAAGGAGCACTTTTGCCCTCCGGCGGAGCGATTCCATCGGGGGAACTTCCCTCCCGGAGGGCGAAATCATCGTCATCATCATCACCAACAACTCTCCCATCTTGGGGAGGGCAATCTCCATCAACATCTTCAACATCACCATCTCATCTCAAACCCTAGTTCATCTCTTGTGTTCAATCTTGTTACCGGAACTATAGATTGGTGCTTGTGGGTGACTAGTAGTGTTGATTACA